>NC_080429.1:12432781-12779781 GCF_029873635.1 Malania oleifera | reverse complement strand
AATGTCTCCAATTAATCAGTTTACAGCTAGGTTGAAGGTGATCAGATTTAGGACAGCCACAATTTTATATTGGTAGATACTATGCTTCTATTGCTGTTCCTGGAATGCATTAAAATCATAATCTTTATCTGGAGTCAAAGCTTTTGGGCATTTCTTTTTTGGCATATCAATTATATAATTGGTCTCTCTCTTTCTCTCTTGGAAATTGCACTCGCATTCGCGCGTTCTTATATTTGAGACTTTATGACCTGGATACACTTTTATATTGTACCTTTTCTCAATTCTAGGAAGGGGGACCATAACTTGTATATGCTTAATAGCTTGCCCTAGCTATCAGTAAGTGCAAAAAATTATGAACGTTGGTTGTCTAGTTTTATTTGCACATATATTTTGAAACAGAATGTGTTTTGTCCTTATCTTGTTTGTTTTGCCCGCCTATAGCTGACTTTACTCTTCATCCTTACCATAGTGTTCGCATTTTTTTAATATTAAATACTCAAAACTTTATGGATTAAAGTACCACTCCATAATGAGTGGCATCATCTTGTAGTGTCAAATCCTGATCTTTAGCTTAAGACACAATTTAGTGGCGAGTTGTCTCAAATATTAGCTGAAGTATTACATTACATACAGCCAATATTGATATGGCTTGGTTGATTTTGTTGATATACTGCATGATAGAATGTTGGGCGATGAAAAAATAGAATATCCAAAATGCAAAAGTTGTCAATATGAGAATGCTTAGATGGATGAGTGGTATAATACTAAAAAATAAATTAAGGAATGAACATATTCGCAGTAAGTTAGATGTAACTCTTATAGAAGATAAGATAAGGGAGGGATGATTCGGATGGTATGGACACTTGCAACGTAGGCCACATAGTGCGCTAGTGAGGAAGAGTGAGTTAGTTACTGTGGGGGGCAGTAGAAGGGATAGGGATAGACCTAAAATAACTTGGAAGAAGATAGTGAGTAAAGATTTAATAGCTCTAAATCTGTTAAAAGAAATGATCCATGATCGCATAAATTGGCGGAAAAGGATTCATATAGCTGACCCCTCCTCCCTCACCTAATGAGACTTAAGGTTTGGTTTTGTTGTTGTACTGCATGATAGAACAACTAATCTTAACAATATAAATGTGTGTTATTCGAGTAGGTTCAGAACAAAATGCTTTTACATTTGTCCCTCATATGGCCATAAGTTTATATTGCACTTATGGGAGCTTCAAGATCCTACTTAAATAATATCCTCATTTACATTTAATGTTTAGTTTTTGAAAAAAAAAAAAAGACACTGACCTCTTTTGAGGTTTTGGCAAAAAGACAATGACCTTCTATGAGATTTAAAAAATCCCAGAAACCTTGGAGGTTTTAAAAATTCAAATAGACTTCCCTTAACATTTGATTTTTGGGATAGTTACACCTAGGGGTGAACATTCGGTCGGTTTGGTGAATTTGGTTAATTAATCGAATTAACCAAAAAATTTTGGTTAAAAAATCTCGTTAACTGAATCGACCAAAATTCTATATTTACTGTCAAAATTAACCGAACCAAATTTCAGTTAAATCGGTTAGCTGATTTTAACTGATTTAATACTTTAATATATATAAATAATATATATAATTGTTTATTATTAATTTATAACTGAAATAATCTAACCCAAAAACCGAACCAAAAACCAAAAACCAAAGTTCAACGAAAATAAAAGCCGAACCGAACCGAATAAATATTTAACCAAATCGAATCGATCGAATTTGCTCAGTTAATTCGGTTTTAACCGAATTATGCTCACCCCTAGTTACACTCCTAAAAAGTTTGTCTTTAGGGATGTCTGTCTTTTTGGCAAACCTCAATTGAGGTTTGTGGAATTTTTAAAATCTCAAGGAAAGCTACTGAGATTTTTGAAACCTCTGGAAAGTCTGTGTCTTTTTGTCTGACTTTAGGGGATGTAAATTTTTTCTACCCTTATTTTTTATGGCATCAATGTGGCAAACAAGTTCGTAATTAATTTTTATGTCACAGTGCTTGCATACAGAATTATTAAGGCAGTCTAACACCATGACCAGCACTGGCCCTTAAGATCATGCTTTTACCTTCAATGTTGTATTGTTGTAGACTCATATTTTAACCGTCACATTTTAACTATCTTTTGGCATTGGTATCTCCAATGTGATGATGCCAGGCGATTTGGTGGTCTATGCCTTCTGAAAAAAAACCAACTAATGTTTCTTTGGAATAAAACTGGTGCTTAAGGGGTTGTTGGATAAATCCATACCCTGGTTTTGGTGGGTGTGCAGATTTTTGGTTAAGCTGTCCATTCCCTTCCTATTTACAAAGATAAAGTAAATCATTCTGATGGATGCTAGCGTGTGCGGCAATGTTGATTAGATGCTAATAGTTACAAGTAATTTGCAGGTTACTTGGGTGGAGCATTCGGATTATGATGAGAATGTTGTCCACCATCTCTTCCGGCCACTCATCAGTTCGGGAATGGGCTTTGGTGCTCCAAGGTGGCTTGCCACCCTTCAAAGGCAATGCGAGTGCTTGGCAACCCTCTTATCATCTACCATTCCTGGCGAAGACCGCACTGGTGTCTTTCCATTACTCTCTTGATTTCTTCTCGCTTATCTGATAAAATTGGTTATTTTGGATGCTGATGCATTAATTTTCTTGTTCACCAGCTATTCCTCCAAATGGCCGGGAAAGCATGTTGAAGCTGGCACAGCGCATGATAGATAACTTCTGTGCTGGGATTTGTACTTCTGCCATGCACAAGTGGGAAGAGCTCAGCATTGGAAACTTGGGCCCAGATGTGAAAGTGATGACCCGAAAGAGTGTGGATGACCCTGGTGAGCCACCTGGTGTTGTCTTGAGTGCAACGTCGTCTGTTTGGATCCATGTACCACAGCAGCAGCTGTTTGATTTCTTGAGAGATGAACGACTGAGGAGCAAGTGGGACATCTTATCTAATGGTGGGCCAATGCGTGAGATGGTCAATATTCCCAAGGGACGGGAGCGGAGCAACTGCGTTTCTCTTCTTTGTGCCAGTGTGAGCAATCTAGTCTGAACACTATATAAGGGGGTGTTTGGGATGTCTTAAGTAAAATGATGTCTGCAACTTAGATTTAGTGCCTCATATAAGAACAAAAGTAATTTATTCAAATTAAAAGTCCGGGAAGTCAAATTTGCGAGTCATCGCAGGCAACGCCTACATGTGGTTTGTTGATTCACCATCTGTTTTTTCCTCTGACTATAGTTCTTGTTCATTCTGCTTTGCAGGCCATGACCCCGAATCAAAACAACATGCTGATTTTACAGGAGACATGGAAAGATGCTTCAGGCTCCCTTATAGTTTATGCTCCTGTTGATGTAGCTTCAATGCATGCGGTTATGAGTGGTGGAGACGCCGCCTATGTGGCTCTCCTTCCATCAGGATTTTCAATTGTCCCAGATGGCTGTCCCGGGTATGGTGGACCTAATGGCTGCAATGGGACTTTGGCCAAAGGAGGTAGCAACGGTTGTGGTGATGGTAGTGGATCCCTTTTATCAATTGGGTTCCAGATTTTAGTAAATGACCTACCCACATCCAAGCTCACAGTGGAGTCAGTACAAACTGTGAGCAATCTCATCTCATGCACAATTCAGAAGATCAAAGACGCACTGTGATTAGCATGGCAGCTTGTGATAGGTAAACTTGGTGCTTAGTTCAACCAAACTTTATTTTTTATTTTTTCAAAAAATTAAAGAAAAAGCATTTATATATGAAGTAAAAGTATAGAAGGGAGAGCAGGGGAAACAAAGGAGCTTGATATGGAAATTCCCACAAATGGGGTTGAGTCAAGAACGAACCGCCCTCTATACTGCAGATGTGCCAAAGAAGCACAATGGATTTTGATCTTGTTTGTTTGGGTCTGTTTTGGACATGGGAATGGGCGGTGGTAATGGTTCGGGTATTGACTTGGTTGATCTGCAAGTTCTCAGCTCTCAATAATCTTATTGTGTTTATTTGAATATACATTTTAATCCTTGTAGAGAAAAATAAAATTAGGAAAAAGTAAATGTGAAGGGACTCAGCTTTTCCCCCTGAGTTGATGGGGCTTGCTATCTCTTTTTTTTCCCATTTTATATGAATTTGTGCTGCGTCTGTTTGTAATTTTACATTTCCCCCCTCCCCCCCCAACATTTTAATGTTTCTCAGTTCTCTTGGTGGCGCCTGTACCTCTCTCTCTCTCTCTCTCTCTCTCTCTCAGAGCATAGGAGCATGTGTGCTTAGTTTTACAACATTTGTGCCAATGGTGTAATGATTTCATGTGCATTCAAAATATTCTAAAGTTTCCATCTAATTTCATCTTTAATTTGACCTTTGATACTCCAGCAAGCCTCTTAAGCCAAAGAAGTTGCAGTGTCTTTATCTCTCTTGCCCCAGTGCGTTGTACAAATTGCCAATTCACTGAGATGAGAACGGACTTGGTTTGAAAAGAAAAGTCATTTTAGTGGAAAATGATCCAAGGATTGTAGAAATGCATTCTGGGGTCGTGTTTAGATTTGTGAATGCGTCAGATAAATACATGGACGAGAGATTCATGTGAACCTGGCCCTTATGTTTTGTGTCTATTTGGATGCATATTTTTTTAGGATATTGAATAATGATTTTCCGTTTTTCGGTAAATTACGAGTTAGGAAAGGGTGTCATTTTAAGGAGATCTCATTCAAGGGGATCAAGTGGAACGAAAATATTTGAAAGAATGTTTTTATCCTTGTGAGCCTTATGGAGGTCGGTGTGTCGTGTTGCGCTTATGATATGCGCAAAATGTGAAACGGTTCTTGAACGTAGAATTTAGGATTATTAATTATATGACAATGCTCAGTCAACATTAAATAGGCACGCAAAAAATATGATTCAATATAAATTTTTATGAGTTCAAATATTAATATAATATTTTGTGATTATACCTTGAAAAATTTATCTTTTTTAATATGAAAGTATAATCTCATGTCTGAACAATAAATTATAATTGAAAAAAAAAATTAAAATTAAAATTAAAATTAAGTTGACTCGTGATTCAATTCCTAATGGACTCAAATCTTTGTGCTATGTCATTTGTCACGCCTCCATAATCAAACCAATCAAAATTTGGAAAAGTTTTAAACTTGAGTAGGGGCACAACCACCATACTTTCCTAACTTAAAATTATGTCAATCACCAAAATTTGATACTTACTAGAATTAGGAAACAAACTTGTTATATAGGAATGATATGAAATTAAGAGAAAATGAGAAAATTAAATTAAATTTATTATTTATTTTTTTTTTTTGTATATTTATTTAAAATTTCATTTTATTCCATTTCCACCGCTTTTAATTCCGCCAAGCTAAACATGAGGTACGTTTCTTCTCGCCATACTAGTGTTCCCCCCAACACAGCTCCACTTTGCATTGATTGAATTTGGATCTCATTCCTTTAGGTCTTATTTGGAGCTTGAAAAATAATAATCACATGTTTCGAGAGACCTTAGTTTGAATTTGAATGAGATGCATATAAATCATATTCAAATTTATTAAAACCCAAAGTCTGAAATTTATGTTCTCAAATACTACCAAAAAATTAAAATTTTTTTATGTTTACTTATCAAAAAAATTGACAAAGAAAATAACATGTATAGCAAATTAAAGTATAAAATTTTAATTTAACATCATTAGCATTTGTTTTTTTTCTTATCTTTAGATCATATTACAATAAATGTGCTTTTTTAATAGCATTTAATATCGAGAAAAAATATAATAAATTTCTTTTTCATTACATTTTCTTTCTCCAAACACAATCCTTGATTCAAACAGACTTTTATTGGCTTTAGCTCCTTACTAAATCTATATAGTTTTCTCCTCACTTAAAGCTTTAATCCTTTTTATCACCACTCCTAATTTTCATAACTTCATAGTGAGCTTGAGCTTATTTGGAGCTTTGGTTTTTTATAAATTACCTCACAATCTAATTTATAGGATGCATTGTAGCTTATTCGAAGGTGAACAACATTCATCATTCTTACTCAACTCTAGTTTTTGATATTCATTCTCTTATTCAATGAAATTAGAAGTGCCATCTTCACCATTACAGAGATGGTAACAATAGTAATGATTTTTTTTTTTTTTTTTACCAAAGTTAAGAGTCATGCAAGCTTCCTCACTTGCATGAAATTCTCCTCCTCATGCCTTCATGATCTCTTGAGTGAATGCATATGATAATTTTGTGACACCTTAACTTCGTTTTCTGTCCTCATTTTGTACATAATAATAGGGTTTGATTCTCATCCTCAACTTAAAAGTACACACTAGATAATTGAGTAATCAACATATTGAAGCAATTTACATTATCTCTATTACTTTCTTTGACTTCAATTGATATAAATATTTCTTTGAATATAATTTATTTATGAGGGATTTCAACATATAAATCTTCATCATTCTCTCCTATAATCTGTTGGGGTAATTTCATTCAAAACATCATATCTAAGAATAAGAGTAAGAATTTACTATACGATATTTTACCAATCTAAATTGAAATTCTTTTCAATACTTAACAAGAACTTTTCTCGATAGAAATTATTATTATTATTATTATTATGCAAGGAAAAAAAATATACATATTAATAGGATGGTTCAACAAATGTCTACTCCACCCAAAAAAAAAAAAATGATTATGACATGTAATTTTCACCCACTTGACCCAAGAAATCTCAATACACCTAATATCTCCTTGGTCCAAGAAAAGCAGCCAAAAGAAGTTAGAAACCAAGTTTCTTATTTGTAAAGCACCATAATTTTTTAATCATATTAAACTTATTAAAAATTACCCATAAAGCATGAGAGAAAAATTGCCAAAATTAGGAAACTAAATAATTTTTACTCTTCTAAGACATTCATAAATTTTAACTCTATCCTAAAATTCTCATTGCTCCCCCCCCCCCCCCCTTTAATATTGACATTCATACATTAAGCATGCCATTTTTTAAACCTCAATTAATCACACTTTGTTTATCATTTGTACTAAAAATTTCACATGTGCTCAATTTCCTCAGTCTCCTTCCCCAAAAGTTTAGACCTGTTTAGTTGTAGAAAATAATTTTTCTTTTTATTTTTTAGTTTTTCAAAGAATTATATAAATTTTAGCTTTTATATTTTTGGATTTTCAAGATTTATATTGAAAAGATAAAAAATAAAGAGTTTATTAAATGTGTAAAATAATTTTTTATTTTATTTTTAGATTTGAAAATAATTACAAAAATGATTTATTTTTATTTTTAAAAAATTATCTAAGGTGATATTTAGGATCGTGGATTTGGCGCTTGAATTTAGATTTGTCCAAATTTAGAAGAAACTATAGACATAATTCACACAAAATCAAAGTTTAAGATTTGAATTCAATACTATCATACACAAAATAAGAATTAGAAATCAAGAAAAATAACAAAAAATGTTTTCCAATTTTTTTCATATAAGTTTGAAAAATTGAAAAATAAGGTGACATTTTTGTAATGATTTAAAAAATTATAAATAGAAAATAAAAGTATTCCACAAGCAAATAGTGTTAAAAGTGTTTGTACAAAAGTCATAAAAATAAAAACATTAGCTAAGTTTTTTTTGTAATATTTTTGTAACGCCCCGACCTTTAATACGACCCTAGAGTGCAACTATACATACATATCCTGTACAAATCCTGCTGTTATACATAACTACCTACTCTAAACAGGGATATACGAGTATTTTATAATGATCTGTACTCACATATATTGCGGAAAATATAAACATTCGTATGAATTTCTAATAGACATACCAGAGTATCTAAATGTTCCTTACATATATTTAATCGTATGTAAAATATAAACTGTATTACATTCCCAAAACTAACTGAGCTAACAACCCAGTACTCATACAAAACTTACGCTAACTAACAGGACCCTACGCTTCACAGCCTTTCCAAACAACTAGAATCGATTTCCTGTAACTCCTAAAAACAAGGTTGTAAGATTGGGGTAAGACACTTCTCAGTAAGGAGGAAGATATGACATCAGTGTGTGACTATACAGTTATATTCTGATTTAAAAACGGTTACATAGATTGCACATTCTCAATACTGTAATGTATATATAGTACATATATAAATCCCTGATAATGTAAAACTCAGCATCATTACAAGTGAGAGTTCCTGAGGTTAGGGTAGGGTACAGGCCCATACACTGTACGATCCCTTCGCTCGGTATTCAAACATGTGACTTTGCCCAGTAAAGCTTTTAAATCATGTATATGCATATTTAGAACACCATCTAATTTGAAACTATCATAACTATGCCAGTAACTCCCCGTGGTTGTGCGATAAGAAAACACTAATCGAGCCTTGTACGTACAAGCATCGTCAGGCATCATAACATAATGCAGTCCAACTTGGCCATCATCACCTTGATCCCTTTTTACCAGTGGCCCTTCTTACCAAGCCTACTATTAGGTACCCACACTGAACAATAACTACGTGTGGTTGCACTGTACCTCTATTTTGGCAACGATACCGAGCCTACATAATATAAGCTTTTTAAGGCTTCATATACTATTGAGACAAGCTGCGGTCCCAATATCATATATACAATTTACATTAAAACATAATACTTGTGCAATTCCAGTATTTTCACAATCTCATTCATGCGTACTCTCATTCATGTTATGGTAAAAATCGGCTCGTAACCTCTTAGTTTTATCTTTTTCTCATACTTGGCACGGTATTTATCCGACACCTATTTTCTGCATTTTATGATAATCACTTGGGACTTTAGTCCCCATAGTTCATATACATACATCTCAAATCAGTATAGGTTCAACTCATATCATACGTCACACTTATTTGATCATATATATACATTTCATATAAACTGGTTTGTAAAATATCATTTCTGCTGCTATTAAGAGTTTCAAGCATCTCCTACTTTAGTTTTAGTGCAAATAAAGTAGTTTAAGAAATTTGGAAATCATATGCCAAAAACCCCATTTTTGCCAAAACCGTAAAATTGTGAAAAACCATAAGAGTCGGCATTTATACCTGGTAAAACTTTGCAAATAAGCAGTTAATAAGTACATGTGAATATAAGCTACATATCCTGTGGTTTCTTTTTCTAAAAATACTGATGTAAACAAATCCCCTTACCTTTTAATGTTGAAATCGAAACACGAGTTTGTTGATCCAAAACTACGACACGAAAACCTCAAAACCTAAAAATCGAAGAACAATACTTCAATATAATCCTATTTACTACAAATCTACTGAATCAAAAACGAATTCAGATCATTACCTCGATTTTAGGGAAAATCCCGAAAATCCTCAAAACGACGATCTGATCCGCTATAACAGTAGAGTTTCTCCTTTTGATCCACGCAAGAACCTCCAATCGTCTAAAGGGACGACGTACGGCGAAGAATCGTAGAGAGAGAGAGAGAGAGCTTTTGGGTTTTTTTAAACCTTAAGCAACCAAAAATGATATTTATAGGACCTTTGATTGAGTCAAATTCATTGACGAAGTGGCACCTTCGTCGACGAGCCAGCCAGGCAGTTCGTGGACGAAGCTCTTCCCTCGTCGACGAACCCCATCCAAATATTTTCTTTGGTTCACTCGGTATCTCTCCATCGACGACTTTCTGAATTTCGGTGACGAAGAACTTAAGGGACTTCGTCGATGAACATACTGCCCTCATCGACGAACCCTGCTATTATTCCCTTTTTATCCATTTCTTATTTATTTTCCTTATTTATAGGTTCGGGTCTCTAAAATTTGGAAAACTAAAATAAAATAAAAATTATTTTCCACAACCAGATGAACCTTTGTTTGACCCTCGTAGTGACTTGTCATCCAAAACATATCAAAAGAGTCTCACTGAGTGGCTTGACATTTACGTTTAATTGGACCCTCCTTGTAACTTTTAAAAACACCTTTTAAAAGTGAGCTAGTGAAAATTAATTTATTGGTATTATTTTAAAAATATTTGGCCCCTTGTAAAGAAGGAGTTGTTAGAAAAAAAAAAATCGGACTCATGGGCGGCCCTGCCTTTAGGCAATTGAGGCAGGCGCCTAGGGCCCCCAAAATTTTGGGGCCCTCAATTTTTTTAATATAATAATATTATTTTTGAGTTTCAAAATTTTTTTTAATTAATATTATTTATTATGCTCTCTTCCCATAATTGACTTACTAACTAATTAATAAATAATAAAATTATATTTAAAAATATAAAATAAATATAATTTAATTCTTTTTTTTCAAGTCTTATATTTCTCAACTAACAACTTTATTGTATTTCAAATTATCTATTACTCTCATCTCTCTCTCTTAGTCTCTCTAAAAATTTTTTTTCATCTCTCACACTCTCATCTCTTGGTTTCACTATGATTATTGTTTCAACTATTGTGTTCATCATTTTCGGACCTCCAATTCTATGTAATTTTTATCAATTCTAATTTTTATTTCAATGTTTGTATATTATTTTTCTATTATTTTCACTTTGAATTTTTTTTTTCTATTTTTTCTTAGATTTTGGAAGCTTTGAGATTATAGCGTTGTATCCGGCAAGAATCCGATATCTCTAAAGTTTACTCGCCAATCGATTTGCAATAATAATAATAATCAAGTTATATTGTTTCAATCTACTATTTCTATAAATTTATTAAATTTATTTTTATTTGTTTACATAATTTGTCAATTTATAGTTAATGTTAATTTTGAAATTTAATTATGTCAACGAGAAAATATGACTCCGGATATGAAAAACAAAGAAAGAAAAAAAAAAGAAAAAAAGAATTAGTGTCATCTCAAAAGGGAGTTCTTGATAAATTTATTTTTAGTTCTAAACAAAATATAAATGAGCAAAATGAAAATCCTCCAAAAAACGAGCAATCAATTTCAGAGATGGAATTAGAATATAATAATAATAATAATAAAATGGAGAGAAACATGATAGAAAATGACTTATATATTCTAAAGATTTAGATAGAGTATTTTATTTTTGTTGTAAGTTATTTTGTCAAAAATTAAATAACCAACAACTAGCTAATACTTGAAAATCTTGAATATAAAACTTTAATTAGTGATTTTGCATCTCAAAAAGTTAAAAAAATTAATTTTAAATAAAAATAAAAATTAAACAAAATATTAAGGGTCCTTGAATAAATTATTCGCTTAGAGCCCCATATTGTCAAGAGCCGGCCCTGATCGGACTTTGAGTGTTTAGTGAAAAAAAAAGATAAAAAAGAGGATTTCAAACTCACCCTTAATTATTTCTAGTTTAGGCGTAACACAAATATGTTGGAAATTTTTATATACATGTCTAGGTGATCTTCATGATTACATATAGTGCGTGCGTGTGTGTGTGTATCTATATAAATAATTAATTAAGTATTAAATTTTATCTTAACTTATTAACGAATATATAGAGGTACGTTGACTAAACTCAAGTGTCTTATTTATTAGTATGTAAGATCATTTGTTCAATGAAAAGTCTCTCAATCGAGATACATGGAAATAATGGAGATACATGGTCAAAGTCATGAACCTCTTTAATTAATGTAGTTTTAAAGAATGTATTACATTCAATCAAGATATATTCACTTTTAAGGAAGGGAAATGTCATATGTATGTTTTATGACACTTAATTTGATGGATCGAGTCACTTATGGATTTATATATAAAAGGCTCTTAGTCCCTCTTACCACTCAATAATTAAGTTTGCTAGAATTGCAATCACTAAGCCAAACATAAGAGTGAGTTGTTGGATAATATTTATATTTGACTAGGGGTATTTAAGTCTATGCACATATATTAGGTTTAGGTTTATTTTTATTGTGTATTTAATCTCTTTGTATTTGAGTTCAGTTGGACGTATTGAATTCTGGCTTGACTGTGCGCAACCCTCTCTCCCTCTTTGCAATCTCCATCTCTCTCTCTTCTCTCCTTTTTGCATTGTATTATACTCTAACATGGTATCAGAGTAGCCGATCCCCTTCGTGGATATTCGCTGCGAGGTCGTCGTTCAGAGTCTGCAGTCGTTGTAGTTTATGAGCTTTTCCCCGGCGACTGTGGTGGCCGTCGTCGCTCAGCTTTCTTCCTTCCTGCACTGAAGCCGTCGTCGTCGCCGTCGTCGTTCATTTGTCATTGCCGTCGTTGTCGTCGTTTGTCTCTGCCGCACTGAGTTTTGCAATTGTACCCTCCTCGTTGTCGTAGTTCGTCTCTGTCGTACCCTCTCTGGAACCAGCACTGAGTTTTTCAATCGTACCCTCATCGCCGTTGTTGTTCGTCTTCGTCGCGCCCTCTCTGGAATAACAACCTCCAGAATCCTACCCTCCTCTGCCCCACCGAAAATTGCAGACCGTCGCCGGCGGCGCCTTTTTTCTGGCAGCCTCTTGGTTTTTGCTCTACTGCATTAGTTGTCGGATCATTATTTGCACTCTCACCCGATTTTCTGACAGCGTCTCGGTTTTCTCCCACTTCTCTATACAATGATGCTCTTGATTATTTACAGTTGACATAAAGGATTCAAAGATTTTGCGAGTACCAATTATTGCTTTCCGCTCTAGGGTCTCTCTTTTTGTGATTTTTTTGTTGGGTGCGTCCGTATCTGTTCGTTTGTGTGGGGTACTCTTGAATGTAATGGGCGTGGCGACTTCTGTTTCATTTGTACGTTTAGACTTTTCGAGTTTGATATGTGAGAGTCAAATCATAAGGAAAAATATAAAGTATTTGTAATGCTATTTGTTTTTGAATTTACTAATTATTCTTTTTCTCGGTAATTGAGCAATTGAGAGTTCTTTGTATTTGAAGATGGTTGTTAATTTAGCTGTCTATCTTCTCATGGTCAAAATCGATATCAGATAGTTGCCATTGATGAATGTAATTATTGTAAGCAGAAAGGTTAATGGAAGGCTCACTGTCCATTATTATTAAGGGACAACAACAAACTTCAAAAATTAGACATTATCACACTGCAACCACTACATCATCAGAAGAGTCGTATCCCACTGTATCTACATTATTTCTTATTGTAGAGCAGTTGCAGAAGCTTCAATCTACATTAAAGCCTAATGTCTCATCTTTTTCTCCCTCCATAGGTTTGTCCTTGTTGACCTTATGAGACTTAACATCTTATTTTGATACTAACAAATAAGTGGAACTTAACATATTTGGTTTAGTAATGTTATTTCAGAATTCAATGATGAATGTAAGGTCAAGTGTTCAAAAAGATTCATGAAAGCTTATATTTCAAAGAAGGATGGTCAAAATGAAGCTTAAATCATGGATTCAAAAATGGATTTAAAGATAAAGCTTGAAGATCATGAAAACATGAGTATTAAAGATAACTTGATGAAAGCTTAAAGAAAGATGAAGTAAGCATAAAGGCTTTAAGGAATTTAAGAATTGAATTTGAAAGAGTTTATAGGAAATTTCAAATAATTTCAATATGAATACATGAAACTTTTAGGTTAATTTATTGGACCTAGATACCTTTTAACATACTTGGAAAATATTTTTATAAAGTCAAAAATTATTTCAAAAAGGTTAGAATTATTTTTGGAATGAAAATCACCAAAAAGAGGATTTTCCAAATGCTGTTAATTTTTCTACATCCGCATTGAGGTATATTTTTCTCTATCAATACCTCCTTATTTTAAAAAGTTTTCAACATTAAAGTTGTATAATTTTATCTTAACTTTCTTTTGACACCAAGCACATTAAATTTGGAGTTACATGGAAAATTTTATGATCAAAAGACTGAAGGGTGCTTGAAATTGACAATAGCCTTGTGTTCCACTAGTAGATTGCCTAAACCATGACAAGCGCCTAGGTGGTCAAGCCAGGCAACTGCCTGTGTCCTGGTAGGAGACTGCCACCTTACTGCCCCTTTAAAAATAGCTAGGCAGGCGACTGAAAAAACAACCAGTCTACTGCCACGCGACAGTTTTTAAAATTTTTATAACGGATAAATTTTTTAAATGAGGTTGCTTAGGGCTCAAACTTTGTGAAAACTTGGGAAATACTCCAAGTTACTTGGGGATCAAGTTACATACTTTTTCAAGTCTATAAATAAGCTTCAAGATCATTGAATTAATAGAACCAAGAATTAAATTTAGCATCTCTCTCAATTGCTCTCAAATTCTCAAGGCTCTCTCTTGCTCTCAACTTGCACGAAGCTTACTGAGGTCTTGCTGATTTATTCACCAATCTTGTGCCACAAATTCTAAATCTTTCAATCATTGAAAGAATTAATCGGTGATATATTTCCTTGAGCTTCAAGTTAAATTCCATATTGTTATTTACTTTGAAATATATTATAGTGTTAAACTGTTGTACTAATTAGCTCTTTGTGTGAGCAATTCTTTGTATACAAATATTTGATTTGTATCTTGTAGATTGACAATTCCAAGGATTGTTTGAATCGTTGGCTAAGTAAGGGGATATTGCTTAGAGAGGCGGACTCTAACCTAATTGAAGGAGTGACCAAACAAGGGTACGTCGTTTGGAGAGACGAACTATAGCCTACTGAATGAGTGTGTAAACGGTATTGTTCTGCCCAACAAAGGAACTGAATTTAATAATCCTTTGGTGGTTTGCCAAAGGCGAGGATGTAAGCTAGGTATAAGCCGAACCTCGTAAAAATCCCGATCTCACACTTTCTTTCCATTACTCTTTATTTTCAGCAAATTTAAATTGCGTGGATGGTTTAATTGGTAATCATACAAACTACGTAATTTAGAAGTTAAATAAACTCAAGGTTCAATTTTGATTTGGGATTGTAGAAACCGAAAAGGGAGTATATTGGTTAATCAAACTTTTGCGGAAACCTCAAAAGGAAGTACGTTGGTTGAGAAAAATTAACCAAGAGGTTATTTAAATTCTGAGTTATTTGAGATTTGAGTTGTGGACTGCATTGAAGAAACCATTTCATATATACAAGAATTGATTCAAATTTATATGCCCAGGGATGACAACAAAAGCTGAAAGTTGAAACTAATATATTGATTAAATTGTGGTTGAATGGTTTAAAGTTTGATATTGATTGGAATGTGTTTATATTTCAAAGAGTGCTAAATCTTGCAAGCTTTCAGCAATCTAAATAGTGTTGCAGTAAACTTATACTTGGCAAATCAATTGGTTGTTTGATTGAACCTTGTTTTGGTCATTTGTGTTGTAGTTGTGGATTGAATTTTGTTTTTAAATATTTATTGTGTATTTGATAAAACAATAAGAAAATAAGAATTCATTAAAAAGACTTAAAAGAGGTTAAGGATTCTTGAAGAGAATTATAAAATTTTTTAAAACCCAATTCACCCCCCCTCTTGGGACTACACCTTGCTTTTCAGTCCTTCTCCTCCACTTCAGGTATATCTTCATCTACTTGGGTTTTTGATTCAGGTGCTACTCATCATATGTCAAATAACATCTCTCTATTTACATCAATATCTTCTACCTTGACACCTTCATTTGTTTTAGCTGCCAATGGTACCCCAATGCCATTGATAGGTACTAATTCCATCATTTCATCCTATTTGTTTCTTTTCTGATGTTTATTGTATTCCTCAACTCTCATTGAATTTGATTTCTATTAGTCAACTATGTGATTCTGGATATTGTGTTTATTTTACTCCAACCTCATGTTTTGTGCAGGATCCACATTCTAAGAAGCTGATTGGGACATGCCATAGGAAGGGGGGATTGTATGTGTTAGAAGAGCTTTGGGTCAAAGAATTTTTTGATTCTAGTGTTGACTTGTCTTCTTTTCGTTTGAGTTTCAATTCTTCTACTTTTTATTTATGACATTCACGTTTTGAACATGTTTCTAGTTCTCGACTAAGATTTTTGGCTTCCGCAGGTGTCTTAGGAAATTTATCTTCTTATGACATTTCTGATTGTAGTGGTTGTAAGCTTGCAAAATTCTTTGCTTTGCCCTTTAATAAAAGTACATTAGTGTCTCTTGCACCATTTGATCTAATCCATACTGATGTTTGGGTGTAATGACTTAAAAAATAATATGCATGGAAATGTAAAAAATAAAATAATAAAAATAAATAAATAAATAATTATTATTAATTAAATAATATAATATTATATATTAAATAAAATATTATATGTAAAGTAAAAATTATATATATATGTAAATTAAAGTTTCCTGAGGATTTAAGAAACTTGAAATTGAAACTCAGAGAGCTTCTTTGTGTTCTCTCTCTCTCTCTCTCTCTCTCCCCTCCGCTAACTCACTCTCTCTCCTTGATTTTCTTGCCAAACGGGTGCCAATCGAAGAACGAAAATTACCATTGGGTTCTTATCACAGCCATCAACATTTTAACATGAGTGGATTCGTGATTAGGGCGTCGTGTCATCACTCTTGAGGTAAGGTAAACTCTCACTCTCTTCTCAATTTTTCCTCAAATCTTTAGCCAAATCGACGATCGAACACCACCACGGGGTCCTAGCTCCAATCCTCGTCATTTTAATCAGAGCATATTTTTAATTTGGGTTTCCTAGGCACCACTCCAAAGTTAAGGTAAGGATAGTGAAATTATATTCATTATTTTTTTAAAAAAAGTTTAATTAGCTATTGGGAGTATGTGAGCTTAGGAAATATTAAAATAATTATTATTCTAGGGTTGAGTTGATTGAATTAGGGAAAAATGATTTCAGGGTTTGAGCTCCGAACGCCGCAGGCATGGAATTAGGGATTTTAGCAGGCTTTTCAGTAAGGGGAATAAATTATAACAGTTATTTTTGTAAATTTCTGGTTGAGTAGATACGTGATAATGAGAATATGATATTTTTACGGTGATTATTATAATATGAATATTAGGTGAAAAATTGTGTGGCCTGAGGAATATGAATTAATAAATTTATATTGAGAATGTGTTTGAAATTGAGAAATGTGTTTTGTATCGAGAAATGATATTATGTGATATTATGGAAATTGTTTTATTCAGATGTGAAGATATGAGAAACCCAGTACTGTTATATATATATATATGTGGATTTTATTGAGAAATGATGGAAGTGATATACTGATGAGTATTTTCTGAGAAATGATAAATTGTGAAACAAAGGTGTGTTTTAGTTGGAAATGATAAATAAAGTGTTATACATATATGTTTTCACTGAGAAACGATAAATGGGATATATATATATATGTTTTAATGAAATGATGAGATATGTGGTATACAGATATGCTAAATGAAATATACAGGCATGAGTTGTGAATTTTACTGAAATGATGTGAATTATATAGAAATGTTAGAATGATACAGAAATGGCGTGAGTTATGCTGATATGTTGAGATATTCAGATATAATGAAATATGAATATGAAAATGTGAATATGAGAACCCTGATGGATTGGAGTTATTCTTAGAGCACGGTATGTACCGTTGCTAGCATTGTGATAGTGCAATCCCACGGCTTGTATAGCATGTGGCGTGACAGTCGATTGGGCTAGTGAAAAGGGTAGTGTTGCCTCATGGAGTCCAGACTAGGCGTGGGCAGGCCAATCGTACTATAGATACGTTCACTGTTTTGATCTAATCGGGTAGGCCAACCGCGGTTAGATCCAGCCTTTGGGCCGCATAATCCGATCATGTGGGGTGAATATTTAACGATGTAAATATCCTCAGGGCAACCATGAGCTACAGACATGGCGTGTAATGTATATTGGTGGATGCTCATGAGTTAAAAAATGTTATGAAACATGAAAATGGAATGAATGACCATGAGTTACAGACATGACGTGCTATATGTTAGTGGACACCCATGAGCTAGGAAATATAAAGATGAAATTGAGAAATGAAAGAATGTGAGTTGATATGAGAAATGAACAGCCGTGGGTTATAGACACGACGTGCTATAAATTGGTGGACACCCATAGGTGAGGAAATGTGAAAATGAATATGGGATATGAAAGAATAGAAATATGAATATGAGAAATGAGAAAGTATATATATGATATGAGAAAGAAAAGAGTATGTATATGATATGAGATGTGAAAGCATACGCATAAGATTTGAGAAATGAAAAGTATGCATATATGATTATGAAAATGATATGAAAGCTTATGAAACTATGCTTTACATACGTATATGATTATGAGTACATATCTGTATATATTTTCTCAGTTATTATATTTATTAAAAATGGAATGTGATATGAAGTAGTTAAACTCATGCGTCACACATTGTAAATAATTTATTCCAACTTACTGAGAGGTGTCTCACCCAAATATCTAAACTTTTTAAGGAATCGAGACAAACCAGTAGATAGAGCTCTGAGATAGAAGGGAGCTAGTACCCTGATAGATAGGGTATGTGTTTTGAGTTAGAGAGTGTGTTTTGTGAAATCCACTAGGGTATTTTGTGGAGTTGTGCAAATGTATATGTGTATGTATAGATACATAGTACTTTGGTATTTGTATTCAGAATAGTATGTAAATATTGACTTCCGCTGTTAGGAATGAGTGTATATGATAAACTGCTTACCCGGTACCCTATTTCGAGTCGAGTCTTGTTGATATGGTATTAGAGTTTGTGACGTGACAGATGATTTGATTATTAATAATTATTATAGGAATATGAAAAATCAGGGCATCACATTAGGGACCAACTCCCATTGCCTCAAAGGGAGGGTCATGATATTATGTTTATTTCATTGATGATTATATTCGTTTTACTTGGATATATCTTATGAAGAAACGTTTTGATTTCATTAGCATCTATGAAATGTTTCGTGCTTTGGTTCAAACCCAATATTCAATTGTCATAAAGTGTTTCAAGTGCAATTTGGGGTTGGGGGGGGGGGGGAGGGGGAAATTTAATTCTACTGAATTTTCCACCATACTCACCTCTAATGGTATCATACATTAATCATCGTGCACAAACACTTCTGAGTAAAATGGTGTGGCTAAAAGAAAATATAGACACATCATTGAGATAGCTCGCTCCCTTCTCATTTCTGGTGATGTTCTCAAAGTTTTTTGAGTAGAAGTAGTTCTCATCGCCACATATTTGATTAATAGAATTCCTACTGTTCTTAATTTGGGAGTCTCTCCTTATGAAAAATTGTACGGCAAAGCTCTGGAGTATTTTCATTTGAAATGAAATTATTTTAGATAGTTTACATAAAATTTTCACGATTCACCTTAGTTATTTGTTTAGTTAAGTGTATAGTGAATATCAATTTAAATAAAAGAAACGTGTTTCTTGATGTGATGATTCGATCAAGTGGGAAAATGTAGGAAATATATATTATATTTATATATGGGCGATTTTTATGATCACATAGTGTGTGTGTGTGTGTGTGTGTGTGTATAAAGTATTAGACTTTATCTAACTTATTAATGAATATATAAAGGTACATTGACCAAAGGCTAGTACCTTATTTACTAGTATGTAAGATATTATGATCAATGTCATGTATTTATAATGATTAATGAGGAATCTTCCAATCAAGATACATAAAAATAATAGAGATGTATTGGCCAAAATTATGAATCTCCTTAATTAATATAGTATTAAGGAATGCATCACATTTAATCAAAATACATTCACCTTGAAGGAAGAAAAATATCATTTGTATGCTTATGGCTCTTTGATAAATTGAGTCACTTATGAATCTTTACATAAAGGACTCTTGGTCCCTCTCACCACTAAATAATCTAGTTTGGTAGAATCTACAACACTAAACCAAACATAAGAGTAAGTGGAGAGAAGATAAAGTCCCCAGGCATAAGTTCAGGTGGTAAGGACTTGCGTCAGACGGCCTTAAACAAAGGTGAAGTTTGGGGTTCGAACCCTGCCGCCTGCAGCGTACATCCGCGATTTACCTCCTACGTGTTGTTCGATGGCATGACTGACATAGATATTTCACATAATAAAGACTTGATCAATAGAAATAGAAGAAAAGAAGAACTAATTGCATCCAAATTTAATTGTTTTGGTAAAAATATCATAAGATATATTTTGAATTTTTTTCTTTATTTTTACTTCATCATGATTTATAAAATAAGCTAAATATTTTTCTTATAAAAATTTCCTTACAAAATATTCAAACTCCTCAATAAATAATATTTTATTAGACTTTTGATTTGAAAAATCACATACTTACAAATTTTATTTCTCAAAATAAGATGTTCTAGAAATTTAAATTACTAAAAACGTAAATTGAATATTTTGTGAGCGGACGAGTTCTCGAAAAATGAAAATCCCAAATGCTCCACCAACGTCCAAAAATCCAGAATGAACCAAAAGCATGTCCAAAAAATTATCAACTCGTACCATTGAAACAAATGCACACCCTAAGTTTCCATATTTTTGGATCGCCTCACACATTTCAGGAATTTACAGCAATTCCCCGCCACCATAAAACGCTTCCCGACTTACATGATTGTCTGCAAAACCCTAAACCCTGCAAACCCAATAAGCAAAAATGCGTTTCTTCTTCACTTCATCAACCGGTTTCCTTAAATTCAAACGGACGACATTCAAGGCGAATCCCCTGATGCTCTTCACCCTCATTTTCACAAGACCCATGTCTCAGTCCACCTCCATACCCAAGAAACAACAAAGGGTCCGGGATCATGGCTATGACGACTACATGGAAATTGAGAAGAAGGTACGCAAAGTCCTAAAATTTCAGGACCTCATTCTGTCTCAACCCAATCAAACCCTCCCCATTTCTCGCTTCGACGTCCTCGCTCGCCGCCTCGGGTTCAAGCAGTACGAAGCCGGTGCATTCGTGCTCAAATTCCCGCATGTCTTCGAGATTTACGAGCATCCGGTTCAGCGGATTCTTTATTGCCGCCTCCATCGTAAAGCCCTCCTGCAAATCGAGCAAGAAAATCATGCTTTCAATGCCCAAATCCCCGACGCCATTACTCGTCTCCGCAAGCTTATAATGTTATCCAACAATGGACGATTACGGCTTGAGCATGTTAGAATTGCCCGCAAAGAGTTCGGGCTTCCCGACGACTTTGAATACTCGGTAGTTCTAAAAAATCCGCAGTTTTTTCGATTGTTTGATGCTAAAGAAACTAGGAATAAATACATTGAGATTGTGGAGAGAGACCCGGATTTGGCGGTATGTGCGATCGAGAAGGAGAGGGAGAGAGAGTATAGGGAGAAAGGGGTTGATGCGGAAAATATAAGGTTTTCGTTTATTGTGAATTTCCCACCTGGGTTTAAGATTGGAAAGTATTATAAAATTGCAGTGTGGAAGTGGCAGCGGCTTCCATATTGGTCACCATATGAAGATGTGTCGGGGTATGACTTGAGGTCACTTGAGGCCCAGAAGCGCATGGAGAAGAGGGCAGTTGCAATGATTCATGAGTTGCTGTCATTGACAGTGGAGAAGAAGGTTACCTTGGAAAGGATTGCACATTTTCGGTTGGCAATGAATTTGCCCAAAAAGCTCAAGGAGTTTCTTCTTCAGCATCAGGGAATATTTTATATTTCGACTAGAGGGAATCATGGAAAGCTTCACACTGTTTTTCTTAGGGAGGCTTATAAAAAAGGAAACTTAATTGAGCCGAATGATTTGTACTTGGCAAGGAGAAAGTTGGCGGAGTTGGTGTTGGTGAGCCCTAGGAAGGCCAAGGTGGACAGGGAGTTGGTTAATTATGCGGGGAGCAGACAAGATGATGAGATGGAGAGTGTCCGAAGAGATTTTGTTAATAGTTTTGACGGCCGGGGCAAAAATTATTTGAGACATGACAGTGAGGAGGATTTGGATTGTGATCTTAAGGCTGAGTATTCAGATGAAGATAGTGATATTGGAGAAGCTAGGGACACAGAGGATGCCCATGTAACAGAGTGATTGAGTTCATTGTGGATCTTGGCAGTTCTAGTCATAGGCTATCCATTTTTATTTGAACTGTCATGATTTGTTCAGCCACTAAAGCTTCCAAAAGATATTGTGAGAAAAAACCATGCACGAAGTGCATCATTTAACTGTCTAAGTGTCTAATGTTTTTGTGAAAGATGTTAGCTAATGGGACTGTAATGAGAGAAGGATTGGCACCGTTATAGAGTATGTCTGAATAGGTTTCCCAGTCTTGGGTAAAGAATTTGCTCAAATGGTATTTGGGTCCTCAAGGACGACTCTTGTACAGGAGGGAAATGTTTGTTACCTCAGATGGCTTTCATTTGGACTTGGCAAAAATGCATCAATTTTTGCTGAATTGAACTCTTAAGTGTGAGTAAAGCAATTTAGACTATCTAGTCACTGCCATGTCTTCTTACTCATATCAGTCTTGAAAATATCTGGAAGAGAAGTTTTTAACAGTTCAATGAGGTTGAAGTTTGATCATCCAGTTCCAATGTCATGGAAAAGTCTTGCTTCTGGAGATGTCCACATGTCCAGGTAAGTTAATTGAGGCTTACTGTTTTTTTCTCTTATTTAGTCCCTTCTAACATTTTGGATGCCTGCACATGAGATGCCTGGTTGATCATCCTTCCAATTTATTTGTCATGCTCACTTGACAAGATGTGGATGGGTGGATAAGAAATCTTTGGTTTGTATGCAGGCATCCCACCTGCAGGTAGCAGTTAATTTGGATTCTAAATGCTTTAATATTGTGCTACGCCTGTATGGACTTTAGAATGTGAATAGAATTATTATTCATTTAAAATATTATCTTCTTTCAAACTTGAGGCATTAGGTCTAATATGAAGAAACTAGGAGCATTCATTCAACTTCTTAAATGGGGATGCCTTTTTCAATTTAGGGTCCCTAGGATTGGCACCATAATGCATCTTAAGTGATATCTTTGGAAAATAGGCAAAAGAAACTTACCTCTCAAGAGGTTTAGCAAAAGGACGCCGACTTTCCCTACCCCCTATGTTTGGCACCATATGACCTCCTTGAGGTTTAGTAAAAAACTCGGCATTCCCTACCAAAAAATCCAAGACTTCTTGCAACATTTGATTCATGAGACACTTATACATCTTTTGTCAATTTACTAGTAACTAACCTAATAAAATTTTGAAAATTGACTATTTTGCCCTTTTTTCCCTTGAAACACATGAAATGACATAACAATAACTTGAAATTTAAGTCCAATGATGGAGTTTGCACATTTTTTTGTTGGAGGGATTACATTTTTTTTTCAATATTTGAAAGAAATTAGTGATTGAGATTGCACATTTTTTTTTGGGGGGCACAATTTTTTTAAGATATTTGAACAATATTTATGCCATTTCATGTGTGTCTTGTCTAGGGAAAAAGAGCAAAATAGTCAAATTTTTGAAATTTTACTTGGCTACTTGATTGCAAATTAATGGAGAAAGATGTGTTCCCATTAGGGGGGAATTTGCGTCCTTTTGCCAAACCTCATGAGCTGCATCTTTTTCTCCAAAACTTAGATGTCAACATGTTTTTGACAAAGCAATGTCTTTTGCCCCTATTTGATCTTCTTTGCATCATGGGTATTGTGATGACCGAGATCCTTCTTTTACCTTTAACTAAATTGAAGATTTTGTGCAGTTGTATGTTGGATCAACTCTTTTGATATCCTCCATTATTTTCATTCCTATCGTGGATCCCACTTGCCCATGTTCTCTTCTTTTTTTGGTTTTGTTTTGTATTTTTATTTTTGTTGAATTGTGGCTCATATTTAGAAGGGTTATTGATGGAGGAACACCTGTACCCCCTAGGCTGCCCATTCGGCTCACATAGTTTAGGTGTAGGTTTAGGAAGGTTTAGGAAAGACTTCTTTGTATTTTTAGGTATTTTAGTATTTGTAATTGTGTTTAGTTGGGTCCTATTTGTAAATATGTGTTAGGTGTATTAGTGGTAGAAGTGCTGGACATGCAAGTTATTGTGCAGTTATTGTTTTGAATCAGATTGCAGTTTCCCTTTCTGTCTCTCCCCCTCTCTCTTTCTCCAGCAGGTTCTGCTATTCTTCTTCCTCCTCCTCCTCCTTCTTCGTTCTCTTATCTCTCTTCTAATTCTGTCTCTCACCCCTGTTCTGTTCTGTATTACTACTGCTGCTGCTGCTGCTTCTCTTCTTCTTCTTATCTACTTCTTCTTCTCTCTCTTCTTCTTCTCATTCTCCCAATTCTATATATATATATATATATATTCTAATATCTATCGTATATAAAATTGGTATCGGAGCACACCGTGATCACCACACAGCCATTCGAAGTCTGAATTCCCAGAAATTCAAACACTGTACACTGCCGAAACTTCCCAGAAAATACCAGTCTTGTCCCTAAAACTTGAACACTCTTTTCCACCAACCAAACCAGGGCACCTCCCTTACCACAACAATCAGACACCCCTGAAATCCCTCCCCCTACAATTTCATTCCCAACTGACTAGTGGGCTCCATGCGCCACCTGAAAGTACCCTAGCTGGCGGCCCTTCTATATCCCCTATTTCCTGCTTTGTTTTTGCTGCACCTCCACCATCACTGGAATCCTTACCCCCTGATCCACCACGATCTGGAACCCCATCGCCGGAGGTCCATTGCCGGCGGCTCATGCACTGGCCACACGAGTGGGGAAGTCGCTGGAGTTCCCCTGTTTTGCCCAGATTCAAGAGAAACTGCTTCCTGCTTCGAGAATTTGACTTGTTTCCTAAGACTATGAAGCTGTCAGAGGAGAAATTGAGTTATCAAGCTTGGTTTGCATTCCTAAGATCACATAAAGCCTAATATTAGGCTGCCTGAGCAAATTTCAGACTTTTGAAGCTTCGTCAGCATTCAGCTTGAGTTCCAACTACTGTTTTACGGCTGTTTTCCTGAGAATCGGGGAGTAAGGACTTGAGAAATGACTGGTCTAACATTGGAATTCGATGGCAAACTCATGTTGTGCTCCAATTAGGGGTGTGCAAACGGTTGGTTTGGCCAAATTTGGTTAATTAACCGAAATTTTCGGTTAACAATAATCTCTAACCGAACCAACCGAATTAGGTGTTATAACCGAACCGTACCCGACCGAACCAACTTTTCGGATAATTCGGTTAACCGAATTTGACCGAAATAATTTAAAATTAATTATAAAAACAAAATATGATTGCAAATTTTAAAATTAATTATAAAATTAATGTTTACCCTTTTAATTGTAAGAGCTGAATTAGGAGAATGACATTGATTTAATAAATAAATTAAGAAAATCAAACAATTATATAATATATAATATATCAGTTATATTTAATATTACTAATTTATATTTAATTTTTAATTTAATAATTCGGGTAATTCGGTTAACCGAATTAAAATTCCCCATACCCAAACTGAAAATTGAATACCCGAAATTATTCAAATTTGTAACCGAACCATACCGAACCTCAATATTAACCTAACCAAACCAAACCGACTGAACTCAGTCGGTTAATTCTGTTAAACCCGAATTATGCTCACCTCTAGCTCCAATTCCATGGCAGGGTGAACATACTCTTGCATTTTCTTGACTATTGTTTGTATGACTAGGGAAAATTCGTTGTTGCTTATTTTCAAGTTTCTTATTACTCAAAAAAATAAAAAAATCTGCCCTTTGTTCTGTACATTCCCCTAGCTAACTCATACTTGTTCAAATCCATGCATAGTCGATCCCATGTTGCCATGTTATGTGTGACCATATCCATTCATATACATTATGTTCTATAGCTTTATGTTTGTGCATTGTAGTAATTTTAGGATTCATATCATTCATAGTCAAGTTTAGTCGTCCTCAGCATAATTGTAGCATATTACATTAACCATGGTCACCAACAAAATCATTGACCCCAACGAACTTGCACCCACTGTCACCCATTCCTTGTCTACTTGATTAGACACTCTTCAGGAGTGTGTGGACCAAAAGTTTGAGCACCTTACTCAATAGTGTGACCAAGTCTTGAGGATGTTAGGTAAACACCCTATTGTGGAAGACATAGAGCCATCTATTAGGCACCCTAACGACTCCCCATATTTAGTCGGGTTAGCCCAGGGTATCCATCCTAATCTTGGGGTTACTCTAGTTACCCAACAATATGAGTTCGGCTCCAAAACAGACCGGTAGGCCATTTCAGCCTCCCTAGCCTCAAGCTGGTCTAGAGTCTAGGTTTGAGGAAGGAAACCTTGAGGAGTTTAATGATGCAAGGTACCAACCTAACCCCAAGCATGCTCTGCATTCCCCTAGCCAGGGTTGGGAAGACTATGGAGATGTGACAAAAAAGGTCAAGGTGGATGTGCGTGCTTATGATGGGAAACTCGACCCAAGCTCCTTTTTAGACTAGGTATCGGAGACGGAAGACTTCTTTTATTTGTACCTTATATGGGGTGAGGATAAAATTTGGTTTGCCAAGATGAAACTGGTAGGGCCGACAAAGAAGTATTGGAAAATTGTACAAAACCCTAGAACGGTTAGGTGAACCTCCTATTACTCGGTGGGAAGTGATGTGATAAAGATTGAAAGAAAAAAACAGCCCTCCTTCCTTTAGGAGGCAGCTGTTCAGTGAGTTCTTGAACCATAAACAAACCACTACTGTAGCTAGCTACATTGGTCGATTTGAGGAACTGATGCTTAGGAGTGATGTTGTTGAGGTTACACATCACATTGTAGCAAGGTTTATGAATGGTCTTAAGGAGTATGTCAGGCGAGAGGTTGAGTTGTTCTCTTCAGAGTCGTTAGAGGCAGCCTATCAAAAAGCACTTGCCATCGAAAGGTACCTCAAGAGCTCTCGTAGATCTTCATCCCAAGTAAGTGAGTCACGTCAATTGAAATCCTTTCCTCACCCTAGGCCTACCATCCCTCTCAATCAAGCCCTAGGGAGAGTGGTCGGAAGCAAATAGAGTCACATCATGTTGTTTGCTTTAGTTGACCCAATATTCCTCAAGCTAGTAGTTCATCTATGCAGTGTCATCGTTGTCATGCTAGAGGTCGTATTGCTGCCCATTGTCCCCTACGAGCTTTAGCTTTAGAGCATGAGGTTGATGATTTGCCCGATTGTGAGGATTAGGTTGTAGATGTTGTTCAGTACTCGGGAGATGAGGGGGAGCTTGTAGATGATTTTGAGGAGGATGCCCACCATGTTAGTGTGGTTAGGTGTGTCTTATCCACTACCATGGATAGTGAGAAGTGGAACAGACCACTTTTTTCTACACTTTAATTTGTTGTGGGGAGAGGACATGTAAGCTTGTTATTGATGGGGGTAGTAGCATGAATGTGATCTCGAAGGCTGCTCTAGGAAGATTAAACCTTAAAGGAGAGCCATACCCTCTGCCTTTTAAGGTGAATTAGGTAAACAGGACAAATCTACCCCATTACTAAGAGGTGTCTTGTACCCATCCAGATGGGAGATTGTAAGGATAGGGTCAATTTTGATGTATTCCCGATTGATGTGGCCCATGTCCTGTTAGGGCGACCATGGTTATTTGATCATGATGTCTCTAATCATTGTAGGAAAAACACTTATGTGTTTAGGCACAAAGATAAGAACATCATTTTGAACCCTACTGAGCCCACCCCCAAAGATCCTAAGTTAGGGAACAAGATAGTCTATCAAGCTCCAGTTCGAAGAAATGTTCACTTGCTTGATCATAGGACTTTTGAGCGAGAACTTAGAAAACATGCACATTTTAGCTGTCATCGCTCGAGAGGTTCCTTCTAAGGAACAAGAGTCTTTATGTGAGTGCCCACCTGAGGTGAGAGAGTTGCTAGCTGAGTTCCCTGATGTTGTGTATAGTGACTTACCTAGTGAGCTACCACCTATGCGAGATATTCACCATGCCATTCCTCATTCTAGGTTCACAGCTACCTAACTTGCCACAATTTAGGATGAACCCTAAAGAGCGTGCTAAATTGAATAGGTAAGTTGGAGAATCCTTGACAAGGGCTTTGTGAGACATAGTTTAGTCCATGTGCTGTACCAACTCTCCTAACTCCAAAAAAATGGATCTTGGAGGATGCGTGAATAGTAGAACCATCAACAAAATCACCATCAAGTATAGGTTCCCTATCCCCAAACTTGAGGATATGCTTGACATGCTAGCTGGCTCTAGTTGGTGCTCCAAGATTGATACTTGGGAGATATGTAAAACGGCCTTTAAGACCTAGGATGGTTTATTCGAGTGGTTGGTCATGTCGTTTGTACTTTCTAATGCACCTAGCACTTTCATGAGGGTTATGACACATATTTTACAGCCATTCATAGGGAAGTTCCTAGTGGTCTACTTTGATGATATATTGGTCTATAGTAAATCTAGGGAGGAGTATTTGATACATCTTCATGAGGTATTTGCCACCTTGAGGGAAGCGAAGTTGTTTGCTAACCCCAAGAAGTGAAGCTTCCTACAATCCAGTGTGCTCTTTCTTGGTTTTGTGATTTCTGCATAGGGAATAGCCACTGATTTAGAAAAGGTTACTGCCATTAGAGAGTGGCCTGAGCCTCGGACTATTGCTAAGGTATGTAGTTTTCATGGTCTTGTTACTTTCTATAGGCGATTTAGAGGGCATTTTGGCACCATCATGGCTCCTATCACTGAGTGTTTGAAGAAAGGAGAGTTGGACCCCATCAGCTGCTAGAGCTTTTAGAGAGGTAAAAGAAAATAAGACTGAAGCACCTGTGCTTAGGCATCCGGACTTTAGTAGAGTTTTTGAGTTGGCTTGTGATGCCTCTGGGATAGGTATAGGTGGGGTCTTGAGTCAAGAGTGACATCCTATAGCATTTTTCAGTGAAAAACTCTCAGATGCCAACTAGAGATATAGTACATATGATAAAGAGTTTTATGCTGTAGTGAGATCTCTCCAACATTGAAGATACTATGTGTTACCCAAGAGTTAGTATTCTTCTCTGACCACCTTGCTTTGTGTTATCTGAGTTCTCAGAAGAAGTTGAGTGTGAAGCATGCTAGTTGGGTGGAGTTCCTTAATGAATGCACTTTTGAAGCTTCGTTCTGGTGTTGAGAATAAAGTGGTTGATGGCCTTAGTAAGGTAGCAGTAATTCTCCATCTCTTGAAAGCTGAGGTCATTGGGTTTGATCATCTAAAGGACGAGTACTCCACTTGCCCTGATTTTGGGATTATTTTCACAAGGTGAGTGAGGGCCCTTATAGGGATTTTGTAGATTTCATCATCCGGGAAGGATACGTATTTAAAGATACTGGGTCATGCATTCCCCGTACTTCCTTTAGAGATCTTTTAGTTTGGGAATTGCATGCTGGGGGGTTAGCTGGTCACATAGGGAGGGATAGAACCATTGCCTTAGTTGAGGATAGGTTTTATTTGCCTTCCTTAAAGAGGGATGTTGCTAGGATAGTGTCTTAGTGCCGCACCTGTCAGTTAGCCAAAGCTAAGAGACACAAGTCACACAACATTGGCCTTTATGCCCCTTTGCCATTGCCACACATGCCTTGGAGAGACCTAAGCATGGATTTTGTTATTGGACTCCCCAAAACGGCCCGATGGCATTATTCCATATTTGTTGTTGTTGATATATTCTCCAATGGCACATTTCATTCCATGTAATAAGACTTCCAATGCCTCTCATGTAGCTAAATTGTTCTTTAGAGAGGTCATCAAATTGCATGGGTTGCCGACCTCCATAGTGTCTAATAGGAATATCAAGTTCTCCGGCTACTCACTTTGGGAAATATGTGGAACTCACTTCTTGTTTTCTTTTGCATGCCACCCTCAAATTGATGGGCAGACTGAGGTTGTGAATCGTGGTGACCTACTTAAGTGTGTTGTGCGAGAAAAATAGGGCAATTGGGACTTGGTGTTGCCTACTGTTGAGTTTGCTTATAATAATTCTGTGAATAAGTCCACAGGTAAGAGTCCTTTTGAGTGTGTATTTGGTTACAAACCTCGTGCACCCATTGATCTTGTTCCTTTGCCACCGGATGCCCGTATTTCTGAGCCTGCCGAGTCCTTTGTCCATCACATTCATGAGCTGCATGCTGAGGTTAGGCGAAAACTTGCTATATGAGTAATGTGGATTATAAGCTTGCTGCAGATATACATTGTAGAGCTAGAGACTTTAATGCAGGTGAGAGTGTCATGGTTAATACAAAACCTGAGCACTACCCTAGAAATTCATATAAAAAGCTCCATGTTCATGTCATTGGCCCTTTCCTCATCCTTAAGGAACTTGGACCTAATGTATATTTACTTGATTTACCTACTCATATGACCCTTAGCCCTGTTTTTAATGTAGAGGATTTGACACCTTACCGAGGCACTTTTGAGCCTCCTGGTTTGCCATTTGATGCCTGTGCAGGTTCAGCCGCTCCTCAGCCTCCCTCTATTTCTCGACCACAGGAAACAGTGGAGTGTATTTTGGATGATGAGTTTGTGATATCTCCTCATGGTGGTTTTCTCTACTTGGTTCAGTGGAGAGGTCGGCCTGAGTCAGACGCTACATGGCTTGCCGAGGATGATGTTCGTGACAGCACTCCTGACTTTCTGGAGTCATATTTGCAGTCCCACTCTGTGGAGCAGAGTTCCTTCCAGCCAGGGGAGAATGATGGAGGACCACCTGTGGTCCTGTAGTCCCTAGGCCGCCCATTCAGCGCACGTATTTTAGGCATAGGTTTAGGAAATACTTCTTTGTATTTTTAGGGATTTTAGTATTTGTAATTATGTGTTTAGTTGGGTCGTATTTGTAATTATGTGTTTGTTTTATTAGTGGTATAAGTGCTAGACACGCAAGTTATTGTGCAGTCATTGTTTTGAATCAGATTGCAGTTTCCCTCTCTGTCTCTCTCTCTCTCTCCCCCCCGCAGATTCTGCTATTCTTTTTCTTCTTCCTCCTCCTCCTCCTCTCTGCTCCTTCTTCCTTCTGCATCTCTCTTCTGATTCTGTCTCTCACCCCTGTTCTGTTCTGTAACTTCTGTTCTGTTCTGTATTACTGCTGCTGCTGCTTCTCTTTTTCTTCTTCTTCTTCTTCTTCTTCCTATCTATTTCTTCTTCTCCCCCTTCTTCTTCTTCTCATTCTCACAATTCTATATATATATATATTCTAACATCTATCCTATGTCAGTTATCCACTTGAAGCCTGTTAAAAGTGGCGAGGTTCTGGGCCTCCTTGCCCTTTATTATTGGGTGTGGGTCCTTATACGAAGGTCATGTTGAATTTGCCTTCATCATTGTTCTGTTTTGTACATGCTTTTCTGTTGACAGTGGAGCATTCCTGAAAATGTTGCAGAGAATAGATTAGGGCAATATAGTGTCCAAGTACTTGAAATTTATATTCCTTATGAAATTTTAATCCATTTGTCATAATTTTGTTTTGTTTGTTTTGAAAAGAACAGAGCTTATTGAGTAACTGAATTTACACTGGAATAGCTACTAGATCCATGTTGTCCCTGTGCACATGCATAAAACAGGTATGGAATAATTGCATTAGAGAAGTGGAACCCTTGCCAACCATGACCATATTAGTTAAAAAAAAATATGCAACTCTTAGCCTCTGTGCAGACATGAGATATTTGCACTCACTGGAAACTAGCTGACAATTGCTTAATATCCTGGAATATTGACTAAAGCTGCCAAAGAGGTTGGCATTTATTGAGAAGAAAATATACAAGTAATACAACTAACTCATAATCTCCATTTTGGATTTTTTTGGGATACTCTTGTATTTGGCTGATAAAAGAGCTATCCTAAAAAATTCTGTGATTGGAATTGTAGTCTTACCCACTTTCTCTGTACCTCCACAAATAGGTATGCATAGTCTTAGATAACAAAGCCAATAGAACCAAATCCAAATAATCTAACAGAACCACCAAATTAATTTTAGTAAATAAGAATTAGTAGTTTCCCAAGTGATGCACTTCCAGTCTTTATTGCAATCATTCCTCACATTAATATTATTAAAACAAAGCCCATCTTAACTATTCTTAAAATGTGATGGACCTCGGGTGGTTATGTGTGAGCAAGATATGGATTTTGGAGCCAATTACTCAGTTTTAAGTTACTTTTTGTAATTTTTATTTCTATTTTCGCTATATTTTCTAGTACTCTGTTTCTTAAATCATAATTTAAAAGATTTTACATTTCTAGCTATTAGGAGAGTAGTATTTTACTTTATTAGGTTTCCTTATTTTATTTGCTTGATTGTCAAGCATGTATATTGGGTGAGTTTAATCAGAGTTAAATGTTATGAATTGAGTTGGAGGTAGGGCTTATCCCTTGTGCATGTAAGGACGTCGGTCTTGTATCATTTTTTATTAGAACCTTGAACAGCCTCCATCGCTCCACCATCCCCATCCCGGCCATCAAGCGTGTCTGCCACCACCACCACCCCCTGTCCCATCATTCCCAATGAGCGTCTGGGCAGTGACACTATCAAACATTGTTGCACTACCAACACTGCCAGTTCTACATAGTCTTCTCATCTGAAACCCTTGTGCCCCAGTCTCAGTTGACACATCCCATAGCCATCAATTGTCCTACTTCATCTCCGTTGAAGTTTCTCTCTCTGGTTTGCTGTGTCATGCCTTACCCTCACCAAAGAATAGAGGATCCGCCCCAGCATTGACTCAAAAGTCAAATCATCATCCTTGGCATTGAACTACTGACAATTTTGTTTTTGCCTCCTCCTTTCCAAAAAGTCATTGCCATCTCATGCTGTTGTTGTCAAAGACATGAAGGAGAAGAAGGAGATCACAGGCCACTTTGTGCGAGATCGGATTGAAGAAGGGTTTATTTTACTTAACTCTTGCACTAAATCGGTTTAGATCTGAACTGTGCCAGTCCTGTACTGAACTGACTGGTTTAATTGAACCAGACCAAATTTGAACTTGTTTGACTGGACCAAATTGACTGGACAGAAGCTTAAAAAATGGCGTTTTGGAAAGTTTGCATGCAACAGTTGAGGGAAATAGTGGATGGCACAGCTATAATTGACTCTGAAATATTTGAAAAATTGAGCATTGATTGGAAGCGATCACTGGAAAGTGGAAATCTTGTTGTAAAATCTCATGGAGCGATTAGCTGATTACCAATAGAAAGCAAACTAGCTGGGTGGTCATCCGATTAAGCAATCAATTATATATTGCTATAGCAGTATAGCTCATGAAAGGATAGAAAGAAAAGAGCTTATTGTTGGAGAAAAAGAGGAGAATCCGTAGTGATGTTTAGTGGGCCAGTGATGAAAGCTTTGACCATTTGAATTAGCCACAGAGCCTGAGAAAATAAGAGATGTGCCAAAATTGATGTCTAATCCCAAAGAATTCTTGAAAAACCCCGAGAAGGTGGAAATGGAAAATGTAAGCCATCCATGATGGATAAATCTGTTGAGTTCAAGGCTGAAAGCATGAGTAAGATTGCAGTGGAAATTTGGCTATTGAGATGAATGAGTGGCAAGAAAGGATGGACTTCTAAATAAATACATGTGTGATGTTGGAGGTACCTCCAATTCAGGACATGCCTACATAAAGTTGATGAAGATGGTCTGACCATGTATAAGGAGTGCTAGTTGTGCTGGTGATTACTAAGTGATGAGGGTAGCCACATGATTCTTGCTGGAGTTGCTGCTAGAATGATGGTTGGAAGGAAAAAATGAGAGATTTTAGGTTGTGAGAGAAGACTTTTTGGTGCATCTTCTAGCAAATAATATATGGCTTTGGATAGGGCAAATGTGATAAAACAGGATTTGCATAGCAAACCTATAATCAGGAGCAAATAGGTGAGGGTTGTTTAGCCACATGTAATGAGGAATGCTAATTTTTCTTGTGAGTACTCAACTCCTCAGAAGTGTGGAGTGACATGATCCTAGTTGAAAGTGCTGCAAGAATCAGGGGTATAACAAAAGAGTTGTCATTTGATGGTTTTGCTATGACTCTTGTCTGAATCTTGTTGCTGCATCAAGCTCTTTGGATACCGGCCTGAAAAGAAATGAGAAGGCATGAGCCCCTATACATTGTTTTAATTTCACCATCCACTGTAAGAGGTGGGTAAACGTGGCCTATGGTGTCAATTTAAACACCCCAAGCCTTTTCATTCTTTCAACCCATCTGTGTTCTCTTCATGTATTGTGTCTGAAATAAGCTTCCTTCTGTCATCAAACAGATGGGGCCTCTTGGTTAGTCCTATGTTGTACTTCCTTAGGCTGATAGTCTCCTTAGTCATCAGGCAGAAAGGTTATGTAACACGCATAAGACTTTTTCCAGAATGGCCTACATATCAGTCTAAAATGGCAATTGTATGTTGTTATGGAAGTTTTTTTTTTTTTCATCCCAGAATTTATGAAACTAGTGTAGTGATTTATTTATTTATTTTTTATTAACAAAAATGGGGGCAAGGGCGACCAATCTAGCAGCCCCCAGGCGTTACCAAGCCCCCTTTTCCTGGGGCGCTGCTGAATATCCAGATTGAGCCATTGCTACTCAAAACGATGACCGGGATCGTCAGTGCAGCCCCTCCGAAGCTCTAGTGGTCCAGAACCCTTCCGCATGTTTCAAGGTCAGGCACTACTCCCACAAGGGGTTTCGACTTATTTTTTACTCGAACCCCTGACCTTTGAGACAAGGAAGATTAGCCCGTACCAACTAGGCTACTGCTGAAGTGGTAGTGTAGTGATTTACTGATTGTAAGGTTAGATAGGATGAAATATTCCATCATAAGCCATGGTATATAATTAAGAGAAACAAGAATCAAGTTCTAATTTGTTTGTCTTCTCGATTGATCTTTGTTCATAAAAATTGTTCAAAAATGTAAATTGGTTCCTTACCCAAATGATCGATTTCCAGTTTCTCATACAATCTCTGCTATATACTGGCTTGCACTCAAGTTTTTGAATCGTGCACATTGGTAATTGAAATAAATAATATGCTATATCATTTTTCAATTGGTGCATGTTCAAGCTTGATGCTGTTCTTTGCTGGTTTAGAAGACAAACCATTTTGTGTAGTTGTGTGTTTTACCATACGTTTGCTTACCCTGGCTCCATGTTGTATGAGGGTTGTGCAAGCTGGTTCCCATGGTTAGTGGTTCTTCAAGGAATTCAAAGATAACACCAAGACCAAGTAGTCACTTCAGTCACTTGCCTAACAGATACCTCCTTCAACCTTTATATAACTTCTCACCTAAAAAATGAATTATTAGTGGCATTGGTTTAACTGTGTGGTTGACAGTATATTGTCTTTGTAAATCCACAAGCTCGGATGCTTACTGCACGTTTATTTAACTTGCTCCCTTATAAATCGCAAGGTTGGGATGCCAATCTCTTTTTTCTATAGTTTTGCTGACTGGATATTGTCTTGTTATACCTGCCATCATGGATTCCATTTTCCATCTGAAAAGTCAGGGAGCTTATGTAGGTGCTCCATATTTTATCAGATTAGGAAATAAATTATCTAGTGCGTCGATTCAAGCCGTTGTTATGTTCACTGGTGTTCCTTTGTAACTTCATTGGCCTTGTCGCCCACAGCCTTGCCATTTACCTTTGGACTCTGGGTATGTGACAAAACTGGGTTAAAATTAACTTTTAGTGACTTTTATTGTTTTTACCATCGAGTTGCCATTTAGCTTGGGAGACGGGCAACCTTCACAATCAAGTGCATGGATGGATTCTCCTCTGGCATCTTTGTTAGGTTGCCTGAACTGATTGCAGATAGGAATGTTAGAAGGGGAGGGTAGTGTCCTAGAAAAACTTAGATTGAGGTAATAAATGAGGATTTTATAGCCCTCTTGCACTTGGAGATGATGCTTTCCCTTGAGTTGAATGGTTTGTTATTGTTGTTGTGTTGCTGCTGTTGTGTTTTATTTATTTATTTTTGTTAGCTTAGATGGAAAAGGAGATAGGGAGGTGGCAGTCAGGGGAACACACGTAGTATAAGACTTTTGGCTTTTTTCAAAAGCAATAAGAATGAGAGCATGGATTTTGTGCCTTAGATTTGTGTGTATTTAGGCAAATTTCAATATAATCTTGTACTATGTTTAAATCCATATAAATCCAATTTCAAGATCCAAGTTCCAAGCTTCCAAACACATGGTAACAGAATTTGTCAAAAATATGACAATAATTTTCATTAAATAAGATTTCCTTATATAGACTTGGATCTTGCTCATTATTCTTTACTCTCATTTCCTTAACACCTTAACCTTAATTCTAGCACAAATGCATTTTGCTTTTCCTATATAAAACTCATTATTCTTAAGACTCAATTTGGCTTAAAACAAGACTCCATGTGGTCCAAAATAATATACCACAGTTAAAAAGTAAATATTTATTTTTTGAAGTACCTAACTGAGTAACTTGAAGAGGCTTCTAAACTAACATTTGGATTTTCAGTCTTCAAACTTTCATGTTATATGTCTTAGCTGAATCAGCTTCTTGCTGGGTTACTTCGTGTCATGCATAATTGTGTTAACTTCTCAATCTATTATTCACCCCTTAATCCTTCAATTAGTTGCTGAGAAATCTCTGGAAAATATAGGGAGAAATATATATTTTTTGATTTGATTTTCAATATGTCATTTATCTAATTGAAATAACAATCCCTGGAACAGTTTGAGTGAGGGTTGTGTAGATGAAAATTATTCCCCCCCCCCCCCCCCTACAGGATATTTCCTTCACAATTATTTAGAAACTTTAATTGTGTTGTTGCCATTTAAATTTTGTGAGTTTGTAGGCCTCCTGATAAAATGTATTCCTCTACAACAAAATATGCATCCTTTTATTTCTTTTTCATGCACAGTGACTTCAATGTTTTCATCTTCTTGTCATCTTACCATGTAGCATACGTTGTTCAGATGAACGGACAAAGGTATGAGGCTAACTGCTTCTAGCAGAACACCATTCACATCCACCATGGTTGAAGCTCTTCATTCGTGAGTGAAGCCATTGGAGTAGGTGTCACTTCTAGACTGAGGATTTCATCTGCAGCCTTGAAGCAACTTGGCTACATCTCTGCAACTCATAGTAAGACTTGCTTTCTGGCTAACTATGGTACTGCTGTAAACGGCTCTCTGTGGGCTGCTACTTGAAGCCATTAGACAATGCAACTTCATTTGACCGGGTTATCTCTGTCCTGAAAGATGGATAAATAAACAGAAGTCAATTCACATTTAGCAGATGGTCTGAATTGGTCAGTTTCAATTTAGAATGAAATATTATGATCTTTGATGAGTACCCAGCATTGCTCTTGTTAAGAAGCCAATTTTGAAATATTTTGTTAGATGCAACTATTCATTTAATATGATTTTTTAATAGGAAAAATTACTGAGTTCGTATGTGTTTTTGTGTATTACCCTTGACTTGTGCATGATGTTGAATAAATTATGCTCATTTACAACCTTTTGATGATTCCGAAGCTTTTTGTGTGATGATTTTTCTATTTAACTGTTCAAAGTTAATAAGACCAATGTGATTTAAAACAGGATTGAAATCGAAGTTTGACTGGTTTTGGAGCAGCATGAGTCGACGACAAACATGTCAAGCTAGATAATACATGTGTATACTCTTGCAGATCATTGGTAAACACATGAACTAGTCTAATATCCTGCAATGTGTCACAAACCCCCAATTTAAACTCAATTAACGGGTCGCACGGCACTCGTTGAAGCTATCCCTCGACAGAGTCGGCCAATAACTACATATTCAACCCGGCTGTCATGAACACTTGAGAGGTTTTCCGAGGCCATTCATAGTCATGAAATATTAGTTCCAACAATAATAAATTCATGAAGACAAGCGGCCTTCATACTCAATGACATGTGGAACTTCTTGTTATATTCAATCATCAAGACACAAATCATCATCCAAGTAATTCAACATCTAGTATAAAAATCCCCGACGAGGACAAGTGAAGACATCTCTCCTCCCCATTTAATTGAGGTTACACTGTCAAGCCTTAACACAATGCTTAATGGCTATTTTGTCTTGTCTAGTCGGGTTTGCTTGAGTGGCAAGGGTAAAGTTGGGTCCTAGTGATCCCAAGATCTCAGGTTTGATTTCCAGCTTGTGATTTGCTTGATGAATTACCAAGAATGTGTTAGTAGACGACAATGTTTTCATACCCCTGATTTGATGTCGCCTGGATGGGTCTGAAGGGCTTGCCTAGGTAGGAGTTTCAGGTCACAACAAAAGTTCATAAATTATTACAATTATTGCATATAGAATTGTAGATTTAGACATACAGTTATCTATGGTTTTTAATGATGAAAATGTGATTTTTAATATTTATTGTGTAGGACTAGACACCATCAAATTTGCTCCTTAAATGGTTTTTGAATTTCAAATTTGCTTGGCTGTTACTGAAGGTGTGTACTTCAAATATATGTGTGGGTGGGCATTTGTATGCATGTATATGTATGTATTTCCTGAATGTATTTCCTTTATGTTAAGAAAATTAGAGCACTATATATTATCCAAAAGATTTGAGTCTTTGAGATTTGGAAATTATTTCCAAACAAGGAATGCTGTGAAGGTTGCTTGCAAACCCTTCTTTGCGTCTGGACCCACCTCTCAAGTTTGTTTTTGTCTTCCCTTTTGCAGCATGTTCAAGATAATAAACAAGAGATTGAAAACCTTGAGCTTGCATCATGTTTGCTTGTCTAAGAGATATCTTCAGGGTGACTCAAAAATCCTGTCGTATAAGACTCGATTCTCAGCTAATTTGTGATATTTTGAATTAGCGTCGGCACATTGTGAGACAATAAATTTGGATTTGGGTGGATTTGGACAACTTTTAATATAATTTTAAATATCAACTTATTCAAATTTAATATAACTTTAAATTCAATGTCTTTGCAAACATGGGAAAAGTTAATTTTTTCTTTCTAATAATAGTTCGTTTTTCACGAGAGGTCAAATATTTTTAAAATAATATCAAAAAGTTTCTTTTTCATTAATATTTTTTATAAGTTTTTCTTAAAAAATCACGCTTTATGCTAACCCGTGAATATATATATACTTTAAAAGTGCACACATGTAAATCAACATTTCACACTCGATGGATTTTTTATATCATGAAAAGAACCATTCAAATTCCATGAAGCGTTTGTGTTGGGCAACCCATCCTGAGCTGCAAATTTCATTTCGAATTTTCTATCAACAAGCAGTGAAGGAGAAAGAAGAAAATGACATCCAGCCTACCATGGTACTATACGAGAGCAAAAGCCAATGAGAGAGACAGAGAGAGAGAGAGCATATATGGGTCTCAATTTTTTAGTAATGTCTTAATTGAATGCGTCTAATCAAAACATATTGGTTCCAAGGTGTATTAGGGTTTCTCCTTTATGAAGTTGTGTGTTCTTTTCTATCTACAAGGAAAATATGTAATTGGTTCCTTCACTATTTGCTGTCTTTTCCCAAATTGTAGCAACAGCCTGGCTGGATGTTTAATTATTATATGGACTGGCTGTTTTTTAAGCAACCCCCTGTATCACTATTATTCTGAATAAACTTATTATTTTAAAAAAAATTGAAGTAATTATTATTTCTAAAATAATTTAAAAATATATTTATTGTGACTACTAATATACGAGCCCCAAATGAGCCGACTAATTGTTGGGTGTCCCTCTTTATGGGGCCCAAGAAATTGGACTCTGTTTTTTTTTATTAATGCTGTGTTGGCTTCTTTTGGATGTTGTTGGTCTGGAAATTCCAGCCCAAGCCTCCCACCGAAGAAGACCCCTTTTTTCCTTCACGTCTGGAGTGCCACGCATGCGTAGCAGCAGCCCTCTATTTTTCCTTTTGGCTATTCGTATTTCAGCTGCTCTCTGCCTGCACCAACTCCTCACGCCTGCAGTGCTGCTGCCTGTCATCTTCTCCAGCTGCCTGCGGCCCTTTTTTTTCCTCCAGCGTGCTGCCCACTTCTGGACTCGACGGTAGATTACAACGTATTTGAGATATTCTGTTGTGATTTGGTTGGTTTTCTTGGAGTTTTGTTTATAATATTGTTAAGGTCTTTTCATCTTTCTATTTTTGTTGTACACTTTTTTGTATATTTGTAAGGCTTGTGTCTTTTGTATCCACTTTGTACGAATTTGGTGATGGTGGATTTGGACCAACGTGTCCCGTGAACATATCTCAACATTTGAAGGAATAAAGTTATATTTCGCGTGTCTCATTTTTTATTATTATTTGTATTATACCATTGATTTACTTGTGAAAATTATTTGCATATATAATTTTTTCCCAACAAGTGGTATCAGAGCTGTGTTATATGGATTCATTATTATTGTGTAAATCATGGATGTTAATGTTGACCGTATGATTAGTTTCAATGGAAGCAATTAGGTAACTTAGAAAACAAAAATGTAAAATCTTTTATTTTACAAAGATTTGGATGGACCTATTAAAGGTGATAGCCGAAAGCCTAAGGACATGAGTGATGATGAGTGAAATATGCTTAATAGAAAGACCGTTGGTGTCATCCAACAATGGATTGTTAATAGTGTTTTTCATCATGTTTCTACTGAAATTTCGGCACATGAATTATGAAAAAAAATTGGAGGGTCTTTATGATAGAAAATCGGTTACAAATAAAACTTTTCTTTTCCAAAAATTGGTGAACTTGAAATATAAAGACGGTGGTCTTATTACCGAGCATTTGAATGAGATGAAAAATATTATCAATCAACTTACTACCATGAAAATAATTTTTGATGATGAGTTGCAGGTCCTAATGCTTCTTAACTCTTTGCCGGAAAGTTGGGAAACTTTGGTTGTGACAATTAACAATTTGGCTACCGATGAAATTGTTATTATGAACCAAGTAACTAACATCTTGTTGAACGAAGAAATTAGAAGAAAATCAGTTGGCTCTTCTCACCGTAATGATAAATCAAAAGGTCGGTCTAGCTCAGTTTTGAAAAATGATATTGAGTGTCATTGTTGTCATAAGAAATGACATATGAAATGAGAGTGTAAAAATTGAAATTTAAGGAGCAAAAGAAAAAGAAAAATTTTGAGAAAAAACATGAAGACACAACTTCAGTTGCATCCGATGGTGATCATATGGTTGTTTGTGATGAAAGTTGTATTAATTTGACAAGTCAAGAGAGTGATTGAGTTATTGATTCTGGTGCGTTATTTCATATCACTTCTCAGGAAGATTTCTTCACTTCCTATTACAAAGGAAGTTATGTAGTTGTTCAGATGAGAAATGAAGGTTTGTCAAAAATTATTAGCATGTGATTATGTGCCACAGTTGCGTAATTATGACTTTAATATCATACATTAAAGATTACTATTTTAATTAAAATGCCTAATTATGTTCTGTATTTCAACATTGAGTTCATTTGAGATAATTATCCTATTTTGTCGACAATTTACGGATGTTCGTGTTTTATTATTGTAGGATAATTTTTGGATCTTAAAGCCGAAAATAAAAATGCACATGTGTGTATGTGACCTAGAGTCCGAATCAAGATCGTCGCATGCACTATGTCGGCCGTAAGCATGAAAAGGTGCCGTGTACATGAGCACCAAAAGTACGTGCCAAAGGCTCTCTTGGACATTTAAAGAAAAATCAAAAGAGGAAAATATATATATGTGTATATATAGCATGGTAAATGTTTGTTTGGAAATAAATCTGGGATGCAAGTTAGTGCTCAAAGATGTGAGACATGTACCCGACATTCGGCTAAATTTGATATCTACCGAAAAGTTAGATGATGAAGGGTTTGACAACCATTTTGGTGATGGAAAATGGAAACTCACAAAGGGTAATTTGGTGGTGGCTAAAGGTAAGAAGATTAGTACACTTTACATGATGTAAGGTAAAATTAGTAATGATGTTGTGAATGCAATTGAGAATCACTCTTCCACCAATTTGTGGCATAAACGGCTTGGGCACATGAGTGAAAAAGGAATGCAGTTTTTGCTAAAAAAGAAGCTTCTAACCCGGGATGAAAGGTACTTCTCTTAAAGCTTGTGTTCATTGTTTGGTCGATAAGCAACATTGAACTCCTTTTCGTACAAAGTTTGTTACTAAAAAAATCTAATTTTCTAGATTTGATACATTCCGATATATGTGATCCTTTGAAAGTTAAGTCTCATGGTGGTGAACGTTATTTTATTACTTTTATTAATGATTGTTTAAGGAAAGTTTGTGCTTACACTCTAAAAACTAAAGATCAAGTTTTAGATGTATTTAAACATTTTCAGGTTAAAGTTGAAAAGGAGACTAGAAAGAAGGTGAAATGTGTGCGCTCGGATAATGGTGGAGAGTAAATTGGCCCATTTGATGCATATTGTTATAGCCAAGGCATTAGACATCAAAACATTGTCAAGAAAACCCCTCAACAAAATGGAATTGCTGAAAGGATGAACGACATCATACTAGAGAGAATGACATGTATGCTCTCTCATGCGAAGTTGCCAAAATCATTTTGGAGTGAAGCAATGAGGAAGACGGTGGACTTGATTAATTTGTCACCTTCAACTCCTCTACTTGGTGAAGTTCCCAAAAAAATTTGGAAGGGTAAGGATGTCACTCATGATCATTTGAAAGTATTTGGTTGTTGTGTATTTGTTCACATTCCAAAAGATGAAAGATCCAAACTTGATGACTAGACAATGCAATGTATTTTTCTTGGCGATGAGCATGATGAATTTGGATACAGATTATGGGATGCACCAAAACAATTGGGAAATATTCAAATAGCTAAAAGAGCCAGCTATATCAGAGTAATTATGTTGGAGTTGAGTCGTATAGCTTCTCATTTGTTATGGCTTGGCCCTTTTATGGCAGATATTGGTGCACAGACTCCTTTCTTCTATATTTTCAGGTTGACAAGAAAATTGTTAGAAGCCGGGATGTTGTATTTTTTGAAGAACAAACAATTGAAGATTTTGACACGGTTGAGCAACCACAATCTAATGGGAATGATTTTGTTGACTTAGAGTCACCTTCTTCACCTTTGGCACATGATCAAAATATGGAAAATGTTCTTCCACCTCTTGAAGATGTTGGAAATGATGAAATTCCTAGTGATGTTGAAGATGAAAATGAGGGGGAGCAACAAGTTCAAGAGCAAGCTCCATTGAGAAGATCTTCAAGAGAGCCAAAGCCTTCAACTAAATATCCATCATGTGATTATGTTACTCTAACTGATCAAGGGGAGCCCAAAAGCTATCAATAAGCCATGAACCATGAAAATAAAGCTTCCACCTCTTTGAAGATGTTGGAAATGATGAAATTCCTAGTGATGTTGAAGATGAAAATGAGGGGAAGCAACAAGTCCAAGAGCAAGCTCCATTGAGAAGATCTTCAAGAGAGCCAAGGCCTTCAACTAAATATCCATTATGTGATTATGTTACTCTAACGGATCAAAGGGAGCCCAAAAGTTATCAAGAAGCCATGAACCATGAAAATAAAACTGAATGGATGGAGGCTATACAAGAGGAAATGAAGTATATAATTGACAATTATACTTATGATTTGGTTAAACTTTATCCTGGAAAGAAAGTTTTGAAAAAAAAAAGGGTATTTAGGTTGAAAAATGATGGAAAGAATCTTTGGTACAAGGCTAGGCTTGTGGTAAAAGGCTTTGGTCAGAAAAAGGGAATTGTCTTTAATGAGATATTCTCACCCGTTGTGAAGATGTCAACTATTCGGGTTGTTCTTGGCATGACAGCAAACTTGAATTTAAAAGTTGAACAATTAGATGTGAAAACCGCTTTCTTACATGGTGACTTGGAAAATGAAATTTACGTGGAACAACCGAAAAGCTTCAAACAAAAAGGGAAAGAGAATTTAGTGTGCAAATTAAAGAAAAGTTTGTATGGGTTGAAGCAAGCACCACAAAGATGGTACAAGAAATTTGATTCTTTCATAATTGATCATGATTACTCAAAAACCTTTTCGGATAATTGTGTATTTGTGACTTTTTTTTTTTTTTTTTTCAGATGGTACATATATTATTCTCTTATTCTATGTTGATGATATGTTCATTATAGGATAAGACTCCTCCAAGATTGACAAGTTGAAGTTGTAGTTGGACAAGTCTTTTGCTATGAAAGATTTGGGACCGGAAAAACAAATTCTTGGCATGAGAATTGTTCGTGATAGTGAAAATAGGCAAATTTGGTTGTCTCAAGAAAGGTATATTGAAAAAGTGCTTGAGAGGTACAATATGGATAAAGCAAAACCCGTTGGTTGCCCACTTGCCGGTCACTTCAAGTTTAGTACAAAACGAAATCCTATAAATGAGAAAGACAAGGAAAAGATGAAGAACATTCTTTATGTTTCGGATGTTAGTTCTTTAATGTATGCAATGGTTTGCACAAGACCGAATTTAGCTCATGTCATTGGAGTTGTTAGTCGGTTTCTCTCTGCTCCGGGAAAGGAGCATTGGTCAGCGGTAAAATAGATTCTTCGATACCTTAGAGGCACGTCAAAGGTGTGTTGTGCTATGAAAATGGTAAATCTATGCTCCATGGATTCATAGATGCCGACATGGTCGATGATGTTGATTCTAGAAAATCTACTTCGAGTTATTTTGATGACTTTTGCAAGGGGAGCTGTGGCATTAAAATTTAAATTACAGAAATGTGTTGCTCTATCTACTACGAAAGCCGAGTTTATTGCCATTACTGAAACTTGTAAAGAATTGCTTTGGTTGAAGAGATTCTTGAAAGAGTTGGACATGGAACAAAAAATGTATGTTCTTTATTATGATATCTAAAGTGCAATTCATTTGAGTAAGAATTCTATCTTCCATTCAAAGTCAAAACATATTGATGTTAGATATTATTGGATTCGGGATGTATTTGATAAGAAATTATCGCAACTTGACAAAATTCACACTGATGATAATGGTTTGGATATGATGACAAAAGTATTATCTAGAAACAAGCATGTGAAGTGTCGAATTTTGGCCGAATTGGTGGAGTCGTCCCCATAAGTAGGGAGGGGGAGATTTGTCGGGCGTCCCTCCTTGTGGGGCCCAAGAAATTGGAAAGTATATTTTATTAATGTTGTGTTGGCTTCTCTTGGAAGTTGTTGGTCTGAAGCATGCTTTTGAAATTCCAGCTCAAGCCTCACGCCTGAAGAAGACCCTTTTTTTGCTCCATTTTCTTCACGTCTTGAGTACCACGTACGCGCAGCAGCAGCTCTCTAATTTTCCTTTTGGCTATTCGTATTTCAGCTGCTCTTGCCTGCAGCAGCTCCTCACGCCGGCAGTGCTGCTGCCTGCCATCTTCTCCAGCTGCCTGTGGCCCTTTTTTTTTTTCTCTCCAGCGTGCTGCTCACTCCTGAACTTGTCGCTAGATTATCAACAACATATTTGGGATATTCTGGTAATGCTCTACTTTGGTTGGGTTTCTTTGAACTTTGTTTATAATATTGGTGAGATTTTTTTCATCTTACTATTTTTGTTATACACTTTTTTGTGTATTTGTAAGGCTTGTACCTTTTGTATCTATTTTGTACGAATTCGGTGATAGTGAATTTGGACCACCGTGACCAGTGAACAGATCTTGAGAAAACCACGTTAAATTTCAGGTGTTTCATTTTTATTTATTATTTGCATTACACCATTGATTTACTTGTAACAATTGTTCGCATATGCAGTTTTTTCCTAACACTAATCTCCCGGGAGTAAGGGTCTTTCAATAATTTCAATTCTCTAACTCATAATCATTGAATTAGTTTAGATAACAACTTTAATTGAATAAAATTAATAAGTACAAGTCATATAAATTGAAAGTATGGAGACCAAAATATTTTAGCTAAAGGTATAAAGACTAACTCATCATTTTACTTAATAATATATTTATTATAAGGAGATGCAAAATTCGAAGATACGTATTTATTGAGCTTATTGAGCTATTAATAAGTACGATGTTTTAATTGGTTAATTTAGTTTTTATTTTTCATTCATAATCACATACATTTCAAGATACAAGCTATGAATTGATAATGTGATAAAATTATTAGTAATTTATTTAGATATTAATTAGTCAAATTGGATTAGCAATTTGTTTGTGACATATAATTAAAAAAATGGCAAAAATATTCTTTGTTTAGTAATTTTAAATGATATAATTCATAATAATATTTTATTGATAAAGTTGTAAATTAAACATATATAATGATAACACTTAAAAAAAATTAAATAGTCAAATATCTTGTGCATTCATAAAAATCCATTAGTAAAATTTAGATTTTCTACACGTGCAATTGACTCAAATTTTTGGATTTGAATTATATTCTTGTACCCGATGATTTCTATTAAGCCTTAAGTGAAGGCATCATTCAAATCAGAAGTCTAATCTAATTTGATCCTAAACCAAAGGCATCCTAAAACCCTAAGTTCATGGGCTAGCCTCATTTAGAGTTGATTATCTTGTTTGTGATTATTATTTTTACCCATTAGAGAGTTGAGGTTATTACATGTGCACCGTTTTGAAAACGTAAATTTATTTTTAAAATGCATGCATATTTCAAATGTAAACAAATTTATTTTGGGTACCGTGTTGTACATTTAAAAAATATATAAGTCAAAGCATAATCTATTTTTTAACATATTACTTGAGAAACAATTTCACATACATTGAATATTTAAAATTCATTATAATTTTAATTTAAATTCAATTTTGACTCATTTAAGTTTCACTTGAATCAAAAATTTGTTAAGAAAAAGAAAAATATATAAGAAACAATATTTATTTTCAAATGATTTTCTATAAATTTATTTTTTTTTAAATTTTCTTAAAAAATGAAAATAAAGAGTAATTTTTTTTTTCTTTCTCTAATGAGCGTAATAATGTACTTAAACTTCTAGACTTAAATTATTCCCAAACTCATTAGTCAATTTTTAAAATTAAATTTATTTCTATTAAATCATTCATCTATTTATTATTATTATTATTATTATTATTATTATTATATACAAGCCTATAGACAAATCAATCTCAATTCTTAAATTGATTTATATCCAAGTAGGGCACGTTGACAAGATTGATACAATAATAATAATAAAAAAAAACCGAATAAAACTATTAAAGGTTGAAAACTTGAAATGCACACTCACCCTTCACCAACCAATCACTTTGTTTCACTAGGAGTAGGAAGCATGCTCCGTTTTGCCTACGTGGCAATCCATAATTGGTCGTACTTTTCATATGGACCCGATTGGACGGCCCACCACACCGCACCTAATCCCTTGCGTAGAACCCGAAGCACTTGATTCGGGAAACTCTACCATGCTCCTGCTAAGGCCTTTACACGTGGTCAATAGATAGCTGGTTCTCATCATCCACCGTCCATCGTCTCTGATTTCATGATAGTTCAGCATCGGTGGGTCCCAAACTCTGGAGGATCAGTGTGTTTCGCACACTCATTCTCATCCTAACATTCTCACCCATTTCTCATCTCCTGCTTTTAATATGCTTTTACAAGCGGACAAAGATAGATTTCTCTCTCTTTTTTTTTTCAAATATATTTTTTGGTCCGATCTTTTTTGGTGCATGGGCCAAAAATAAGTGGCCCATGGACTTTCTCAATCCAGGTGGGATGAGTGGGCCCAAGAGAAAACATTTTTTATTGAAAATTAATATTTTCAATTATAGAAATTACTTTTTAAAAATTTTTTTAGTTTTCATGAAAAATATTTTTGTTCGATGAGAGTGTTTGTTTGATCTTTTGAAACAAATGTTATAATTGAACTCGTTTACTAAATAAATGAATCGGTTAGATATAAAGCGATTGACAATAATTCTAAATATTCTTAAAATTTCTTAAATAAAATTTGACACAAAAATATGTCTTATTTAAATTTAGATGTCTCTTCATGAAAATGACAAAAATCTCAATACTTAGGTAATTAAAATTAAAATATAAAATTTTAATTTAGTACAATAATAACTTATATTATTTTTATTTATAATTATTAATCAACGGTAATAAAGTATTATTCATGTTAAATTAAAAATGTTGGCTTATGTAATTGCTCGTTAATTTTGTCAAATATTTACACTCTTAAGTTTTGAGAATGTTAAAATTGAAAAATAATACATATTCAAATATCCGATATCAAACGGGTAAAATAATTTAGATTTTAAATTTAATGGCTGGTTCAATTCACAAATAATTCATAAAATCATATTTGAATTCATTGTTCAATACTCAACACTTAATTTTATTACAGCCCCTTAAATTGAGTCATTTGTGTCGAAAATAAAAGTATCATCGACTAAATCACAATTTATAGTTATGTATTAATTTAATACACAAGTCTTATGCTTTTTTTCGTGTACACACTTTTTGACTTTTTATTTTATTACTTGTCTCCATTATGTGAAGATTGAACTTTGGTTATGCCATAACTACTACAAATCTCTTTTACTAATTTTTTGTATGACACCTTATTATAATTATGTTAGTAGTTCATTTAATTAATGATTTTTTTAAAAAAATTAAATTTAATTAAAATTTAAATATGTGAGATTTTGATAATTACCTAACAAATTGGTATTTCTCTAAATTAACTTTTTAAAGAAAAATATTTTCATTTTTGAAAAGTATATATATATATATATATATATATATATATATATATATATGCAGAAGATGATGATATGTAAATGATGAAATTTTATTTGTTTGGTTAGGGTATGTGAAAAATAATTTTTTATTATATTTATGTTTCAATGTAGAAAAAATATTTTTATTGAGTTTGAAAAAATGATCACAATGTAACACAAAATATGAAAAAAATAAATGTAACATGTTTTAAAATTATAAGCTGTAAAGTTAAAATTTGAATAGAAAATGCTAATTACAAAAATAACAATTATTTAAGATTATTGTATTACAAAAAAAAAAAAAAATTTACAATTTTCAAATAGAAATATTACAAAAATGTTCCACACACAATTCATTAATTCTATGGAGGAGAATTTAAATTAAGATTTATACTGAATTTGAATAAGGTTTAATGTAAAATTATTTTCAAATTAATTTAAAACTTGAAATTCATGTTCGTAAATTAATGTAAAAAAAAAGTTGACTGCTTAGATTTTGAAGAATGTGATAATAAATCATATTATTAAATAAACTGTGAAAATTAATTGTAGGACAACTCAAATGATGATATTAATAATAAATGAGTTGGCTGTATTTCCATATTTGATATTCGCTCAATTTCTATTAACTTTAAAATTTAGGTAATATCATAGAATTTTCCTTTATCGTTGTATAAACTGCAAAAATTATCATTGAAAGGTGAAGACTGTACACAAAAAGCTCACAGGGGAAGTGAGAGATCAGAAATGAAACAGTAGAAAAGTGAAAGATCTGCCTCTTCCCCAACTGGGGGCATTTCTTCTTCCTTAAAAACAAAAACCACAAGCAAAATCAATCCTCAGAGCTAAACAAAGCATAGACCCATTACCCATATCCAAATTCCAAACCCCTTCCTTGTTTTCCCGGAGAGAGAGAGAATCTAGAGTGGGAGAACTCAGTAGCAATACCCACGTCAACACCAACCCCCCCCCTCTCTCTCTGTTTCTCTTCCTTCTGCTTCTTCTTGTTTTGAATTTGTTCTACGGGGGTTGACCTAATTCGCGCAAACCCAGAAGAGAGAGAGAGAGAGAGAGAGAGAGAGAGAGAGAGAGAGAGAGAGAGAGAGAGAGAGTTGGGGAGGGAGGGGGGTTATGGGTAATTCATTTGGGTGCTCGGCGTCAGGGGAGAGGCTTGTATCGGCAGCGAGAGACGGCGATTTGGTGGAAGCGAAGATGCTGCTGGACTGTAACCCTTGCCTCGCCAAGTACTCCACCTTTGGGGGTCTCAATTCTCCTCTTCACTTCGCTGCAGCCAAAGGCCACAACGAGGTCCTTTCCCTGTTCGCTGTCCTTTTATTTTTCCCTTTCCCTGCTCTTGGCTGTTCCTTGACCCCCTACAAAAGTGCAGTACCTGATTCTTTTTTCTTTTGATTTTATATATATTTTTTTAAATTTGTTTGTGCATTTCTGTGCAGATTGTTGCACTGTTGCTTGAGAATGGAGCTGATGTGAATTCTAGAAATTACTGCGGCCAGGTTAGCTTGCACACGTTTTTCTCATACGCGTTTTGGTTATTAAGATTGATGTTATGTGGATTTGAATTTAATTTTATTTGTTTGAGCTTTATCTGGGAGATGTGATCGACCAGGCATTTGGAATTGCATAAAGTTTGAACACTGAATTATGAATTGATGTATCCCTGTTGAATCTGATATTTGGTTCATATGAATGATTTTGGAATTGTGTATGAAGACGGCATTGATGCAAGCGTGTCGATATGGGCACTGGGAGGTTGTACAGACTCTTCTACTCTTCAGATGCAACGTGAGTTCATAGTTCTAGTGCATTTCTTCTGGATTAATTTGAAATTTTAATCATTTAGAGCTGCTAAGGGGGTATGACAATTCAACCATTTATTGCTTCTGATGGAGACGCAGCTGAATTTAATGGGCGAGGCAAACAATTGGAAAATGTGATATTTTTTGTTATTTTCTGAGAACTTTTTCAAGTTATAATTAATTTATTTCTTTTAGGTTACAAGAGCAGATTACCTTAGTGGGAGGACAGCTCTCCACTATGCAGCTGTAAATGGGCATGTAAGATGCATAAGACTTGTGGTGGCTGACTTTGTTCCAAGTGTTCCTTATGAATTTATAAATGCTAATGCAAATGGTAACCAAGGTGACGGTTCAAATGCAAAGAACAAGTATGTTCAGAGGTTCGTTCCTTGTTTTGCTTTGTTTTACCTCCCTTTCTGTGTTTAATTTATAATGCACATCGATATTGGCTAAGGCTAAAATCTAAGAGGAAATGTATAAACTATTGTATACTTGGAACATTTATAAGTGTTTGTTCTTCTTGTGAAATGCTTTAGAAGTGTTAGGAAACAGTTTGCTGACTTTGAGTGTGTTAACAATTGATGACAGACAACCAAGGTTATTAAAAATCAGGATTGCCAGGAGGGTTAGAAGGATCAGATTGATGATCATAAGATTAAGACAAAAATTGCATTTATATGTTATTTTTTTCTTAAATTTCAAGAATATAAACCTACAAATCTTCTAGTAAGTTTTCATGAGTCTTGACAGAAAATGGCAAGTAGCCCTATGGAAGAGTCCTCATAAACAAAAAGGTGAATTGTTCAAGTTGTTGCATTCCTAATTAAATCAAACCAACTTGTAATGAAAATAAGCATACTTAAGGGAAAAAACATAATTTTTAACAAAAAATAGTTATTTGAGGGGTTTAAGGCCTTGGCTTGGCAGGTTGTGCAATTGTGGAATGGCCACTATTTTATTTTGAATTTCATTTTGGAGGAAACCCTAATTTTGAGGCCTTTTGGGATCCTGTGATTGAGAAGGTTGATAGGAGGCCAGAGGGGTTGAAAAGGGAGTACTTTTCCTTAGGGGTTCGCACCACTCTCATTATTGCTGCTCTCACTAATGTCCCTCCCTATTTGCTTTCTCTCTCTTTTTAGGGTGTTCAATAGTGTAGCTAGGATTCTTGAGAGGATGATGCGTGACTTTCTCTAATTGGATTATGGGGAGAATAAGAGAGATCAACTTGACCTGAATTGGAAGGGTGGTTAGGACTTGGTAATGTGGTTTTCAAAAACATCTTTCTAATTGGAAGATGGCTGTGGAGATTCCCTTAAAGGCAAAATCCATATGGCGCAAGGTGATTAAAAGTATGGGGGTTCATGGGAATAAGTGTCTCTAAAGGCAGTGGCGTTGTTTCTTGTGCTTAACCCTTGAAATTCGTGTCTCAGCTTGCTAGTCTTTTTTTCCCCCTCACCTGTTTCAACGTGGGTAATGGCAACAAGATACAGTTTTGGGAGGATGCCGAGGTGGGCGAGGGTTCATTCAAGTTGATGGGGCCTTGCTTGTTTAAACTTCTTCCTTTCACAATGGACCTATCAACGACTTTTTTTCTTGTATAAGGGGCTTACTTTCTTTGGATTTCCATTTTTTAGGAACCTCAATGGAAGAGAGGTTGACAAGCTTACCACTTTACTCAATGCTTTGAATCATTTTGTACTCTCCAATAGGGAAGATGAGAGGGCGTGGGAGGGTGATTGTTCAGGTCTCTTTTCCACAAACCGTTTCTTCCTTCCCTCCTAAATATTTTTCTCCTAATTTTTTCGCTAGGAGCTACATCATTTGGAATGCATAGGTTCCCTTCAAGATTCAGACTTTAAATGTGGACAATGACTTTGTATAGAATTAATCTGCACAATTTGCTTCAAATTAGAAGGCCCTACAAGGATTTTAATCCTGACATGTGCATGATGTGCCGTGAGTCCACTAGGAATTCTCACCTTGTCTTAGATTGCTGGGTTGCAACTCATGAGTGCCCTCTTTTCTTATTTTTCTGAAGCTTGGTTGCTCCCTTGGGTGGTGGGTGAGATTTTTTTCTTGTGATATATCAGGGTTTGGGCTAGAGCAGGGAGGTAGAAGCTTTAAGGCGTAGTGTGGTTTTTGCTATTTTGGGGACCTTATGGATCAAGAGGAATGTGAGAACCTTCTAAAATTGCACAACCTGTCCATGTCTGTTGGGATAGAGAAGTGTTTTGGCCTCTCTTGGCCTTCCTTTTGGCTTTTTTAGGGTTTTGTGGCTGCTTGATATTTTTAGACATTGGCAGCCATTGTAATTTTTCTGGTTGTTTCCTTTTGTTCTTTGGAGGACATCTTGTTCTCCCCTTATTGTATCTCTTTTGTTCGCTGTTGATTTAATTTTTTTTCCTTATAAAAAAATAACATTACCAAACGCCTCTTTTAATTTCAGAACTTAATAGTTAAAACTTAAGAGTACTTACTGTCAATACTTAATTAAGTACCTTTTCTGATGTATTTACTTCCATTAAGTGGTGCCAAAGAAATTGTAAGTGTTTTTTTCTTGTGAAATACTTTGGGAGCACAACAAGAAAAGTGAGTGACCTTAAACGTAGTAACAATTGAAGCCAGAAAATTGTGCAATAATGTTGGTGTTCCTTTTATATATTTATATTGACACGTGCAATAATGCTGGCATTCCTTTTTTTTTTTTTCGATAAGTAAAGGTAAATTATGTGTTGATCAAATGTGTATATACAGCATACCCTGGGCATACCCAGGTGGGAAACCATACAAAGCCCCTATCATAATTGCATTGCAATACAATCAAAAAAGTAATCCTATGATTCTTCCTATCAGTTTATCCAACACTTAGAACATTAAAAGTAAATGTAGTCTCAACATAAATTACATTTACATTATAGTCTAACCTGGATCTTCATATCGATGATTCAAAATCCTCCAAATAGCGGCATACTTCAGAAAGTCAGCACAGTAAAAGTCCATGCTGTGTCATTAGGGGAGCTGCAACAAGAGCTGGAACTCCATTTCAGTGTTTCAAAAACTTCCAAGTAGCAGCATACTCAGATAGTGAGCATATCACGAATCCATACTGTATCTTTTAGGGGCAAAAATATATGTATATATCAGAACTGTCCCAGAACAGAAAGCAGCATGTTCAGAAAACTCAGAACAACAGAATTCAGTGCTGTGTCTTCAAAGATGTAGCAAGTAGGATCTCACAGTTGCATATATCAGAACTGAATCATGTCAAAAACATCTACCAGCCATGTACCAGCATTCTCAGAAAATTCAGAACAACAAAAGTCAGTGCAGAGCCTTCAATGATGCAGCAGGTAGGGCCTCACACTTGCCTGTGATAGATCTGAATCATATCAATCAACTACCAGCCACTGAAACAGAAAATCAGAACTGAAGCCTTTATCCAGACCTGGTTTCTCAATCCATTCTGTAGCTGAGGCACCAGCAGCCAGTGAAGTTGCAGTATCCAGAACTGAAGCCTCCATATGTTTTCCAAGCAAGGATTTCCAACATCTGTACTTACGTATTCAGAACCAACCAGATATTGACTCTGTAGAATTTATTCTGAACCCAGACCAGTAACTGTATCTGCCACTCCATTCTGCTGCTGGAGGAGGGCAGGGAATTTTTCATATATAGCTCTCCAGACATGCATCTGAATGCATTTAATGATGGCTTCAATTGGAGTCTCTATCTGCTCAAATTTCCTCTTATTTCTGAAGTGCCTTATCCAATATACTGCTGTAGCAACACAAGCCTTCTTAGCCACAGCTCGTGCTCCAGTTCCTTTTGCTTCTTTAATCAGCCACTTCAAAGCTGCTTTTAGTGTTGTCATTCTTCTGTTCCATCCCAGCCAATCTCTCAGGTAATTCCATACTTCCTTGACTATTCTGCATTTGAAGAACAAGTGGTCAACTGATTCAGTCTCTGTCTTACACAGGGCACAAGGTTTCTTCTTCTCTTCATCTGATAGTTTATCATTAGTTAACAGTTTATTTTTTGCACTTAGCCATAATATGAAGGAGTATTTAGGTGTTGACCCACTCTTCCAAATCATCGAGTAGCATGACTTTTTAGTGCCTTTATATCTCCAGAAGTTATATGCTTTTGAACAACTAAGCTCATCTCCAGAATTCCATAAATTCATCTGTTGTGTACAGCCTTATCCTCATTTCCACACTGCTGCAGCAGTAGATTTTTAATCTCCATAATCTTTTTGAACAAGGGAGAATCCTCATGCTTTGCTGTGGCCTCTCAAATTCTTCCATTATTGAGGTATATCTGATATATCCATTTCGACCACAAAGAGTCCTTTTTGTGTATGTTCCACAGGGTTTTTGTAAGTAAGGCTCTGTTCCATATCTTCAAGTCAAAGCCACCCAAACCACCTTCATTTTTGGGGAGACATACTTCTTTCCATGCCACCAGGGGTTTAGCCCTACCACCCCATAAGAATACCCTACAAAGTTTAATTATATGCTTCAGCACAGCCACTGGAATGGGAAATATAGACAGCCAAAAACACTCCATCCCCTGTATTACAGTGTTGATTAATTCCATTCTTCCAGCATATGTCAATGTTTCCCCTGGCCATGAACCAGTAGATTTTTGAATTTTATTGATCAGTGGAGCATTGTGAGCTGCATTCAATCTTGTGGACGCAAGAGGTATGCCCAGATATCTAAATGGAAAGAACCCTTGCTGATAGCCAGTCAGAATCTTTAAACTGTCTGCTTCATAATCACTCAGCCCTGCTGCATATAGATTTGATTTAGTTGAATTAGCTTTCAGACCTGAACAATTAGAGAAGGCATTCAGAGTATCCATCAACTTTCTGACTGAGCTGTAGTCCCCTCTGGAGAAAAGAACTAAGTCATCAGCAAATGCTAAGTGGGTAATTTTAAGCTCCTTACATTTGGGGTGGAACTTAAACTCTGGATCCTCCTCCAAAGATTTCCGTAATCTTGAGAGATACTCTAAACATATTACAAATAGGAGGGGGGATAATGGATCTCCTTGTCTCAATCCCTATTCCCTGGAAAGAAGCCCATCAGACTACCATTTAGAGCCAATGACTATGAGGTTGTCTTCACACATTCCATAATTTTATCCACCATGATCTCATGAAAATTTAGGCTTAACAGCATCTGTTTCACAAATTTCCATGAAATGGAGTCATAAGCTTTCTTCAAGTCAATCTTTAACCTGCATCTTGGCGATATTCTCTTTCTAGCATACTTCCTTACAAGCTCTTGCACCAAGTATATGTTTTCTACCAAGGATCTTTGTTTCACAAAAGCAGATTGGGCAAGATTCACTATCTTCTCCAGTTCAGTGCTAATCCTTCCTGCAATGATTTTAGCTATAACTTAATAGATTACGTTGCAGCAAGATATAGGTCTATAGTCATGTACAGTATCTGCATGCTGGCCTTTAGGTATAACCACAATGGCCGTGTGGTTAATTTGTTTGAGCAGCTTTCCATTCTTAAAAAACTCTTTTATTGCTTCAGTCAAGTCCCCCCCTACAGTTCCCCAAGCTGTCTCGAAGAAATTAGCAGTGTATCCATCAGGGCCAGGAGATTTTTCATCTCCAATATCAAACAATGCCTGCTTGACTTCCTCACTAGAAATTTCCCTCATTAATGCAAAGCTTGATCATTGCTCAGAATAGGGCCACAGGAAATTACCATAGGATCCACATTAACACAGTCAGATTTAGATCCAAGTAAACCTCTTCTTAAAGAAGGATATAAATTCATCAGCCACCTGAGAAATAGACCCTGTGTACTCACCATTGTCTTTTTTCAATTTTGAAATGTGATTCCTGGCAGAATTCCTTTTCAATAAGGCATAAAAGAATTTTGAGCTTCTGTCACTGTTATTCAAAAATTTTGTCTTAAGCTGTTGAGAAAGGAAGCTCCTGTTTGCCTTCTCAAGCCTGCCAGCTGACTCCCTCAAAGCCCCAGCATCCCTTTGTAGCTCAATATTCTTAGGATCATCATGGAGGCTCTTTTGAGCTTCCACAAGATCATTACAAGCTTTCTCTGCTCTACTGGATATGTGAGAAAAATGTATCTGATTCAGCTCCTTCAGAGGGCCTTTCAGGGCTTTTAATTTCATAGCAAGCCTATACAGTTTGTACCCCTCCACTTCTCTGTTCCATGCCTTGCTTACCAATTCCTGGAACTTGCTATGATTGCCCCACATATTGAAATATTTAAATGGCCTTCTTCCCAAGCCTCCTCTTCTAGTAAAGTGACTATGCATGATGCATGATCTGAATATATGCCAGATAATTGAAACAGCACATGAGTCTGTATACAGTCAAAAACCATTCCTTATTTGCCACAGCTCTGTCAAGTTTACTCCAAGTCCTCCCATTAGACCTGGTGAGGAAGCTGCCAGAGGAGTTTAGATCATTAAGCTCACATTCATGAAAGCATTTTTTTGTCCTTAACATCATAGGCAGTAACTTCATTCCCATTTCTCCTTTCATTTGGACTCACTACACTATTAAAGTCTCCTAGCAAAATCCAGGGGCCTTTATAGTCCTTAGAGAACTTACAGATAGATTGCTACATCAATATTCTAGCAACTATTGTATGAAGTCCATATACAAAGCTTACTGTATGAAGCTTTTGGATGAGATAAGGCATCTGATAGAACAGTGGATAACTTGAGGGTTACATTCTACCATTTCTAACTTTACCTTCTGTGGATTCCATAACACAACAATTCTTCCTGCAGCATGTTGACTGATATTGTTATATTGATTCCAGTTTGCAAACTTCTTCTTCATCAGTTCTTCTAGTTTATTGGGAGACAAATACGTTTCTAAAATTCCAATCACATCTAGTTTATTCTTTTTAATGAGGTTAGCAACCTCATTATGCTTCAGGGGTTTTAATAAACCCCTGATGTTCCAGATGGGCACCTTCATTTTGCTTTGGAAGGGGGTTTTAACCCCTTCCCAATCTTTAGAGAATTATACTGAATATTCTTACCTTTTTTCTTCTTTTCAACTGTAGTAAAGCCCTCATCTTTTTCCTCTCCTTTTACAGCTTGCTCCACAGATTCCTGTTTAGACCCCTTTCCATTCTGCTTATCCTTGCCCCTGTTGCATGCATTGGTCTTTACTTCTTTGTCAGTGATATGCTCCCGGCATCCAGTAGGTGGTTTGCATGTTGTAACTTCATTAGGACCCATCTTACCACTCTCTGATGAGATCTCCTCAACCTCTTTATCAGCTGAGCTAGGAGTGCCTTTGTTGTCCTCTTCTAAGTCGTCTTATTGGTGCCAGCATTTGCTCTGGCATCTTCCTGATTAGGAACTTCACAATGTATCCCATTGCTGTTACCAGTACCCTCTTTCTCCTTATTCCACTCTGTATTGCTGGTCCCTGCCTTTGTCACTACAGTTTCTGAGTTTTGAACACCTCTTTTAGGTCTGTATTGAAGGCCTGTAGGTTTTTTGGGGGCATCCCTAGGATTACAGAAGGCTGCACAGTGTCCCAGAGCATTGCATTTAGTGCAAAACCTAGGAAGCCCCTCATACACTATCTCCTGAGTTATTTCTATATCATCTGGCAGCAAAACATTCACACTGTATTTAATGTCTTTAGCTATGTTCACTTCAACCATTGCCCTAGCATAGGAGATCCTAGCTCTATTAGTAGTGAGTTTATCCATACACAGCGGTCTCCCAATCTGAGAACATATTCTCCCTATTGCACTTGGGTGCCACAGCTTGAAGGGAAGGTCCTTCAGTTGAACTCATACCGGAACAACAGTTCTCTGTTCAATCCCAAACTGAAAAAATCTAGGCATTCTCTTTAGAATAAGAATTCTTCCATACACATTATAAGGTCCATTCATGAGTACTTTATTGGCATCTTCTTCTCTGAGGAATTTGAAGACAATCCAGCCTTTATCATGCTGTGCAGAAACAACCTTGACTCTCCAACATCCCATCAAATTTTTAAGAGCTTCTTTACCAGGAAATTTGCCCGAGAAATACCCCACTAGATGTTTGTTCACGATACCTTCGGAGCTATGCATCTCATCTTCTGAAATTCGAACTTTCTCTTCACAGGCATCGAACACTGGTAGAGGACCACAATTGGAAGGGTCTCTATTTTTTGCTAACAATTCTGACCATGGAACCTTTTTGTTGTTCCTTATGATCATATCACCTTCCTGCCTATCAATGCCTTCTGTTCACTCACATCAGGGTCAGTGTGATTTCGATCAAGACCTTTATCAGTTTCAGGACTCAGAGCACATGCTCTAGCCATGGCCACAGCATTAGAGGTATCATTCAAATTCATTTCATCTGGTCCAGATGAAGCCTCATCACCCCATTGAATCCTCTTTGCATTCTCCGCAGCACAGCACTCCTCATCTTCATTACTAGAGGAGTCAGAATCTAATGAATCCTTTACCTCCATCGATGAACTCCCAGCCTTTCTTTTCTCTGGGCATTCCTTAAATTTATATTGACATGATCATATCCAGATAGGGAAATTGTTTAACGAGAAGCATTAATAAGTTTGCTCCTGTGCTCCAATGCACATGCTATTGGATGTTTCAATCCATACCTGTTAGTAGAATAGCAATTAATTGTTCTATTCATGAGATTTACTTGATTTATTGTAGTGCAGTGCACTGTCCAAGTTTGTAAATAAAGCAGCTGATGGGGGTATAACGGCTCTTCATATGGCTGCATTGAATGGGTATTTTGATTGCGTCCAGCTCCTGCTTGACATTCATGCAAATGTGTCAGCAGTTACATTTCACTATGGAACGTCAATGGATTTGATAGGTATTGCTGTTTTTGACAATTTGATAACTTGTTTTGCCCCTGGTTTCTTTGATCTTAACTTCTATGTAAAATAAATGTATTTATTGTCAGGAGCTGGAAGCACTCCTTTGCATTATGCTGCTTGTGGGGGAAATTTGAAGTGCTGTCAGGTGAGAAAATCCATTTAATTCTTTCCACAACCAGTTCTCATCTCTCTTGAATTTGAGATGATTTGTGTTCTTGTTTCTGCAGATCCTCTTGGCAAGACGTGCCAGTCGGCTGAATTTGAACTGCAATGGGTAAAATATTTCATGTGGATCTTTGTCTGTGTTCATCCTTGTGCTTATTGAAACAGATTCTCTGCTTCATATGCTGCATGCTTGATAAGACTTCATGTATTTTTTCAGGTGGCTGCCCCTTGATGTTGCAAGAATGTGGGGTCGTCACTGGCTTGAACAATTGTTGACGCCCAATTCTGACTCAATAATACCGACATTCCCTCCTTCCAACTACCTATCTTTGCCTCTCATGAGCGTACTTAACATAGCAAGGTAATTTTTTTTATTATTATCTAAATTTATTCTTAGCTGTCGCTTGCATATAAATTCAAGCTGTAGGTAGTGGTATAGTGCTTTTGCTGCATTGCCATTATGGAGCAAGTGTGGCCTTTTTCCTATTACAATTTGGGTAGTAGTTGTATTAATTCTCATGTTTAAATATGCATGCTAGGATCCATCATATTAAATAATTAAAATTAAATACTAAGTTGGTATGGTATTTGGCGACCTGTTAACCTGAATTCGTCACAAGTTGAGTCGGTGGCTTGGATTCAATGATGCGTGAAGTATTTTCACATGGCACTCTCGGCAGTAGAAAATCTTGTATTGGGTCAAATCAAGTTATTACCACATTGTTGGCCTGTTCTTGAACTGTTCTGTTCACTAAAAAAATTTCTGGTCAATTAAATCTAATGTAGGGGTTTTTTTTTTTTTCCCAAGTTGGTTATTAAGAATGTTGCTCAATCACAATTTAGGCATGATTGGTTTGAGTCACAGAGGCCGTGGGATGAGGAGAGGGGGAGAGGAGGCTGCTTATATCAGCGAACTCTCCCCAAACCCCTATGGGCTGGACTGGAGCTTGATGCGGTAGGATGCTTTATAAATGTGTGTGTCTATATATATATATATATATATAGGTTTCTGGTAAAGTTAAGTCTTTGGGTCATCTTAATATTAACAATCCATGGAAGTATCAACTGGAAGTTGTTCATCCCCAACCTTCCTTTTGTCATATATATAGCCTATAGTTTAAGTGCTAGATTGCAGGGCATTTGTTGGGCCAGTCATCCTGTGAACTGCTCCTCTGCTACAGGGGGATTGAATAGAGCTTGCACAACATTTGGATGCTGGAATTGTTCCAATGGCTGCTTAAAATAAAATCTATATCATCATGCCATAAATGTAAAATGTAACACCTAGCGCACAAAGAAAGCTCTCAAAAAATTATTGTGGCACTGAATTTCTTTTCAGTGACCTAGGTCACGGGTTCGAAGCGTGGAAACAGCCTCTTGCAGAAATGCAAGTTAAGGCTGCGTACTATAGACCCATTGTGGTCTGCCCCTTCCTCGGACCCCGCGTACACGGGAGCTAACTTAGTTCACCGTTAATCTGTGTGGTTATTCATTATATACTACTTGAGCAATCTTGTCCATATCCGACGTGGGACAAAGGATTGGGGTGCTCCAATATTCAACCTATTAAGGTGGTTTTCTATTAGTTCAAGGATGTTACAGGTTCTGTTTCATTTAGGAATTTCACATTCTCACTAAGTTTCATGCATGAACTCCATGTTATGCATGAACTACAGAGTTGTGCACTAGAAGCCCGAAATTGAGTGCATGTTCCTCTACCCACGTGCTCCATGTGGAGTACATATTCCTAGGGGTGAGCATAATTCGGGGAAAACCGAATTAACCGAATTAACCGACCGAAATTGGTCGGTTCGGTTCGGTTAAAAAATTCGGTTCGGTCGGTTCGGTTATGTTTTCCAATATTTCGGTTAATCGGGTTTCGGTTCGGTTAATGGAGAATATTAATTCGGTTAACCGATTAACCGATTTACGAATTAATTAAATTTTAAATATAAATTAATAAATTAAAATCTGATTTCACTCATTCCCGAATCCCTCTCATACTCTCAGTCTCACACTCTCACTGCGATCAGTCTCACAGAAGTCAGAACATGTAAGTCCCTCATTGCCTTTCGCCGTCGTCGTCGCCGTCGCCATCGCCGTCGCCGTCGCCGGCCATCATCACCAACACAGTCACTGCTCTCTGAAGTCAGAAGCCATCGTCGTCGCCTTTCTCTCGCTCACCCGAGCTCCTCTGCACCACCAGGCACCATCTTCACGCGATGCCTTCATCTGTGTCCATCGCCGTCGCCGTCGCCGACCATCATCAGTTCATCACCAACAGTGCAACGCAGTAACTGCTCTCTGAAGTGAGAAGTCAGAAGCCCTCACTGAGTCACTGCCTCTCTCTCGCTCACCTGAGCTCACTTCCGCACCACGGCACCACCATCTTCACGTGATGCCATCGCCGTCGCCACTGGCCAGCCATCGTCACCGAGAACCACCCCCGACTCCTCATCGTCATCGGCGTCAAGCTCACCCGAGCTCAATCATCTCCCCCGACTCCTTCCTGACTTCCCCCTTCCCTTGTTCGGATTTACCTTCCCAATTCCCCCTTCCCTCATATTTGTCGGTTAAATTAGGTTAACCGAATTACCCGAAAATAAATTCGGTCGGGTTCGGTTCGGTGAGGCCCAATGGTTCGGTCGGTTCGGTTAACACTATTCTTTAACCGAAATTTTCGGTTAATTCGGTTAATTAACCGAATTTGGCCGAACCGACCGTTTGCTCACCCCTACATATTCCTTTATCCAAAGTTTGGCAGTAGCTTAGTAGCTCACATGTCAGAATCTTACACTTCAGGCTGTTGCTGGCTCTGATATGCATTATAATCCCACATCTGGGGAGTTAAACAACAGCTATAAATGCTTTATTTACTGATTCAAAAAACTATGGTATGGTGTTAATCCACTTACCGGATGTCATGCATTGTAAACCATTCAACAATCTAGTTCCTGTGATTTGGACAATGGATTAAAATATATCACTATTCAACCCATTAAGGTTCATTCCTATTGGTTTGGCGATGTTACCCACCTGCACATTTTTCTCCATCCTTGGTGAACACAAGGCATCCTGATGTAGGACAAGAAGCAAGGCATTGGGAAGATTCTTGTTGGAGAATACTTGAGAAGAATTCAATTGAGGATTGTTGAGTTCAATTAGTAGTTTATTGTGTGTTTAGTATGAATTAGTATAGGATTATGTGTATTTGGGGGTTGTTTGTAATATTTGTGTAGTGTAGGGGTTTGTTTGCAATTCATGTTGTTTTAGGGATATATGTGTACTTTCATGTGTAAAGGCTTTCTTATGAATAGTGTGTGAAAGCCATGTTGTAGACAGTTTATCATTAATATGAATTGGATTGTGTACACGAGCTTCCCCTATATCTCCTCTCCTCCCTTCCCCTTTCTTCCCCTCTTAAATTTCTTCTAATCTCTCCCATGGCTGCAGATCCTTGATGCTGTCCCTGCATGACATCATGACATTCCTCATAGGTTAATTCTCCCTTTTAGTGGAAAACTTCCATGCCAACATTTTCCCTCACACACTAGCTGTTTCTACTTTCTACTACAATCTCTATTCCATTTAGCAAATATTCTTGGTAACAATTGTACGAAGTTCCAGTTTGTTGCTCAAACTAACATAACCTCTTCCAATCTTCTAATAATATTTAATCTCCTCTCAGATGCACTTCCATAAAATTTCTTTTTGAATCTTGTTGGAGCTATGAATTAGTCTCCATGTAGACTGCAATAAAGTATAGAAATGTAAAATAGGTGAGAAGATTCTTTAAAGAAGGTTCAAAGCAATAAAATCACTATATGGTTAGACATGGGAAAATTACTCTCGCTTGTTTATGCATTATCCTTCTCTTGGGTCTTTGGAATAATTTTTTTGGGATATTTGGTGAAAATTGTGTGTGCCCGGCTTCTTTGGAGCATTTTTGTATTATTATATTCGGAGGTTTTGGTAAGAGAGAAAAGAGGAAGATCCTGTGGCGCTGTACTGTTCTGGCTATGATATGGTGCATTTGGTTGGAGAGAAATGCTAGAATCTTTAAATTTTTTGCCACTTCTAGTAGTATGCTTTGGAGAAGAGTGGTCTTGTTTTCCTTTGGTGCAGCAAACAGATTCTTTTGTCATGTTTATTTAGAAGATATGCGGCGGATTGGTTGGTGTAGTGCTATTAGATTTTTCTTGTATTTACTTTGCTTTTTTAGTTTCTTTCCTTTTGTAATGAGAGGATATCTTGTTCTCTTTTGGTTGTCTTTTTTCTTTTCCTCTATTGTAATCCTTTCTTCCTTTAATACAATTATTTGTTTATCCCGAAAAAAAAAAAAAGGCTTGTTCTGTCCCATTTAGTTGTAATCATGCTTCATTCTAGCAAGGCATGTCTAGTCATAGTGTGTTAGGACTCATTTGGAATCCGAGTGTAGGTGCGAGCTTTCTTTTCATATCTTTTCTCTTTACAAGGTAGTGTTTGATAATTGGGAATCAACTCTAGGAATCGGAATTGGAATCGGAATGGTTGATTCCCATTCCTAACATTTGTTTTACGGTGATCTCATTCCGATTCCCATTCCATGCAGGAATGAGATTCTCCCTTTTGCTTATATTTTGATTCCTGACTCTTACTCCGGAATCAAATTTTGATTCCTAAAAACATAGTATTTATTATAATATGATAATTTTTATAAATACAATATAGTATATATTGCGTAAATTTAAAAAATAATATTAATATTATGATATCTTATTAATATTCAAAATATTATAATATATTTTAATATAAATATTAAATCATCATTATTAATATTTTTTATTATATATAATAATGTTATAACGTATAAAAATTAGAACGATATTATTCTTTTTGGACCTAACATTATTCTTCTTCATTAGACATTTTGTTCCAAGCAATGGCAGACCAAGGTTATGGCTGGTGGGGGCAAGTGCCTCCACTAGAATTTTTAAAAATAATAATATTAAATTATAAATATTTAGATTAAATATGTGATTATGCCCCCAATAAAATTTTGAAATAGTAGGATTGTTTTAGCAATATTAATCCAAATTATGTGAAGAGATTATCGCTAAATTAGAGAATGTAAAAATCTTTCAAAATATTCTTTAAGGGACACCTCAATGGTTTGACATCTATAGAGGTTTTATATTATACATTAGAGGTCTCCATTTCAAACTTTAAAAATTTTAATTTTGAAAACTTTTGCTTTATATATTTTTATATTTGCTTTCCTTCTGTCTTGCGCTACTCCAGCCTCAAAAAATGGAATCATCTTAATCCATATACACCAATATTGTCCAACCTATAGAATCAAATGCTTGCCATTGTACCAAAAGTCATAGCCGATGCCTGATAGCGAGAGTGTGACTCAAATCCTGTGAAGTAGCTGAGGTGCCACGTGAGTAGAATGCTGTCTACAACCTGGCCACACGACCAAATCCCATGAAACTCCTCCATCCCACCCCAAAAAAATGCACCAAATCAGAAGAAGTACTTCCTTTTAATAGGCATAAGGTTTCCCGCATGGCTAATATATGCTGAATGCACTTCGGTGAAATAATTGCTGTTTTTTAAGTTCTGTTTTCTGCTGCAAAGCAAAAGGGTATTTGGCGGTAATGACTGTGGCGTTGATGGAATGATGAGGGTGTATGAAGCTGTTATCTGTAGAAACTATGATTTGAAGAAGGTTGAGGTGGCAGTTGTGGAATGGCTCAGGCGATGGTAATAAAAGCATTGGCAGAGCCAGGAATTTTATTTAGAGGTTCAAAATAAAGCTACCTGCCACAAGAATATCTAAAAAAAATTAGACTACTTGTAAATTTTAAAGGGACATAATGTAAAATTATTTAATTTAGGAGGGTGAACCACAATTTTATCTAATATGTACCAGCAAAGTTAGGGAGGAATTTTCTAGCCCACCACCCCCCCTCTCCCTCTGCAAATGAACAAAAGTGCCTGCAATGTTGGAAGTAGAGATGGTAGTGTATTATATGGAGTCTTGTCATATAGCATCTGTTGGAAAGAGCAAACAACCATCATATGTATATTGTGATCAAGACTAGGAGAGACTGTTGATCCAAAATTCCGAGTTCAGTAAAATTTATCTGAAGTTGTGTAAATTGGTCTACTGGTCTATTAGCTTTCTGACAAACATGCTTTGGAATCTCTTGTTGCACTAGTATTTTAACCATGAATTAGTTGTGTGAGTGCAGCAGTGGTGCTGTTTGTGGCTTAGGCGATGGATGAATTGGTGATGCGGTAGTGATAGTGATGATTTAAGTAAAACCTTGCTTATTAGAAAGCAGAGTAACTTTCGGGCAATTTGTTTTTTTTATGCATCTAAAAATATTCTTATTGTATACGTCATGCAGCACAGGCTTAAATGAATGCCCTGCTTCTTGGATGATGATATTAAAGCATGTTTGTTGTGTTTTCAGTATTTCATTTTGTTGGGCACAAAATTTTAATGGCTCAAGATACTTGATATTAAAGCATGCTGGTTACATATGAGTATCATTTTGTTCGGCACATAATTTTAATTGCTTAAGATACTCATTAATTGACATTGAAATGACATATTTAATGATTCTTTGCAGGGATTGCGGGTTGCAATCTTCAATATATTCCTCGGATGACACAGATACATGTGCCGTTTGCCTGGAGAGGGCATGTACTGTAGCTGCTGAAGGTTTTTCATTGTTTTGCTCTCTCTATGCATCTATACATCCCAGCTTAGAACATTTTATGATATTTTCCCAAAATACTTGGTGGGGGTGGTCTTTCTTGTGATGCTTATGGGGAATGTCCTTTTTAATTCACCTCTTAGATGATCAGTAAGACTACGAAAACGGTTGATTTTGTTATCACCTTGTTATCAATTCCAAAACCAATTTTTAAACAAATAAATTGAAATTCCAAAATTTTTCCTCTGATAATCTTTCTGACATTCCGAGGGACCATCATGTATTTACTTAGAAGGCTCAAGCCATCAAAAATCTATAATTAATTGTCATTCATTATCCCTCATAACCTTCTATGCATTAACACAGGCATGAAGGGGACTCAATTAGTAATTGTTAAAATTTCTTCGGATCAATGATTGAAATAATTTAAACCCATGAACAAACCATTTAGGAATAAATTTTGTGCATATTTTCAGGTTGTGGGCATGAGCTTTGTGTAAGATGTGCATTGTATCTTTGCTCGACAAGCAACCTCCCATCAGAGATGGCAGGTCCACCTGGGTCCATTCCATGCCCTCTTTGCCGGCACAGCGTTGTTTCTTTTGTTAAATTGCCTGGCTTCGCAGTGAAGGAAACCAAACTACACTTGTCCCTTGGCCTGTGTACCCCATGCATGCTAAACCCTCGCAATCAAGAGCGTTCAATGCCTGCTTGTACACCAGAGATCCGAAAGCATCGCGTGGCTTCGGTCTCTTCAGATATTTTTTGCCCAGTTACTTGTAGTCCATTTCCTTCTGTTGCTATGCCTTTGTGTGCCTGCAATGATGGTCCATGTCCATCTTTTGAGCCTCGAGAGATAGAAACACAAGATGAGTCTCCACGGCTCTCACATTCCACATCAGTAGATGAGGATAAAATGAAAGGAACGAGACTGGAGAGAACGACCTGTTCAAGCATGTTTTGGGGCAGAAGAAGTTGTAGCAGAGAGCATCAGTGCAATTCGGAGATAAATGCCTGACAGGTACTAGATGTTCTGTTTTGTATCATCTGTTGCATAGGAGTATTAAGGTGGTGTTTTCCATGGCTGTGATAATTGATCTCACCAGTCTCAAACACAAGTTTTTTTATTCTGTGTTTGCTTCCATTTGTGACTAGTTATGGGGTTATGTTGTTGTGAATGCCAGTTAGACTACAATATATTTAAAAGGATTGGTAAAAGTTGTATGTTAGGGAATACAGATTGATTGTAATTGAATTCATTAAACGGCACATTTATATTAATCAGTGTTATGGTTCTTGACAGCAGTTTCGTTTCTTTCCATTTTATTAGTGTGAGAGAGATGGGGAGACAAAATAGCTGTGTGCTTTGCTTGGTAGGAAGGAAAAAGGTGCAAATGAAAGAATACAAGAAAAGGGAAAGAAGGAAAGTGTTTTTTTTCGTTTTCCTCTTGTTTAGTTGAACAAAGTTAAATGGAAGGAAATATTAATGAGAAAAACCACGTCTGGAAGGATTAATTTTGAGTGGAGGTCAGAGGGAAGGAATGCTCTTTTCCTTCCACGTTCTTTCCATCTGCAGTCTTCCAAGACTACAATAATAGGACAGCATTTTTCTTGTTGCATATATGTTGAGTCTAATTGCATGTTCGGTGCACAGGAATTGAATAGTCATACAAAATTCTTGAATTTATCATTAATTTTTTTTCCCATTGTCTCCATTAAAATTTTCATTGCATTTTGTTGTCACCCAGTCCATTCAACAAACCAAACCATAATGTCAAGTACCTTCTTTCTGGGTACAGTTTTTTCTGTCCTCCATATAACTCTTTTCTTTCATATGATAAGTGTATATATATATATGCAGATACATATATAGTGATCTCTGCATAGTTCCGAAAGTGAAAATCTTGGTTCTCCCTTGTTTGGCGTACAAAAAATTGGAATCATAATTATGATATTAAAATTAAAACCAAGTTTGGCAGAGCAGAAAAGGCATGCAAGTGAAAAGCGTAGGCCAGCCCTAGGGGCAGAAAATGTGTCCACCCACAAGTTGGTACTTTGTAGGTGTAAATATATATTGTTTTGGGAAAAATGGATATTGCATAGCTGGCTAGGTAGCTCTTCTTCTTGGAAAAGCCTCCTTCTGGGCATTGAAGTACACTGCAGCCACTGGAAGCCCTAATCCATTTTCTTCGGAGAACCTTCTTGTGTTGAAAAGGTCTCTTGAAGATGGGGTAGCCGTCACTGTTTGTCTCCCCCTTTGTTTGAATAATACAAACGCATACCTGTGGATTCCAATGACTGGGTTTGGGCTCTCGTAGCCCACAATTTCTCTTCCTGCATGTATATATTTTAATTAATTAGTTAAGGAATTTAAATCAACTTAGTTTGTGAAGATAGTTTTTCTTAGAATGAAATTGTTCAACAACAAAAAGCAAAGCTGCAAGGATAGTGTTTTGAATGACTCATCACGACTCCAAATGCATATAATCTTGATTCATGTCTATAATCTTTTCTAACTCAAAGGACAAGGAAAGAGAAAAAGAGGGAATTTATAGGTTCTTTCTTTAACTAAGTCTTTTGGTTGAGCAGCGCGTAGAAACTCACCGAAGGATGCATCAGTCGTACCGGGAATGTCCGTGACAATCCTGAGAACACAATATATGCAAGTTTATACTTTTTTGAGTCCTTAAATATATACACACACACACACACGCGTACACCCACATACACACATCTTATTAACACATGTATGGAAATGTCAATGAGTAAGTAATGGGGGTTTCATTATACGGACCAGTGGAGATGTTCTCTGAGGGATGGATCGCTAGGGTTTGGAGCATCTGGGTCTGTCATGATCTTCAAACACACAAGACAGTCCAAAAACATTGACATTAATATATACTACAGTAGATATTATGCAACTCAAAATCCATAACTTCGATGCTAACAACAATTTTGGGAGCTTAAAAATGATTTTCAATTGTGGAAAAATCACTACGTATATTGATGATAACAATATACGTAGTGATCGAGTAGCAAAGCTTACCAGTGTATAGGAAGCCCTCATGTCACTACCACCAACTTCGACACGAGGCTTAGAAACAGTGTTGAGAGGCTTGAGCATGATGCCATTGGACACCTGCTTGTTGGAGTCGTAAGTTACATTCATTTCCACACTCGGAGTGAAAATGTCCACTACGTCTCCCACCACCCTCTCAACACTAAGTGGCCCCCCCATCCTTGCCATACCGATCAGAGAGAGAGAGAGAGAGAGAGAGAGAGAGGAGATGGGGGTTATAGTAGTAGAGCTAAGCTAGCTAGTTGGTGGTGCAATGGGCATTTGAAGGCATAAGTGGTTTTATAGGCAGAATAAAGCAAAGAGGAAGCAGAGCATGCATGAGAATGAGAGGAGGAGGTGGGGGGGTGTCAGTCATGAGCTGAAATTGAGATTCGGGAATTAATGCTACGACCATACCAAAAAGGACGTATAGTCCATTTAAGGAAAGGCACGTTTGCAGATTTCCCAAACTGGGTGGTGAGTTGTCTTCCCCTTTCTGAAAAAGCAGTTTGGGCAGAAGGAATTGAAGGAGAGATTGGGAAGGGGACAGAGGGGGACTGCTGATTTTGTCTGTTGGTGACATGTCTACCCTTAAGCTTAAGGGTAAATATAAAATTGTATACGTTGGGAAGGGCAGAATCTAGTGATCTATCTGCATGTCTGTTGCCCGTTGGTTCAGTGAGAATGACGAATACAACTTTTTCTGCCTTTTTAAAAAAACAAAACATCTTTGGGAAAATGGGATTTCGGCTTTTTAAGGTGCTTATTTCCATGCACACGCCACTTAGCTGCCTCACATGCACAAATAAATTAAATTAATAAATATCTTATCATCAACCTTGGGAACCTGCAGCTAACTTCACTAACACATGCACCGTATCTAGCTTATTAAGGCTGCTTTGGCTTGTAAAAATTATAAAAAGAAAAAATGGTGCTTTAACATTAGTGCAGCCAAACACACCCTAGCTACTTCGATCCAAGGGTCATGAACACAAGAAATAACAAATCAAAAGAATAAAGAATAAAGAGAACACATAAAAAGTATAGGCTAAAACATAAACGTATGCATGCACACTTCTAATGTAATTAAAAGACAAACTTTTTTTCATATGAAAAGAAAGATTTATGTTTGAAAATTTTTAAGCTCAAATTAACCTTGAAATAGAATAAATAGGACATACGAAATAGGAATAAAATTATCAGTCCTATTTTTGTAATCTAGGTCTAGCTAGCATATTGTGCATCTAATCCTGTGCTTGTAGGAAGGTAAGTAAGAAAACGAGTGACTCGATTTTTTGTTGAAAAAAAATGAACCATCTAACGCATTGTGTGTGTATATATATATATATATATATATATATATATATATGACAATTTAGGAAATAAAGAAATGAATCAGGCAGAAGTCTGGATTAACACTTTAAGCAGAGTGATTAACTTGATTAAGAGAGTAGCTATAATATTGTAGTATCTAACATATATGCGCATTCCAATCTAGTCGTGGATGTCTGTTGCGCTCAGATTGCACAACTCCATATTTTTTTAAATTTTGAAAAAAAGAAGAAGCAAGAATTAGCACTCATTTTAGTTTGGTTAAAAAAGTAATTATGAAGAATTTATAAAAGCGTTCTCAGTATTTAGAAAGCTAGAACAAGCTTGAAAATTCGCTTTCTAATATTAGAGATTAATGGTTGGACAGACACAGTGCCTATTAGAGATTAATGTATTCTTGTTATTTTTTAAATAATTGATTGATTTTTATATTTTATCATTTTGTTCTTAATTACAACATATATTGCTAAATTTATTTTCTATATTTTTGTAACATTAGTTCTTGATCACAATATGATTTATTATAAATTAATGTGGAGAAAATAAAGTATAGTAAACCTTTTTTTTATTTATCAAAATTTATGATTTATTGAAATATTGTAGAATTTGAAAAAAGAGACCGTAAAAGAGTTATAGTCATGATTATTTGTTAGTCACATATTTTGATATTTAATTAGTTGTGTACACATTAATTCTATTTACTTATCAGTTAATATTTTTTTACATTACATAATCTTCATTAATCAACCAATAAGCATTCTCATTTTTATATGTACAAAAAGTAAAATTATACTGAGTTCTGTTCAAATTTACAAAAATTTCAAATTCAAAACTCAAAATTCATACGCCCAAATGTTACATTCTATACTTTTTCTAACATAATTTTTTATTAAACCCATCTAAAACCCTATAATTACATAATATTCCCATGTTATTCAACTAAAGAAAATTGCACAGTTATCCCCATCAACATGAAATTCCAATGCCAATCCCTTTTTTAAGCTTCAAGATATTGCCCCAGCCCTTGAGTTTATAAACTTGGCCTCGCTCCATCTTTGTCATCTTCGAGTCATGCTTGTGCTCATATTTGGGATTAGTAGCTTTAAGAGGCATGGGTTTCAGAGAATTGTATTACTCTTTTACGTACTATTGATTGTGGCATTCTTATGCAACTTTAGGTACTATTGATTGTGTTATGCTTTCGCAACGTCCCGGAGGTGGGCTCGGAGTGACGATGAATAACAATATTGTAATTTAAATGAAGTCGTCACTAACCTGTTATTTATCTCGGTGTAGTTAGATCACCTAATTACTACACATTGATTGGTCTCTAAATTATTCTTAGGTCAAGGAACCAGTAGTTTCAGTTTGTTTTACCATAATTGAGATCAGGAGTTTAATTATGCAAGAAAAAGATACTAGCACCCCTTACACACCCGTTCATAGAACGGTACCTAATTAGTCATGAATTATCCTTAAATAGACGCTAATGGTCTTTAAATAAATAAATAAATAAATAAATAAATAAAAATAAAATAAATAAATAAATAAAATAAATAAAGAAAGAAATAAAATTAAAAAATAAAGTCAAAATCAAAATGTGATTAGGAATGTCTAATAAGACATGCAAACGAGGAAATCGTAATAGATAAACCCCTCAGAACTAATACAAGTGAGGTCTGAAATACCTCTTTACCCTTTTTGAAATCATTGGAATGCACACACTCAAAAATTGAGAAACTGATAAAAAAGAATCTTTAAAATTATTCCAAGATTTTTAAAAATCTTTGCAGAATTTTTATGAATATTTTTAGCATTTTTCAAAATTTTCTAGAATTTTTAAAGGTTTTTTTTTTTCATTTTTTGATATTTTATTTTTCCATTTTATTTTTATTTCAAGTCAAAATAACTCAAAATATTTTTCCTAATTTCAAAAATATTTTTCCAAAATTTTCCCTATTTTTCTGATTTTTTTTTTATTATTTTCCTTAATTTCTATAATTAAAAACCATGTTACCACTCTTTATAGGTTTGCTACTTAAGATGACAAGAAGACTAGTCCCTCGTTATCTTTTAGTAACAAATCTATAAAGACAAAAGACACAAATTTTGAACCGGTTTTAATATAACAAAACCCTTACAAAAGAAAAATGTATGGATTTACAAAGATGTATGAAATTACAGGTCAACTCAACAAACTTATAGAGTAAGATATAAAGTGTCCTAATTTATAGAAAAGATTACTGCCATAGGTTTGGAAAGCATACCATGAACCATGAGAGTAACTCATAATTTTAGAAAAAAATGACTGCTTAGATTTGGGGACTAATGCCACATGCCTGTAAAACAATCAAAATAACATGGATGAGACCTCTCATATTTGAGAACTATAAATGCCAAAACCTTCTGAGATAGTCAGAGCAACTTGAAGTGTTAGTGGTCTGTACAACTTGGAATCAAATCGTATTTTCAGCAAAACAAATGATGAACATGAGTTGACTTATTATTTCAAATGATATAATTATGTATACTATTCAATCGTGTGACATGAGTAAAGTGAATATACTGTGTTGAATTATGATATATTTATGAGATGTTGGAAATACTGAAATGTGTTGAAAATATATATTATGTGTGATTGTTTAAAATAGAGCTAAATGTGAATGTTAAATTGCAAGTTATGGTTTGAGAACTTCGGTGGACTGTTGTATGCACAGTACTGTTGCGCATTTTTCAGGAGAGCTTAGTGTACCCACACGTCTTAGAGAGAGTGTGGAGACGAGATGGTCAATTGGACTGAGAAGGGTAGAGTCCCCCTGGAGTTTAGACCAGTATGAGAACAACCAATCTGACTTATAGACTAAAGAGGTTGTAATTGATTTAACTCCGGTGGGCCGATTAAGGTTAAGTGCAGCCTACGAGCCGCACAACCCGTCATGGGGGGAAGCATGACAGTGTTTATCCATCTGGCAGTGAGTTCTAAATGCATAATTGTTGATTTAACCAGTGAATATTATATAACAGTGTATGTGAATTATTTGTGAACACTGAGTATGTGAAGACAGAAGATGAGAAATGTGAAATGAGATCATGTGATGTGAAATGCTGAGAAATGTGAGAATTGAGATCATGAAGAGATAAGTATTACGGAGATAACATATACAGAGTAAAAAATAAATATATTATATATTGTAGCATTATATGTATTTGGGACAAGGTAAACTCTTCGCCTGAGGGCTTGCTGAGAAAGGCGAGTGCTTGATAGATATCAGATGTAACCATACTGTGTTGCATAATGTATTAGGAGAGAGGGAAACCACTTATATGAGTGGGTAATCTTCTCTATTTTCGGGAACCTTCACTGATAAATAATTGTGTGAATGTGTGTGAATACGAGACAAATGATCTACCTGAGGGATTACTGAGTAAGGTAAGTGCCATGATGAGCATTAGTTGTAGCCATACCCGGTTGCATAAGGTATCAGAGTAGAGGGGTGCTACTTGTATGGGCGGGTAATAACCCCAATCCTTGGGAAACTCTCGTTAATGAAATGTGCTGCATGTGTGTGAGTAGGGACAGATAATGATTTCATAATTGTGGATTAATTTGTAAATGATGATTATATTTTGTACAAAAACCTCATAATAGCCACACACTGGCATTAATCTATTCTGTCTTATTGAGATGTGTCTCACCCGATATAAATTTCATCTTTTTTTGAGGACCTCTGCGTGATTAAGCTCAGTGAGCTCGGGGTTGGCCTAGCAGTTTGGAGAGAGAGAGAGAGAGAGAGGGTATAACTTCGGATATATTTTTAAGCTGTATTATATTTATGATTTCTGCACGTGTGTGAGTAGGGACAAAAAATGATTTCATAATTGTGGAATAATTTGTAAATGATGATTTTATTTTGTATACAAACCTCATGATAGTCACACACTGGTATTAATCTATTCTGTCTTACTGAGATGTGCCTCACCCAATATGAATTTCATTTTTTTTTAGGACCTCCACGTGATCGAACTCAGTGAACTCAGGGCTGGCCTAGCAGTTTAGAGAGAGAGAGAGAGAGAGAGAGAGAGAGAGAGAGAGAGAGAGAGAGAGAGAGGGTGGGTATAACTTTGGATATATTTTTGAGATGTATTATATTTATGATTTCTGAGTTATATATTTGTGAATACTGGATGTTGGAGAATACTTTTTTTTTTTTGGATATATATATATATATATATATATATATATATATATATATAACTCTAATATGTTATAAAGGATATTAGTTTATTTTTTCTGCTGCATAATTGATGTTATAGTATCAGATACAGGTAAATGGAACACGTGGCACCCGAGCCCCACTTGGCGGGTTCGTGATGTCACACATATACTTTGATCCTTATACATTTAGGCATATATATTTAACCATTATATAACTTAATTTAATTAATTCAATTTGATAATAATTAATTAATTAATTAATTAATTTTTAAAATTTAATTTTAATTTTTTTAGGATCACTACAATAGTGGTGACACGTGGCACTCTGTTTTATTTTCTATTTTTTTAATTATTTTTTTAAAATTATTGTAGTAGGGTGACGTCAGTATGACGTTATAGAATGCGGGACAATTTTGGTCCATTTGGGCAGAAATTGCAATCTCCCAAATGATGGAAGTATTCTAGGGGGAATATGATTTTGGTCGTAATTCCATAAACCAAAAGTAGGAATTTCATTTCATTCTTGAAATCGATTCCATTCCTGGCCTCATTCTGCAAACTAAACGGCGGATTAATTTATTATACATTACATTAAAAACATATTTGGTGTGGAATAGAATGTGCGAAGTAATGAAGAAAATGAAAATTTGAATGAGCAATATACTAAAATAAAGTGAAAAATTTGATTGTGTTCCATTCCTATGTACCAAATATATTTTAAACACACATAGAGAGAGAGACCTATGCTCTGTTCTCTCCTCTCTATGTGAGCCCATGATGACCATAGACTGTGATAAATAACATTGATTTTTTTTTTTTGGGTATTTAGACCCCGTTCTAATTGCATGCATAGTGTCTTAACATTAGGGCTTTCCAACTTCTTTTTTTTTTTTTTTTTCATGTTTTGGTAATCAATAATGCAAAATTTTCATTCAAGCATATTAGATGTGTATAAGGGAATAAAAAGACAAAAAAAAAAATGTAGAGCGTAAATTAAAGAATGTAAAATAGATAGAAAATAACAAAAGAAAAGAAGAAGAGTTAAACTTGAATTAATTTGCAAGATACAAGACTAGAGAGCCTTGTTGTCTAACTTCTCTAATTAAAAATATTTTAATCTTGTTCGTTGGATTATCTGGTGTTAATTGTGACAAGTGCACTTAATTGACTTCAAAAACGATAAAAGAAGGCAATGACCTTCCGAGTCTTCCGACCACCTCAAGTTCTCAATCATCAAAATAATAATATTTAAAAATCGAAAATATGACATAAGAAAAAATATTTTAAATTATATTACAACTTTATTATTGCATCTTTAAAATTATTGGGTCATGTCTTGTAGTGAATGAAAGACTATAAATAGACAAGTCCCTATAAATAGACCTCAAAAGTTTGCGTATCTGTATTTGCATCGAACTCAAATCATACTCATAATTTGATAAATTAGATAAAATAATAAAAGATTATGGCTCAATCAATTATTGATATGAATATTGAGACTTTAATTTTGATTTTATTTTTTCTCTAATTTCATTTTATTGCGAATCTACATTTCAACGTGGGACACGTCTATGTTTGGATGTGACATGTATTTAAATTAAATTCTTTCCTTATGTTTCTTTTCTTCATATCTTATTTTTTCTTTCTCGTTTTTCTTTATTTAATTAGCGCGTGTTTATTCTTTTCTTTTTTTTTCTCCCTATAATATTGCATGTTAGTATTGCTTTTTGCCGCATTTTAACTAAAAGCCTATATAACTACTTTAGAAGCATAATTATTTACTTTTACGCTTATTTAATAATTAAAAATACCTTTTAATGAGTTTCTTTGATATTTTTACGCGTTTAAATTATTGTTGAATATGTATTATAACTTTAAGTATCTCACATATCTCAAAATTATTATTAAAATTTCCTGTAAGAAATATAAAGTTCAAAGTCTAAGGCGATGTTTGAAACTTAAAAAATATTAAAGAAATAAAATATATGTATATCTATGTATAATACATTTTTTATATTTCATCATTGAAGAAAATGGAAAACAAAATAAATTATAAGCTAAGTGTTAGGGTGTGACAATGTAATGGGGAAAAGGGGGAGTGAAATACTGCTAGAATTGTATTCTTCAGGGATTTGGAATGAATATATGATTATCTATGTTATCGTTTGTATGATTATTCTCCTGTTGTTGAATAATATAAGTAGTCCCTTTTATTGTGGTGTTTTGTTGCCTTGGATTGTGATGTCTCTGATTGTTATAGTCTTATTCGGTGTATAAGAATATATTGCTCATGTGATATCCTATTGTTCCTTGGTGTTCTTGAGTATTGAAACTCACCAGGTGCTCGTGATTGCAGGCTTGAACGGGTGAGACTTGGCTGACTTGTCGAGGGAGAGCTCTCAACAAGTGCCACACGGCCCTTACTTGAGTCCCATTTTGGGGGTCCGTGACAGTTGGTATCAGAGCACAGTTTGTGCGAGCACCATGAGTGGTAATACGATAAACAAGTCAAGAAAAGTGGAGCGCCTTGAGGCGCTTGAGACACAACTTGTGACCCTGGAGAGAACGTGCGGTGAACTCCAAGGGTTGGTGGCAACATTGATAAAAGAGAAAAGCGTGCCAACAGAGCTTGAGGCCGCTGAGGAAAACCCTAGAGAATCTCTCTATGGGGTATCAAAAGTTGTGGAGAGACTGGAGGAACTTGAAAAATTCATTCCATGTGTGAAATCCTTGGAGATACGGCCAAGAGAGCTTGAGTCCTTCCAGAAGAGTATCGAGTAGTTGGAAGCCTTTGAGAGTAGGCTGCAACATATTGAGGGCATATTGCCATCTCTTTCGTCCCAAAGGGGAGAGCCAATAAAGCTTGAGGCCTCCTTACGGGAGCTAACGGATAATTTTGATTTCCTTGCAGAAGATGTTAAGGAGTCCATTACTGTTTTGAAGGAAGATTTGAAGGAGATAGGCAATGTACGAAGTGTAGTGGTCCAAGTCCAGAGGGATTTACAAGAGATCACTGTGAAAGTGGATGTAGTGGCACAGTTAGCCCGAAGGCCAGTTGCAGATCCCATTGAGAGTTTTCGATCTAAGGTACCAGAAGCTAAAAGTTTTGGGGGTACGCGAGATGCCAAGGAGTTGGATAATTTCTTCTTTGATATGGAGCGCTACTTCACGTGCTCAGGAGTGGATCGAGAAGTGGATCGGGTAAATCTGGCAACGATATACCTGGTAGGGGATGCAAAAGTGTGGTGGAGAACTAAATGGAATGACATCCAGCACAATAGATGTATTATCAACACATGGGAGGGGTTGAAACAGGCCTTGAAGACTCAATTCTATCCCGAAAATGTGGAGTACATAGCAAAGTGCAAAGTAATGGAATTGCAACAGACTGGCTCAATAAGAAGCTATGTACGAGAATACCAAGCCTTGATGTTGGACATTATAGACATGACCGAATCAGACAAACTAATTCATTTTCTTCGGGGGTTGAAGACATGGCCAAGGAATGAACTGCGTCGGCAGGGTGCTGGTGATCTCTCTTCTGCTCTCGCTGCGGCCGAACGGTTGGATTATTGTTCAAATAATTATGGGAAACGAAATTTCCCTACGTCCGCCAATAATGATTCCAGGCCCAGTAAAGTGTATAAGCCCACAAATGGGGGAAGGGATAGGGAGACAAATAATTCTTGGAAAGATAAAAGAGCGCCCATGGTTAAGGAGTGGAGGGGCGGACAAACAGGGGGTGGAGAGCGTCGACCGATATCCTGTTTTCTTTGCATGGGACCACATCGAGTGGCGGAGTGCCCTGATCGTAAGGCTTTGAATGCTGTAAAGGCCCTTCGAGAGGAAATCGAAATCCCGACAGCAACCCCAGAAGAACAACTGAATATGGTGGGAGCATTGAGATTTTTGGGAGCATTAGAGCGTCAAGTAATTAACAACAAGTCTCAGGAGAAGGGACTAATGTATGTTGATCTACTTTTGAATGGAAAGAAAATCAGGGCCATGATTGATACAGGAGCTACCCATAATTTCATTGCTGATTCTGAAACTCGACGGTTAGAATTGCAAGTAGATAAGGATGTGGGCAAGATAAAAGCAGTGAATTCTCCAGCGTTAACCATGGTGGGGGTGGTACCTAAAGTGGCATGCCAGATGGGATCATGGTCTGGAACAATTGATTTCACAGTGGCACCCCTTGACGACTTTGATGTGGTATTGGGGATGGATTTTCTTAAAGTGACACGCTCAATGCCGATCCCAGCTGCGGATTGTCTTGTGATTATGGGAAGTACACCTTGTGCGGTCCCCGCAGCTTACAACAATTTCGATGAGAGGAAGTTGCTTTCAGCCATCCAATTCAAAAAGGGAATAAAAAGGGGAGAATCTTCTTTCGTGGTTCTACCGATAGTTTCAGAAGATGTAGAGGTAGGGAAATATCCACTTGAGATTGAGGAAGTTTTAGAAGAGTTCAAGGAGGTGATCCCGGAACAGCTACCGAGGGTTTTACCACCTCGACAGCAGATTGACCACTGTAGACACCCCATTTTTACCCAGGCCCAATACTATTATTATTATTATTATCATTATTATCTTTAATAATATTATTATTTTACTATTATTATTATTATTTGTCTTTGTTATTATTATTATTTTATTATCATCTTTATTATTATTATTATTATTATTATTATTATTATTCATTATTTATTATTATTTGTATTATTTATTTATTTATTTATTTATTTTTGTCATTAATTATTTTCACAATTATTATTATTACTAATTATTTTCCGACATCATTATTTGTATTATCATTATTAGTATATTATTATTATTTTATTATTATCGTTATTATTTTTACCACTATTATTTTCATTATTATTATTATTATTATTATTTTAACTATTATTGTTAATAATATTATTATTACTTTATTACTATTATTATTATTATTATTATTATTATTGTTAGTTGTATTATTATTATATTTACTATTTTTATTATTTTTTATTAATAATATCACTAATTTTAATTATTATTTTCATTTATTATTTATATTATTATTATTATCATTATGGGCGGCACACATACTAGGGTTGGGGGAGTCTTTTGCCTATAAATTGATCAAGCGGCCGCGGAGCTAAAAGGGGGGCACAGCGCGCACACAGCCGCCGCAACTTCTTCTTCTTCTCCATCTTCCGGCCACCCCTGCTGCTCCTCTGGCCACACCAGGCTCGAAGACCACGCTGTTCTATCCCTCCATTCTTGCATCACCTCCACTCACCCTCATTCGCCCCCTCACAGCAGCACCGCCGTCGCCGTGAACTCCTCACGGTTTCTCAGAAAATTCAAACAGTTGCCAACGGAGCAGCAGCCCTCTGCGATCCAGAACATGGCTACTCTGGGCAACCAATCTCCGGCCTCCACAGTACACAGCCTCATCGCCGTCGCGGTCATCTATCCCCTGCGCCGTCATCAACTCCGGTAACCTAGCCGGTGTTCGCGGCCAACCAGCATCAGCAGCTCCCTCCAGCCGCGAGTTCCGGCGGCGAAACCTCCCAGCGTTGTCACTCTCAAATCCCAAGCAAACCCCGAGCCCACTCACAGCCCCATCACTGTCGCTGGGTCTGCAACTGCTGCCGCTGCAACCATCCGAGAACTACACAGCAGCAGCGGCAACTTGTTCCCTCTCCCGAGCCTCCATAGCAGAAGCCAGACCAACTCTCCTCGGCCAGTCTTCTCCGGCAACTCCTCCTCCAGCAACTCTCCACCAACCCGAGAGCTTCCAGCCCAGCCTTCGTTCCAGCAAGCATCAACACAGTTCGGCCATCACACCAGTAACCCCTATCATCCCTGCACATCAACACAGTCCGGCCACACACACCATACATGCTATACACACACAGACACACGTGCACGTGTATTGTGTTTTACTCTTTATATATTTTTTTCTTTTTGTTTTTCATTTATTTATTTATTAGTTTACTTATTTATTTTTCTGTTTCTTTTCTTATTCTGATTTGTTTTAATGTTTAAAGTTTAATACTTCATTGTATGATTATGTATATTAATATATTATTTATTGTAGTATGTAGGTAATATTCGCATTTGGCCTTTTTATTGTATATACGTTAAAATTGTAATATTGTGTTTACGGTTTCATTTTATTGCAGTGGTATTTGTTTGGATATTTTTTTTTTTTTTGTGGTAATTATTTTAAATACTAATCGGTTCGTTCTCATTATTGTAGGATTTTGTTTTACTGTGGAGGTAAAAGTTCTATTGTCTGTTATTTAAATGTAATAAGTTTTGACTGCCGAATATTATTGAGTGCACCATATTCATGTTATACGTTTAATATTTAAGGTTTTTTTTTTTAGGTCATATTTAAGCATGTGATTCGTATTTAGGGTTATGGGTGTGTTTATCTAAATAGGTTGTGTTCATTGTTGTGTGTATTTAGGGTTTTTGGTTATTACATTCATTTTATGTTTAATAATTGCATATTCAAGATTGTGTATTAATTTTGGTCTCCGTACGCATTAATTTTAGAAATAACTTGTTTCCACGAATTCAATTATTTTCTTGCCATTTTCATTTGCTTACATATTTTAATTCTAAATTTGATTTGTTTCCTTAGTTAATTGTTCATACATTCGTGTGTTTGTTTTAAGGAAAGTGTTATAAAATATGTGCATTATATGTAACACTACTATTTATAATATGGTCATTATATTATCATTACTATTGATATTATTTATTATTATTACCACTATTGTATTTATCATTATGACTGTTAATATTATTGGTATTACTCCTATTATCATCATTCATTCATTCGTTCATCATTATTACTATTATTATTATTATTGTCCTTACCATTTATTAGCATTATTATTATTATTATATACTTTTTTTTTTTTACTATTTTCTATGTTTATATTTTATTACAATATTTAGTATTCATAGTATTTTTGTTAAGTATTTTCGTGTGTTAATCCCTATGATTTAATTGCAAGGGGTATTAGCCTTTGGGCATCACGTACCCTAAGCTCTGAGGGAATATATGTATATATTTATTTATTTTCCTATGTATTTATAAATTCATAAAAAGGAGTAATGTAAAGATTTATTAGATTAACTTAGGGATAATTTTAAATTAATTAGGCACCGTTCTTAAGAACGGGCGCGTAGGGGGTGCTCATACCTTCCCCTCGCGTAACCGAACTCCCGACCCCAACTCTGGTATTGTAGACCGATTCTACCCCTAACGGGGTAGTAGTCATGTGTTCTAACCGCACTAAAGGTTAGTGGCGACTCCTACACCATATTTTTCCTGAAAATATTAAAATTGATTTCTAATTTCGCCGCCCGGGGCACACGCGCTCCCGGGACGTCGCGACAGCTTGGCGACTCCGCTGGGGACTTAGAGAGTCGAGCCATTAGTCAATTGAAAATTATCCCAAGTTTAAATTTAATAAATCTTTTAATTACTCATTATTTTGTAAATATTGTAATTTGTAAATAAACTTTGATTAATTGTAAATATTTTACTTCCATAATTTGTAAATAACCAAAATTAGTCAAAAATATTTTGTTTCCTAATTTTGTGAATATTAATTGTAGATATTTTGTTTCCAAATATTTTGAATAAAGCATATTAATTTTAGATATTGTGAATAAGCATATTAATTATAGATATTGTGTATACTAATCATAAATATTTTGTTTCCTTATTTTTTGTTTCCAAAATTTTTTTTTTTGAATAAACAAATTAATTGCATATATTGTGTTTCCTTATCTTTTGAATATATGTATTAATGGTAGATATCTTGTTTTCATATTGTTTATAGCATGTGAATAAATGTGGGGATAGCGGGATTAGGTTAAAAATTAAATTCACACACTCTCACGCTCTATACCCGAGCTTTCCTTACTAGGATTAGATAGGAGTGTAATAGCGTTTGTCCCCACGTGGCAGGGCTTGTGGGGACCCGCGAACCACTCCGCTCAATTTAAACTTCGTCCAAACCCCTTTTGGGTGAGGATGGAGGTTAGATTGGGAACCTTTGTATATAGGGATTAAAGCTTACCCACACATACTTGTCTATAGTCTTCCCTAACTAGGATAGAGTCATGAAGAACCCTGTATATATATACCTACCCTGGGTTGGGACAGGAGCCACATCCTACTCCATGTATAGTATGTTGTATATATGTTATGAGATACTTTGTATTATATCATACATTTGACATCCATTTTAGACATACATACTACTTAGCCAGTATTCAGAAAAGCCCAATAATGAGACCATGACCCATCCTTTTTTTTAAAAAAAAATGAAGCACTTGACCCGAGCATTTTAAAATATGGGTCGGCCCAACCGTTTTCAAATAACTTGGGTCCAATTCTTTAAAAACAAACCAAGGCCCGACCTTTTCCTAAGTAAAAACTCGGCCCAAGCCTGATTTTCAAAAAGGGTCAAACCCAGATTTCCAAAAATGAGCTTTGGCCTGTTACCCAAAAATTCGGGCCAATATTTTCTAAGCAATCCAAGCCCAAGTCCTTTTAAAACTAGGGCCTAATCCCATCATGAAATATATTGAAGCCCATATTTTAAAATATTCGAGGTCCAAGTGCATGTTAAAGTTCACAAGCCCGCATTGAAGAAATCCAAGGGGTTGACTAGCTTGGGTCAACCCCAACCTCCGATCATAATTTGACCTTTCATAGAATACGAGGTACATGGACCGTCATCAAAGAAAGGAATGGTTAAGGGAAGAGTTGAATTGAAATTGTGGCCCATCAATGGTCGTCTTAATCTTGAAATCTTTCATTAGCGGGATGTTTTCAAAATTCTGGCAAAGTAGTCATTTAGGTTACATTGCATTCATGCATTCACGCATAATTACACGCATAGCCATGCATGATAGGCTGATGCATGTTCATATCCTTATTTGTATGTATTTGTGCACTAGTTACCCCCATGCATAAACACCCATTGCATAACATAATCATGCATTCCATGCTCAATTTCATAACCATGTATGCATAATCATCTCCAATGGGTCAATAATCACATTCCAATTTATCTTTAAAACCATGGTCCAAGGTGATAGAATTGAGATCCAGGATTCCAATATTGAGCAGAGCAAGATGATCTCTCTACAGAGAAAGGTTATGATCATAGGGACCCATTGCGTGATCATAGTAGGAATGTAATAAACGCCATCGGGTTAGAAGATTGATTGGTATTCAACTTTAGAAGTGAGCTCACATGATACAGAAATACTGCTTGATCACCTAAGGCTGATAACAAAAGGAATGTCCATGCTTTTTATTTAAATCATTTTGAAATTGAATGAAATAAGAATGCTTTTCAGTCTCATCTCATTTCATCCTCCTTGAATCATCACTTTATGCAAAATTTTGTCTATTTTTGCTTGTATTTTGTGTAAAGTGACATAGGTAATAGTTTTGTCAGTACAAAGGACTTGGAGCCATTAGCTGGTTTTGGAAGTTTATTCAATGGGGCAAAAAAAAAAAAAAAAAATAGAAAAAAGAAAAAAGAAAAAATGAGGATGATGAAGGAAGAGCCTCTGAAGACCCCCCACTTCAAGACATTGTCAAGAGCCTGGTTGAGATATGGATTTCAAAATGATGAAGAGAAATATACAGAAAGGACTCATCAAGTTTTGTTCTACATTCGCTTGATAAAATCGATGAAAAAGTCTCTTGTCTTTGTTATCTATGATTGCTGTCTTAAAGGTATGATGATTATATTCTGATCAAATGAGGGGTGGCCATCTTTGGTTGACCAGTATCCCTAAAAAGAACCAAATATTGATTTACCATTTGTTAACCAAGTTGAGCCTGAATGTTAAACCAATCTTTTCTTAAAAGTCAGTTTATCAAAAATTCAACCTGGGTTTGGGTCTTATAATGTTTGACAAGTCATTTGAGGCAAAAATTATTACCAAAAGGATGGTAGGCCATTTTTCTGCCACCCAAAAGAAAGTTAAAGAAGAAATCCCTTACGAACCCTTTTGAGCCTGAAAAATTCAATTCTTGATTAACCCGTCAAAGGATCACACCCCACACTGGGGCAGTTTTAAAAGATCAGCCCTAAATGAAGTTCAAATGAAAATGAAGTTAAGATTTTCTTTATAAAAGGAAAATCAAAAGTTGCGGTAAAAGAAGAAGAAGAAGAAGAAGAAGAAGAAGAAGAAGAAGAAGATAAAAAAGGGGGAAAGAGAAAGAAGAGGAAAATGAAGAAGAAAGAAAAATAAGGGACATGCTACATATGTGATCTTTGACCAAATTACTCTTGATAAAATCAATGATTTTGAGCCTTATTTAACTTTTTTCTTCTTTAACCCATACCCCTAACCTACATTACGGTCCAAATGAAAGTCCTAACCAGATTGGTATACGTTGTTGTCTCAAATGATTTGTCAAACTCAATGTTGAGTCTAAACTACGTAATGACCTGATCCTGCAAAGGTACGTAGGCAACTTGTTCAAATGACAAGGTCGGTCAATACTTCGCAAATACTGCACCATTGGGGCAGAAATCTTTATTAGGGGATGGGATTTTTGAGCCTTAGTTTCCTTATTCTTGGTGAAACCTAAATCCTAAGCCTAACATCGTCGCCGTGTCTTAAAAGTCCACCCTGAGATCGGATATTGAATCAGACTACTTAATGAGATATAGTTATATTCAAGATAGGGAGTTTGAGAAAGCTTGAAATACGCAAGAGAAAGAAAGAACCTCTTAAGTGGTGATACAGTGGAGAAGTATGGTATGAGGCTAAAAAAAAAAAAGAAAGAAAGAAAAACGAAAAAAAAGGTTTTGTCCCAGGTGATATATTCTCTAAGCTCAAAGTTACATTAGTGTCCCAAAGTACTGGTAAAATTTGCTCCTATTTTAACCAGCAGAAAATCAAGCAAAGTCAAGACAAGTTTTGTGTCATTCCCATCCATATTCCCATTTGGAGGCTTGAGTTATCTGTTGCATGCTTATTCATTTAACTTTCAAAGAGAGTTTAAAACATTAAGGAGACAATCCAAAGAAATCCTTGGTGGAGAAAATGTAAGATAGACGGATCAGCTACAAGCATCTACTAGGGTGGGTGTCATGCGAGTTTCAAAGGGACACATTCAGGGACATCTATGTTCTTTGGGAATTCAAAAACATGCCAGATCAGTGGATGATGATTGGAAAATGGGCAGTGTTTTTAGGCCGCTGCAACCATCCGAGAACTACACAGCAGCAGCGGCAACTTGTTCCCTCTCCCGAGCCTCCATAGCAGAAGCCAGACCAACTCTCCTCGGCCAGTCTTCTCCGGCAACTCCTCCTCCAGCAACTCTCCACCAACCCGAGAGCTTCCAGCCCAGCCTTCGTTCCAGCAAGCATCAACACAGTTCGGCCATCACACCAGTAACCCCTATCATCCCTGCACATCAACACAGTCCGGCCACACACACCATACATGCTATACACACACAGACACACGTGCACGTGTATTGTGTTTTACTCTTTATATATTTCTTTTTGTTTTTCATTTATTTATTTATTAGTTTACTTATTTATTTTTCTGTTTCTTTTCTTATTCTGATTTGTTTTAATGTTTAAAGTTTAATACTTCATTGTATGATTATGTATATTAATATATTATTTATTGTAGTATGTAGGTAATATTCGCATTTGGCCTTTTTATTGTATATACGTTAAAATTGTAATATTGTGTTTACGGTTTCATTTTATTGCAGTGGTATTTGTTTGGATATTTTTTTTTTTTTTTGTGGTAATTATTTTAAATACTAATCGGTTCGTTCTCATTATTGTAGGATTTTGTTTTACTGTGGAGGTAAAAGTTCTATTGTCTGTTATTTAAATGTAATAAGTTTTGACTGCCGAATATTATTGAGTGCACCATATTCATGTTATACGTTTAATATTTAAGGTTTTTTTTTTTAGGTCATATTTAAGCATGTGATTCGTATTTAGGGTTATGGGTGTGTTTATCTAAATAGGTTGTGTTCATTGTTGTGTGTATTTAGGGTTTTTGGTTATTACATTCATTTTATGTTTAATAATTGCATATTCAAGATTGTGTATTAATTTTGGTCTCCGTACGCATTAATTTTAGAAATAACTTGTTTCCACGAATTCAATTATTTTCTTGCCATTTTCATTTGCTTACATATTTTAATTCTAAATTTGATTTGTTTCCTTAGTTAATTGTTCATACATTCGTGTGTTTGTTTTAAGGAAAGTGTTATAAAATATGTGCATTATATGTAACACTACTATTTATAATATGGTCATTATATTATCATTACTATTGATATTATTTATTATTATTACCACTATTGTATTTATCATTATGACTGTTAATATTATTGGTATTACTCCTATTATCATCATTCATTCATTCGTTCATCATTATTACTATTATTATTATTATTGTCCTTACCATTTATTAGCATTATTATTATTATTATATAATTTTTTTTTTTAATATTTTCTATGTTTATATTTTATTACAATATTTAGTATTCATAGTATTTTTGTTAAGTATTTTCGTGTGTTAATCCCTATGATTTAATTGCAAGGGGTATTAGCCTTTGGGCATCACGTACCCTAAGCTCTGAGGGAATATATGTATATATTTATTTATTTTTCACATGAATTTATAAATTCATAAAAAGGAGTAATGTAAAGATTTATTAGATTAACTTAGGGATAATTTTAAATTAATTAGGCACCGTTCTTAAGAACGGGCGCGTAGGGGGTGCTCATACCTTCCCCTCGCGTAACCGAACTCCCGACCCCAACTCTGGTATTGTAGACCGATTCTACCCCTAACGGGGTAGTAGTCATGTGTTCTAACCGCACTAAAGGTTAGTGGCGACTCCTACACCATATTTTTCCTGAAAATATTAAAATTGATTTCTAATTTCGCCGCCCGGGGCACACGCGCTCCCGGGACGTCGCGACAGCTTGGCGACTCCGCTGGGGACTTAGAGAGTCGAGCCATTAGTCAATTGAAAATTATCCCAAGTTTAAATTTAATAAATCTTTTAATTACTCCTTATTTTGTAAATATTGTAATTTGTAAATAAACTTTGATTAATTGTAAATATTTTACTTCCATAATTTGAGGAAGACCTTACTGAAAGAGTGCCATGATACGTTGTGGGCTGGTCATCCGGGATGGCGAAGAACTCATGCTTTGATTACACAGGGGTACTATTGGCCGAATATGCAAGATGATGTGATGAGTTATACTAAAACGTGCTTGATCTGTCAACAAGACAAGGTAGAAAGAAAGAACCTCAGGTTTATTGGAGCCATTGTTAGTTCCTGCTAGGCCATGGGAGAGTGTCTCTTTGGATTTCATTTCCTCGTTGCCAAAAGTAGAGGAGTTTGACACAATTTTGGTGGTGATTGACCGATTCTCAAAGTATGCAACTTTCGTGCCAGTCTCGAAGCCATGTTCAGCAGAGAAGACAACGCAGTTATTCTTCAAGCATGTGGTGAAATATTGGGGTGTTCCAGAAAGCTTAATTAGTGATAGGGATGTTAGATTCACGGGGGGATTTTGGGGTGAACTCTTTCGCTTGATGGGTTCAAACCTTAATCTTTCCACGAGCTATCACCCACAGACAGATGGTCAAACTGAACGTTTTAATGGGATGCTGGAAGAATACTTACGACATTTTGTTCACTCCAATCAGAAGAATTGGGTTACTTTATTGGACACGGCACAATTTTGTTTTAACTCTATGAAATCTTCTGCAACTAATAAAAGCCCTTTTGAGATTGTGACAGGTCAACAACCGACTCTCCCACACACTCTGGATGGTTCATACAAAGGAAATTGCCCGAAGGCCTACCAATTCACGAAAAATTGGTTGCAAAACATCGAAGTCACCCAAGCTCAGTTAGAAAAAGCATCAAAGCGCATGAAGAAATGGGCTGACAAAGGGAGACGACCACAACAATTTGAAGCTGGAGATCTGGTTCTTGTAAAAGTGCCGTCGGAGACATTTCGCTTTCTTCGTGGCAAGGATAAAAGGCTGTTACGTCGTTACGAAGGTCCAATCAAAGTAATCGAAAAGGTGGGACATGCATCTTATCGGCTTGAGCAACCCGAGTGGATGAAAAGCCACAGACGTCCAGTCCATCCCGTGTTTCATGTAAGCAATTTAAAGCCATTCCACACAGATGAAGCAGATCCGCACCGACAAAAATTAAGGAGAGCCACAATTTCCAGAAGGCATCTTATCACCAAAGAGGTCCAAGAGATCATTGCAGACAGAGTCGTCAATCTAGAAGGTCGTCAACAACAACAATTTTTGGTTCAGTGGTTAGGACTGGGGGAAGAAGAGAATAGTTGGGAAACAGCAGACAACCTTCAGCATGCCATACAGAAGATTAAAGATTTCAGAAATTCGTAGTCAACGACATCTACATCGACATCAAAAGAGCGAGAAGGCCATCTACAACACATCGACGAGGACGTCGATAAATTGAGTGGGGGAGGATGTTAGGGTGTGACAATGTAATGGGGAAAAGGGGGAGTGAGATACTGCTAGAATTGTATTCTTCAGGGATTTGGAATGAATATATGATTATCTATATTATCGTTTGTATGATTATTCTCCTGTTGTTGAATAATATAAGTAGTCCCTTTTATTGTGGTGTTTTGTTGCCTTGGATTGTGATGTCTCTGATTGTTATAGTCTTATTCGGTGTATAAGAATATACTGCTCATGTGATATCCTATTGTTCCTTGGTGTTCTTGAGTATTGAAACTCACCAGGTGCTCGTGATTGCAGGCTTGAACGGGTGAGACTTGGCTGACTTGTCGAGGGAGAGCTCTCAACAAGTGCCACATGACCCTTACTTGAGTCCCATTTTGGGGGTCCGTGACACTAAGCAATCAAAAATAGTATTTACACATTTTAACATTGGATTTTAAAAAAAAAAAAATTAATTGTATCAAAACAAATATTCATTTTTAACCATATTTCCTTCTCATTTTTTCTTTTATTTCCTTTACACAAAATCCTTTATCGAGAACCTAAGAATTCTATTAGAAAGAAGGAAGTTTGTGAGGTGGGTTAACTATATAGAGTGAGTACTAGCTTAATTCAAAATGTTAAACCATTAGGTCTTCGGCCAATCACTCTATCTTGAATAGAGACTATTACTTGCAATATAACAAACTAAAAGTCATTACTCAACCATGGGAAAGGAGCTTCTCTAACTATGAGAGTAGCATCCATATGATCCACTCCATTGGAACACATGCATGAATTTTCAAATCTAAATTAAAGACTCTAATGCAACTTATTAGGTTAAAACTAAGGTGTAGTCCCAAGAGAGAGGATGAATTGGGTTTTAAATTTTTTTTTTTTTAATACTTTTCAAGAATCCTTAACCTCTTTTAATTCTTTTAATGAATTCTTGACTTCTTGTTGATTTATTCAATACACAACAAAAACTTATTTACTTGTTTAGTAAAAACTTATTTACTTGTTCAATCCACAAACCAACAACTAAAGTATTTAACATAACACAAGTAAATAAAACTTAAATAATCAACCGATCATTCAACAATCAAAGTGTTCAATCCACAAATACCTAATCAAGATAACCTTTTGGCAATTTTCAGCCTTTCAAGAATTCAAGATATTTTCTTGTTTGCAGCCCTGTAAATATATGTAAGTCCTGTGGTTAATTGATTTCGCAATATGAAACACAACACTCTTTCCAATAATTTAGACTTTAAAAAAACTCTCAATTAGTAAGTCTTGGGTGTTGAATCAATCAACGTAGTCCCTTATGGTTTCTGAACTTATTGATCAACCAACGTACTCCCTTTCGATTTCCGTAATTCCAAAAATAAATTAAGTTTAAGTTTATTTAATATCTAATCCATGTAGTGCATAGGATTAAGGAATTAAAAACATCCACATAGTTTATATGTTTGCTGGAAATTAAAGAGAGTAAAGGAAAGAGAGTGACACCGGGTTTTTTACGAGATTTGACTTATCCTAGTCTACGTTCTCGCTTTTGACAAACCAGAAAATGATTCACTAAACCAGTTCATTTTTGGGTGGAACAACACCGTTACACACTCCTTTAGTAGGTTAGAGCCTGCCTGTCCAAGTGATACCCCTCACTCAGTCACTACTTCAATTAGGCTAGAGTTGCACCTCTCCCAGCGATACCCCACACTTGGTCAACAATCCGAACACCTCAAATCATCCAAGAACTACAAGAAATATGAAGTAAACACTACGTACAAGAACGCTCTCAAAACAGAGCAAATTAGTACAAATTCAGAACTTTGCACTTCAAGAATTTAAATATCAATAAGAAATAAAATTGAAACTCAAATATAGAGATCACCAAGGGTTCTTTAGTGATTGAGAAAACTCCATATGAGAACCGTAAGTTGATGTTTCAATAACAATTCAGATGAATTCTCCCAGCAAGAGTATGAGCAATAGAAAACTTTAAGAAAGATTGAGAGTTTGATTACAAGTATGTTATGTGATTGCCTTGGTTGCTAATTTCTTGTGATTAAGATAGTATTTGTAGATTTTTTAGGATTAGTTTCCTTATTGCTCAAGTTACTTGGAGTGTCCACTAAGCTTTTATGACGTTTATATTTGAAAAACTAATTTTTAAAATTTTCCCGTTGAAGTTTAAAAATTCAAACCCGTGGAGTCAGTCGGCTGAACAGGCGATTGAGTAGTTCATTTTATAGTGTTTGTCAGTTGGATAAGCAGCTGACAGTAATCTGTCTATCCAAAAATTAATTCCCACAAATCATCAATTGGCTGACTTAACCATGTTCAAAATGGTCAGTCGGCTGGGTTTGTCAGTCGGCTGACTGATCTTAGTTCAAACTGTCAGTTGGCTCACTGATCTTAGTTCAAACTGTCAGTTGGTTGAAGAAATTTATTCATTCTGGTGTTTGTTAGTCGGCTATCCAATCTTAGTGTTTTCTGGTTAGTCGGTCTAGTCCATTTTTTGAAAAACTTTCATTTTTAATTTTTAAACCTTTTTGTTATTTGAAAGACTTAAATGTAACTTGTCAAAAACATTTTCCAAGGTTCTAAAAATCTGGTTTCAAAGTTCATATTCAACCCTAAAAGAGTTTCAGGAATATTTCAAAAGATATTTAAAATATGAAGCACTTACATAAAAACTTCTGAGACTTTGAATATTTTTGGCGCTTGAGTTTTCATACTTGTCTTTTCTTTGAACTTTCTAACTTTGCTTTCTTTTACTTCTCTTGCTTTTCTTCAAGTTTTGATATACTTTTAAGTTTTCTCTCATATTCTTCAAGTTTTTAAAATATCATCTTGAAATCCATGTTTTAATGTTCTTTAAATTTCGTTTGATGCATACATATTCTTGAGCTTCAAAAAATTGAATCCTGAAATATCATTACTCAACCAAATATGTTAAGTTTTTTTTATTTGTTTTAGCATCAAAATAGGGTGTTAAGTCTTATAAAGCCAACATTAGGAATAGGAGAATCTTCATTAGCAAAAAAATTGATATGACCTAAAAGTTTAGGTTATTAGATTTTTAGTCAAGTCATGTATACAAGTCCCCATCATTTCCTTAATTTTTTTTAAGCAAAAGACATTGACCTTCCCTACATATTGACAAAAAGGAACTGGCCTCCTCTTATAGTTTCAAAACTTGCAGGAGGTTTTCTAAGATTTTAAGAATTTTCGGGATCTCCCCTAAGGTTTGTTATAAAGACAAAAAATTTCATTTGCATTGTATAAAAGTACAAGTTTTTAGAAGACAAATTTGTATTTTTTTTAATAAATCTCAAGAAAGGTTGGTGATATTTTTGAAACTTTTGAAAAAATCAATAAAAATTTTAAAATTTTAGAAGAGATGAATGTATTTTGTCCTTTTTTTTTTTTTTCTTGGAACACAGGATAAACTTGCAAGCATCATTCTCATCAAATTGACGGGTAAAGGAATATGGATGAGAGACAAACAGACCGCCTCTCAATATATAATTCAAGCCCATTGAACCTCTAATGAAAAAATAAAACAAGATAGAATAAAAGTTGGAGAATAAAAATTTTAAAACAAAAAAAACCCCCCAATTGGTGCATAATTTTTTCCTATATTTTTTGCACCCATTAAAACTCTATACACATTTGACAAAGAAATTAGAAGATCATACCCAGACTACAAGTTCATAGACGCCAAAGAGAGAAAATGGTTATTACGTGCGAGCCTTTCCTTCCTCACCAACCAAGGTTGATCTTAAACAATATAAACCAAAGAAATTATAAGACCAATCCATACCATACCCAACCCAGCAGAAAAAAATGTTAACTTTATGAGATCTTTTTTATAGAATAAAATTATGACTGAGACTTCTTTTTAATATTGAACTAATATCTAATCTAAGAAAATTTTAATTAGTGTATTTCAAATATAGCACTCTCTCTTCAATCTATGCTCAAATACGATCAAGAATGTCACTCTTACCCCCCATGTGATTTAGGTGCTAGTGCGGGCTGTGGGAGTGCCTTTCACGAAGTCAAGTATTTAAACTCTCCTGGATTCGTTTCCGCTTTTGAACTCCTGAATATACCCTCCCTTTAGAATTGTGGGGTCAACTTTAAGAGACGCATGATTAGTCACGTGGACCGTAAAACAAACACGTGAAAACACGATGCGTTATCTAAAAAAAAAAAAAAAAAGAATGTCACTCTTGCCTAATTCTTAATGCCATAACTCAATGTTTGGAGAGACGTGGATATTAGGTTTAGACAAAATATAATATGAAATTAAATTAAAATGTATTCAAAATTTAAATTCAAGATCAGCAAAAGTATATTTTATTTCATATTAAATTAAAATTTAAAATTTAAAATTTTTACTTTAATTAGTAAATTTTTAAAGATATTTGTTCTTCTAATGAAGGAACAAAACTCTTCATTTATCACTACACTTTTTTCTCTATCCTTTTGGTTTATTATTTATTCTACCCAAAAAAATAAAGAAGAAAGAAATATATTAAGATTGTTACAATTATAAAATAAGGTGACAGACTATAATTTAAGTTCAATTTTTAGGTCAGGAATATTTAAATGATACTCCTTGCAATGAACATTTTCGATTGATTGATGGTGAAGTTTCTTCATAATAATAATAAAGAAAAAAATCCAAAAAATGCATGCCAAACGGAGAGTCAAAAGTGATGAAAGCGGACAAACTATGCTCTATTAAGATTCTTTAGGTGGGAAAAATCCACTTTTTCCATTTGAAAAAGAAGGGGGAAGAAAGACTAAGAAAGTTCTGAACCCACTTTTCCCAATCCAATCCTCACCCCAACCCAAAACTCAAAAGGCTTCCCGAAGCACGCGACCTAGTTGCCACGTGCCTCTTCCTGCACCCGCCCATTTCGGCACGTGCCTCCCCTTGTACGGACAACCACCATCGGCCGTCGTCCAGTCCCCTCCGACCACCGTCAGTTGCACACCCTCTGATTGGCTCGCTGACACTGCCTCAGCCACGGCGCCTCTTGATTATCGCCGCTCTGGTCGCGACGGTGGCCGTCGTCATCCTCATGATGATGATGACGATGATGCTGATCCAGCGGCTCTTGTTTTACCTCGGCCCCGGGCCGATACAGCCGCAGCTCCGGCTCATGCTCCGCCACCAGAGCCTCGCCTATTTCTCTCGTCCGCTTCACACCAATGGGAACACCGAACAACCGCGCACTAGCCGCCTCCTCCGCGCTCCTCCCGTCGCCGCCCGACTCATCCGGAAACAGCTTCGCTGGCAATAAATCGAGCGCCCTCGCTTCCGGAAAGCCGGTTTCCGGTTGATTGTTTGCGTAATTCGACATCAAACCATAAATATTGCTACAAAGACTCTTCATCTGCGACAATTCTCTGTTGAGCTGCATGTTCTCTTTCCTCAACCGTTCGTTCTCGTCCATCAACTGCGCTGTATTGCCACAACTCGTTTCCCGGCACAAGGCCGGGGGCGAGTTAGATGACATGACTTGCTCTTCGCCGGAACACCCCGGGGACACTGACGATGGCGTAACAGGAATCGCCCCCACCGTCACCGCCGGAGAACCTGACGAGATTTTCCGACGCTTTATGTCGCATAACAAACGCTTCTCGCCTCTCCTAAAGCACTCGTTCGCGAACTCCCACCGATCAGGTACTACCTTCCGAAATCCCTAAAAATTCGTTCCGAAAAAAAAGGAAATTTCTCAAACCATTTTCGTAATAATTACATAAAAAAATTTAAAATCATCAGCGAGCAGACGTACATATGTGTTCAATTGTCGAACGAAGCTGGAGAAATTGTTGTGCTTGAAACATTTAGGAAGCAAATCCCTGGCAAAAACCGTAGGATTCCACACGACGAACGTAGATCCGTCGTCGTTCCACGAGATCACGTCGTCCACTGTGCTATCGTCCACCAGCTGATAAGTTTTGGTCAAGAATGGAGTCGGGAGAGACCTCTGCAAGTCACCTGCCGGCGACGCCGGCTCCCCGTTCTGCTCCGTCGGCGTCGGGCCCATCGCCGGAGCTCCTAAAGCAGAAAGACAAAGCAGATCCGTTCGCGCGCGAGAGAGAGAGAGAGAGAAGAATGGGAGTTCTAGAAGGTTCGGATTGAAGATTTGAAGGATGAGGATGGAGAAGAGAGAGAAAGAGAGGGACGGTGGAGAATTGGAGGAAGGAAGCCCACATGTGAGAGAGAAGTAGGGAAAGAACGCGAAGGTACGTTACGTCTTTTCCAGAAGCTTCACTCTTTTTGTGCGTGCTTTTTTATTTCCCATTCTGCGTTACACCTGTCAACTCCTTAGAGGGTGGAGTGCCTTTAGATTTTTTAAAGATGGTAGAATCGGTTGCACCGGATTGAATTGCATTAATGACTTATGACGCAGCTAAATTAAACCCTTGTTTAGTAAACTAAATTCTACTCACTTCCTCAATTCCATTTTCTAGAATTTGTAATTTTGAAACTCCATTTAATTGGGCTGCAACTTGAATTTTTTTTAGAAAATCTACTTACTTCCTAAATTCCATTAATTGCTTAAGAAACTAAGATTTTGGTATTATTTTCTATTTTTTATTTTTATTTTTTACAATGAAAAGCTATATTAAAAAAACACATTTAGCTATACTGTCAGATTTTCGTTTATATTATTGATTTTCAGCTCTTCTTCGAAAAAATTAAAACAACACGTTACAAGAACTTTTAATATCTAAAAATAGTTTTTTAAATTAAACTATTTATTTTATATACTTTTAAATTAAAATTAAATGATCATATAAATTTAAATATATAAAATAAAGCTAATTATAAAATACTTTTTATTATTTTTCAACTGTCATGTTCAATAAAATTTTTATTGTAAAACAAATTTTAAAATAGAACAATTAAATAAAATAATTATAATAAATTTTGTCTTTCTTATAGTAATTTTTTAATGTGTATTATTTGTAATTTTGTTATCTTAATCATATTTTTATAATATCATTTGATTTAAATATGAAAATGAGTATTTTTAAATTAAGTCTTTAATTTGTATTAGTTTTATAAATATAGACTAAACATGTTACTAATTTCAAGTTTTCAATTTCTATTTCTAGTTTTCAGATTTTGTTTGTGGTTTCATTTTTCTAATTTTTCATAGTAATATCAAATGGTCCCTAAGGCTTTAAAATGTTGACCAATTTTATTTGTTATGAAAAATATTGGAGAGGAGTTTTAAGATAATTTTTTAGGAAAGAAATATCTAATGATTATATAAATGTTATTTGATAAAATATTAGTGATAAGTATGTTTGGTTTGCTCAACAAATATCTAAAATTAGGTTCTAAGACGTATAATGTTAAATTTTGAAATTAGTGGTTTTAAGATGAATAGAAATAGGAGTATCTTTCCCTTATTAAGATATTATTTCATAAGTGTTTTTACACCTAGATATGTATTGACCTAATTTTCAGAGTTAGGTGATGTTCAAAACTTATCTTAAAATAAAAAATTGTAGTTGAAGATAGATTGGTAAAATTAGCTTTGCATTCAATTAAATTTAATAAATTTTTAGTTAAATTTTTAATTAAATCATTGAATAATTAATTTGACTTTTTCAAAAATAATTATTTAATTTTCACATTAAAAATACCATTCATACCCAAAAAACATATATCAATATATGTTGTACTATTGTAAAGATATCTTATTAAAAATAAGTTAAGAGACATTCAAAAATCTTTTTCGAGGTTTCAAAAATATCACAGACCTCTTCTAAAATTTGTTTAAAAGAAACATATTTCTTTTAAAAAAAAACTTGTCTTTCTACAAAATTTAAGAGGAAGTTTGTGTCTTTTTTGACAAATTTTATAGGAGGTTCCTAGAATTCTTAAAATCTAATGAGTTTTTTTTACATTTTTTAAATTTAAGGGGAGGTTATTATCTTTTTGCTAAATCTCATAGAAAGTAAATGTCCTTTGTCCTTAAAAATAACATAAAATTTTAATTATTTTGCTATACGTAAAATAGAATATTATAATATAATGATACTATTGATTGAATCAAATTTATGCATAGTCAAAATACAATATGAGTTATGAGAAATGGTTAAGAAACATCTCTTAAGAGATACTTTCAATAATAGTTAACGTTTATATGGAAAGTGTTAAGCTCGAATTTCAAGAAGAGTGAAAAAGTATACAAGTTCGGAGACGGACTAAGCTATGTTGCATATCTTATACAAAAATTTGCATAGAATTATTATTTTTATTAGAAGTTAATTTTAAGGCTGCCATTAACTTTGATAATTTTATTTTAGAGCGTTACATTGACCTTGAGTCCTACTAGGTGGAGTTGATTATATGAATTCTTTTTCGTCAATTTATATAATGATGGATTATTTTTTTTTAATAAATTTAGAGATATTAAATTCTTGCTCACTATTTCCTTCCAAGTTATTTTAGGTTTATCCTTACCCCTTCTACTGTTCACACAGTAATTAACTCACTTTTCCTCATTGGTACATTATATGACCTACGCTGCAAGCGTCCATACCATCTGAGTCATCCCTTCATCATCTTATCTTCTATAGGCGCTACTATAAAAATTTGTGACATCTCAATTTAACATAAAACATAATTAAAAAAAAAAGGAATTATCATGTTAATTAACAATTTTTTAATAAATTTTTATGTAAATTATATATCAAAATCTTTTAACAATTTTAATCCTTCCATTCTCAAATGCCCATGTAATTATTTGAACTGTATTAATATCGTACATAGCTTTTACAAATATTAAGAAGATTTGAGTATAGACATCTAGTCATCATCCACTACTATATATCTGCACTAGCTTTTCTAAGTAAATAAATAAATAAAAAAAATCTTTTTTGGAGTTGCGTGTAGCGAGTGCATATCCATTGAGAAGATATATTTTGGCAGGTAATTAAATTTTGTAGATTATCCTCACTTAGTTTGTAGGAGATAATGAATTAATTAATAGTGGATAGTAATCTGCCGTTATATATTAATCTGACCTCATATCACATTAATTTGTTTTCTTGGAGTTCATGAAATTAAGGTTGGCTTCTAATTAATTACTTATATTTTATGTTTCATTTTTCAATTTTATTTTATTTTATTTTTATTTTTAATTTTTTTTAATTACATAAGAACTCTAGCTATCAACAAACCCTTCGGATCCTCTGGTGCGACACTAAACCTACGGATCAACGTCCTCCCCCTAAATTTCATTGATCAGATTAAGTTCAGAATGCGGACACGATTTCAGTACATCAGTCGGATGTTCGGAATTTTAAATTTTATTTGCATGCGTGTTTGGTGGGAAAGAAAAAAAGAATGTGACTAGAAACTACATATATATACATATATATATATATATATATATATATATTTCCTATTTGGTAAAAGATGAAAAGTTAATGCTCCATTTGGTTCTAGAAAATATTTTTTATTTTTTACTGTAATTTTTAATAAATTTACAGAAAATTAGTTAATTTTTATTTTGAGAATATTTAAATAAAATAAATGAATAATAATAAATATTTTTTTTTATAGTATTTGCTTGTGAAAATAATTTTATTTATACCTTTAGGTTTTTGAATAGTTAAAAAAATATCATTTTACTTTCCAATTTTTTAGATTTATATACAAATGATGCAAAACATTTTTTATTATTTTTAAAATTTTTTTACTCTACAAATGGAAGCATGGGATTTAGATCTTAGACTTTAATTAGTTAGATTATGTATAGAGTTTCTTATAAATTAATACAGACCTAAATGTAAGTCTTAAAATTCATGATTCTAAATATTATTTTTTATAAAATTTTAAAAATTGAAAAATAAGTTGTCTTTTTTACAATAATTATTTTAAACTGTAAAATAAAAAAATTTAAAAATATTTTGCACATTTAAACAAACTCTTTTGTTTCTAAATTTTTAATACAAATCTTGAAATTTTTTAAAAATAATCTAAAATTTATATAATTCTTTGGAAAATTTAAATTTTTTATATAAAAATTATTTTTCAAAAAAACCAAATGGACCTTCAGGTTTGTTTGACTGTAAAAATAATTACTTTTAGTTTTACAAATAATTGCAAAATCACACTAGCTTCGATTTTTCAACATATATATACAAAATATGAAAATAACAAAAAAAATTTAAAATATGAAAATTAGGAGGCATTTTTTTAAAAATAAATTTTAAGAATTTGAAAGAAATTTTCTTTCCATAACTGAATAGATAAAGGGCATAGAATGAAAAAACAAATTAACCATAAGTGCAGCCTATTATTTTGTTAGTATTTAATTTGAATAATAATTAATTTGAGATATTAATGTTGGAGGTTTGGGGTTTAAATACCAAGAAGGTTGGTTGGATACAGGTGAAAGATGGGTTGCATCTTATTTTGTGGTTCAAGCTTAGTGTGTGGAGGGTGAACATCTAAATGACAAAAAAAAAGGTGACAAGATAATAGTCAAGACCAAATTTTTAATGTGTAAAATACTCAATTGAATTCATCTATTCATTTCTTAACTAATAAACCCTCAGATGTATTGGAAATTAAGTTGTGGGATTTGTTCTACTTTGAAAAATTAAGTGGAGTACGGGTGGCTAATATATATGAATGGGTTCAAGACTTAATAGCTTAAACTTTTGAATCTAGTTGGTATTAATTCATATATATTGTTAAAAATTTTACTTGCGAGTTTGTCCCATATTAAAAAAATTGTGATCCTTATAAAATGGTTGGATCAAAGATCCAATGGACGTAAACTTTTAGGTCAAATTGGTGATCACTTGTGTATCAAGCCTACTTATGAACTTATTTGATATTAACTTTAGGTGAGTGGCATTTTAGAAAAAGTCAAAGTGTGAGCTAATTTTTCTAAATTACGAACAGTTTGAAGACCAAGTGTGTGACTGAAACCAATAAGGATCATCTAGGTTTGGAAGATGGATCCGCATAGGGTCCAGACATGGGAGGTATGAATGGTTCAGAGGCACGTGAAATGCAATCCAAGGCGATTTCCGTTCAAGGGGGAGTAGTTGAAACTTACAAGTGAGCGGGAGATTGTTGAAAATTCCACTTGTGAGTTTGTTTCACATTGAAAAATTTGAGTGGATGATGGGTTTTTATATACATGGTTGGGTTCAAAACCCAATAGACTTAAGCTTTTGGATCAAGTTGGTGCTTACTCATGTGTATCAAGTCTACCTATGGACTCCTTCGGTGCTAATATAAATCAAACTTGAATGGAGACTTTTCGATTATAATAAGTGATATTAAAGCCGATGGCTTGTGACTCCAAGTTAAAAAGAAGAAGTCATAAATTAAGATTTAAAGTGCAATCCGAGGCGTTTCCGTTTAAGGGGAAGTAGTTAGAACTTACAAGTGAGGGAGAGATTATTGAAAATTCCACTTATGAGTTTGTTTCACATTAAAAAAATTGATTGGATGATGAGTGCTTATATACATAGTTGGACCCAAGATCCAATAAATTTAAACTTTTAGGTCAAGTTGGTGTCACTCATGCGTATCAAGCCTACCCATAAACTCCTTCGGTGCTAATATATATCAAACTTGAATAGAGACTTTTCGATTATAATAAGTGACGTAAGTTGATGATTTGTGACTCCAAGTTAAAAAAAAAAAAGTCATAAATTAAGATTTAAAGTGCTAATCGTTGTAGGGCTAAGGTATTACTAAGGTTAATAAGGATAATCTCGATTGAGTATATGGATTTAAGTTGTGAGAGGTAAGAATTGATTCGAACACATATGGAATGCAATTCGAGACATATAACTTAAATTCTTGAGTCAAGTTGGTACTCACGTATGTATATTGAGTCTAGATGTAAATTTTCCCAATTCCAATTCTAACAAAATGCATGTCTCTTAGAACTTGGGACACATCCTAAGGAGGTCTTAATTGCGAATTCTAAGATGGATAGAAAAGGATGCAAAATAGGAGCAAGATGAACTACCCCAACAATATACACATTTATGGGACCTATATGTTGAAAGACTCGAATTTCAGTATCGAGAGAATAAATTTATTAGATTAGGTTGACTAAACACTTTAGATTTTAAGTAATCAATCAAATTCCCAAAATGAAAAATTGTCCAAAATGAAAGGATTTGACTAGTTAATTAGTCAAAATGTGACTTGGTTAGATGCTGTTAATAATTTCTTAGAAAAGAGTGTGAGAATTAAAAAAAAGACTTCATGCATACAAGTAAGATTTGAAGCCATCAATTTTAAAATGGAAGATTCATAGATTCGAGTTGGTCATGAATCTCAATAATTAATATAAGTTCATAATTAGATCAGTAGTAATGAGTTATAAATCTTAAATGCATAAATGTGACAAAGAGTTTCCTTTTTTAGATTGGCTTAGCCACTCAAAGTGCATTCTTTTTCTTTTCTGGTTTCTATCTTCCTTATTATCTTAAATTATATATAAAAAATTACCCGAGTTGTTACATTCTATACACCAAAAGCTAACTAACCACATTTTTATGAATTTTGAGGACGAAATTCTTTTCAGGAGGGAGAATGTAACAACTTAGGAAATTTTAAATAATTTAAGATAATAAGGAAGATAGAAAGGGAAGGAAGAATAAGTTCAAAAGGTGGCAGCAAACATTCGTTGACTAATAGACTGGTCTCGTCGACGAAAGTTCTTCTTAGCTGGTCGACAAGGGTACATGTCTTGTTGACGAGGAATTACCGAGAGGGGTTCTTTGCATGACTGAAATTCATCAACGAGTTGGCTGTCTCGTCGACGAATTGTGTACTAGGACTCGTCGACGAATCGACATGTCTCGTTGACGAATCCTTGAGTATAAATAGTGGATTTCTTTCATTCCAGCGCGAATTTCTGCATGTTTCCCTTCTCTATCTAAAGCCTTTGGCCATACCACCTTCTCTCTTCGTTTCCAGACCAGATTTAGCTCGATTTGACGATCAGAAGCTACCACGAGACTCCTAGCAAGATTCTCTTCAATATAGGCGGAATGGATCTTTGATTTGAGTAGTTTGGGAAACATCCCAAAACCAAGGTAAGTGAACTATTTTGGAATTTCTTTCACAAATATTGTCCTTTGGAGCTTAGGAAGTACTATAGGAGTATTATACTAAGATTTAATGAACTTGGAATTTTGGATTCCAAGGTCTCTTTTTGTTATTTTTGGGTCGAATTTCAAGGAGCAAGTAAGGGGAACTATTTTATAATGGCCTTTTTATAATTTTAAACGACTAGTTTTGCATATGAAATTATATATATACAGGTATAATTTTCTAAACCTTGCTGGTATTGAAAATGTTGTTTTTAGATAGATAAATTATATTGGGAAAAATCGTGTAGTTGAAACCATTTTTTGATAATTAAATGATTGTGATTAATGTGGAATGAGGAATTATTGAGAATGTGAATGTTGTTGATTGTGAAATTCTGGCTGATTGAATATGCTGAGGTTGGGTATATTGTGGTGAAATCTTGGATATGTTGAATGTTTGGTTACTGTTGATTTGGATTGTGGTTCATGTAAATTACGATATAACGTTGGCAGTGGTATGGGGATGTTGTTATATCGTACTTGATATAACCGTCATATAACGTTGGCAGTGGTATGAGGAGATCGTTATATGGACGCTTATATTGGGAGGTAAACATTGGCAGTGGTATAAGGAGGTTGTTTACCTATTTACCATGAACGGAGTGTTGTTTTGTATGTTGTGTGGTTTGATTAGTCCTGTGTGGACATTTATGCTGTGTGGTTTGATTAATCCTGTGTCGACCAGTCCTGTGTGGACATATATACTATGTTTGATCCTGTGTGGATTGGTTGCGTTATGTTACTTGTGTGGAGTTCTGTGAAATGAATGTGGTCAGCAGTGTGTGATTTTAATTAACTAAGTATTTTGGGTAAATTTGATTACTCCACCCGAGAGCTTGCTGAGGAAGGCGAGTACTCTGGTAATTATTTTTCTATACCAGAGTAGAGGGAAGCCACTTGTATGGGCGGGTGATCTTCCCTATTCTCGGTGAATTTACCTGGATACATAACTCGAGGGCTTACTAATAAAGGTGAGTGCCCTAGTGTTAGCACTAGAGTAGAGGGAATCTACTTGTATGGGCGGATAGACTTCCCTATTCTCAAAAAAAATAAAATAAAATAAAATATGGACGGTTATGAGTATGTGAATGGATGATAAAGACATTGACTTTGTGTGATTATGGGCATGATATCTGGGCTACTTGTGAACTGTGTGTACACTTTGGATGGATACTTTAATTGTATAATAAACACTTCAATCACACACTATTATAAACTATTTCTTCCTTACTGAGAGGTGTCTCATCCTGTTAAATGTTAAATCTTTCCAGGTTATCCAGGTGATCGAGCTTAGATAGCTCAAAGGCGGGGTAGTTTGTGAGTGAAACTGAAACAGTTATGTTTTAGTTTTTATGTTTCTTTATATTTTTTTTCTAGGTTGTAATATGGTAAATATGGATACCTGGTATAAGTTTGTTGATGTGTAAATATAGAACTCTGGTATATTATGTTTTAGGTTATTTTTATTATTTTTTGGCTGTGTGAATGATATTAGAGACGCGTGTCGGTCTCTAAACACTCCGGGCCCCACGTGGCGGGTCCGAGGCATTACACACAACATATTTCTCATTTAACATTTTCTAGGCATCATATACTCCAAACCAACAATAAAACCCTAAAATACCCTACTTAGCCTAGTTTTGGAGTGGTGGGTATTTGGGAGAATTTGGTATGGATATTGTAATCTCCTGAGATAGTATATGTAACCACAATATTCTTCCACCATAAGTGAGGGTATTTAATAAATTTGGGAATGGACTGCTATGTGGGTGGCCGTCGGGTCTTCCTAGAGTCAAACCAGCAGATCAGTGATAATTTAGGGGATGTAATGGAAACCAATTAGTAAATTTTGAGAATGAAATTTTTATAAAGGGAGAAGATTGTAGAAACTCAAACCCGAAAAATAAGGAAATAAATAAATAAAAATAGGAAGAGAAAATTTTAAAAAGGCAAGTAGCAGTTCGTTGACGAATCATCTGTTTTCTTCGACAAAGAACCTTCTGCGATTCGTCGACAAAGTTCAAGCGTCATCGACGAAGAGATATCGAGAGGAAATTTTAGGCATACGATTCGTCGACGAACCTCTTCTTTTGTCGACGAATGTCCTTCTACGGTTCATCGACAAAGGCGCTATTTCGTCGACGAATTGTGCCGAGTCAACAACTTATAAATACATTTTTTGTTTGCTTCTTCATTAAGAAATCAATTTTTTTTTCCTCTCTCTAACCTGTGCCCCACTCCCTCTTCTCTTCGATTTCTTGCCATTTGTCACCTACTTTGACGATGGGAAGTTACCACGAGGATCTAGGGGTGTTTCACTATAAGTCTAGAGGAGTGAATTTTCGAACGGGGATTTCCAAGAACATTTCCAAAACTAGGGTAACTAGGGTATTTTAGGGTTTTATTGTTGGTTTGGAGTATATAAGGCCTAGGAAATGCAAAATGAGATATATGTTGTGAGTTGAGTTGATTAATTTGGGGAAAATGTACTTTCAGGGTTTTGATCTTTGAATGCCGCAGGGTGGGGATGGGCTCCCAGTAAGTCAGGTAAGGGGATCATATTATGTCAGTTAATTTTGAAATATGGAGCGATTAAATTGCATATATGATTTTCTGAACAAATCGGATATATAAAAGGGTGGTTTTGATTGTTATATGTTTTGGGGAAAATTTACGTGGTTGGTTTGAAATCTCCTATTTTCTATAAAATAAATAGTTTAAGTTAAATAAAACCCTGAAGATGTTCAGACCCTATTTTTAGAAATTTATATTTTCCCCCGTCAATTTATTTATTTATGATCTATCAGATAAAAATTGTGTGGTGTGAGAATAGTTTTTAAATGGTATATATATGAGCATAATGTTTTCATTGATAATATACAGATTTAATATGACGGCCAGGGCCGAGATTTAATATGACGGCCGAAGGCCGAGGTTTGATGTAATGGCTGGGGGCTGAGTGTAGAGACCCAAACCTGTATAAGCAGGATTTGTCGACGAGGGATCACATTCGTCGATGAAGTCCTTCAGAGTCTCGTTGACGAAATTCAAAGTCTCGTTGACGAGAGAATGCCGAGGGGTTTTGAGAGGTTCTCGCGAAATCCTCGTCGACAAAATTCAAGACCTCGTCGACGATTTGTGTGGTGGATTCGTCGACGAAGACGCCGCCTCGTCGACGAATTGGACCGGGTCAAAGGCCCTATAAATATCCCATTTGAGTTGCTTAGGAGCTAAGTTTCTCTAGGATTCTTCTTGTTCGTCGTCCGTTTCCAAAAATGGAGGGTATTGCATGGATCAGAAGAGAAAACTCTACAAGTTTAGCGGATAGGATCGTCGTTTCGGAGATTTTCGGATCTTTCCCAAAAATCGAGGTAGGGATCTGATCTTAGTTTTGATTGAATATTTGGATAGCAGTAGAAAACATAGTAAGGTTATGTTTTGTGGTTTTAGGTTTTCGGGATCTCGGGTTGTCCATTTGGATTGTGTTTGTACGAAGTTTCGTTTCAAGTATAAGGTAAGGGGAATTTGATTACCACAATATTTTTGGAAAACTAAACCGCTAAAATGTTCGTCTATGTTATTATGTATGATTTAACTACTTAATTGCTAAATTCTATCGAGTAGAAATGCCAATTTTATGATTTTACGATTTTTGGTAAAAATGAGGCTTTCGGCGTATGATCTCCAAACTTTATAAAAAATCATTTATTTGCATTTATATTATAGTAGAAGATGCTCGAATCCTTTACTTATTCGTTTAAATGATGTTTACTTGATTTCTATGATTTAGCGGGTTTTTGGATTAAACTTGTGTGATATATGTTGAAATGGAAATGAATGGATTTTCTATACTATTAATATAGAATATGGGAACGAAGTTCCAATTTGTTATACTGGGAATGTGATAAACGGAGGCCGGTGATACATCGAACTGAATCATTAAACAAAGAGGGGTAAACTGAGTGGAAAGGCGCCGGTTTGAACCCAATGTGATTATCTGAATTTATGAAAAATACTGGAATTGTATAGGTTACTGTTTTACTATAAATTGTATATATGATACTGGAACCACAGCTTGTGACCAAAAGAGGTTGAAAGAAACATCAATAAAAGGGGTTGAAAAATACTCCAGTTCGGGGGTTGAAATAAACTCCTAGGGCTAGGTACCGATGCTGACAGTGCAATCCATACATGTGTAAAATCAGTATGGGTATATTAGATGGTCGACCTGTGAGGAGTTAGTAAGCTGCTGGTAAAAATAAATTAGGGGGCGGTTGGATCATAAAGATGCTCGGTTTTGTCTGCATGAATAGGACACTGTCCGAGGCAATCAGTGCATAACCCGTGCCATGGGGTAAATAGGAAAACTGTCATACCAAGCTGGAGTTGTTCTAATAGTCATATGCATGATTTAAATACTTTATGTGCAAATAAATGTTATATGATACAGTATTATAAACAAATGTTTTGAATGCATGAGTTCTTATTAAAATATGCATGTATGCAGTCACACACTGTTGTAACTCCTTCTTCCTTACTGAGAGGTGTCTCACCCTATCCTACAACCTTTGTTTTCAGGTCCATCAGTGTGTCGGTCCTGGTAGCTAAAGGGACTGGGGAGATTATTTTTGGTCAGCTTACATAAGCATTTGAATCTTGTATTAAACCTAGATGGAATTCCTTTTTGGAGGGTTGTAACAACAAGATGTATTCTAAGTCCGAATTTATGCAAATTTATGGATGTATTAGTAAACTCTAGTATAAATCTAGTAGAAATCCCAATGGATGTTTATGTTTTTCCGCGACATTTACATCGTGATTATGTATGATTTATACCCGTATGTCCCTATTTAGGGCGGGTTGTTTCCATATCTTGAACAATTTGATATGAGTGAGTGACACCTGGGTCCATATAAAGGGCCGTGTCGTTACACTGAGAGTTATTAAATGATAGATTTTATATGAAATGAGATATAATAAATTTTTATTATGTAAATTGCCATATATGATTCTAGAACCCTGTGGATAAGAAATGTGATATAGTGAGCATGGTACTGAGCTATATGTTGGCAGGGAGTGCAATCACACTGGGATGAGAGTGTGATGATGGATAAACAATTTGGTAACCTAGGCCACAGTACTACTTCGAGGTTTCTGCTGAGGGGGCCCCATTTGAGGTAGTTTTGGATGACCATAGGTAGGCACGATCGTACTTACTACCTTTTTTGGCCTAGCTATGGTCGGCGGGTCAAGAGTTGAGTCCACCCTTCAGGCCACACAATCCGTCATGAGGGGGGGGGGGGGAAGCATGTCGTATGAGTATATGATAGCATGACAATGCTAATACAAGAGTATAGGTTGTATCTTTTACACATATATGAGCAAATTTACTATAAAATGGGTTATATTGAACCAACAGTTTATTATTCGAAAAGTATGTATTTTCAAATATACTGATTAGTATAGTTATAAAATGTCATTTCATAAACAATTAAATAATGGAAATCTTATATTCATGAGAACTCATGTTAGCCACACACTAATATTAATATAATTTGTCTTATTGAGAAGTGTCCCACCCCATTATACAAATTATATTTCAGGTCCTTCAGGGAACTGTACCTAACTTACCTCGGGGCTAGGATTCAACTCCTAGGAGTGATTGTCAGAACTGGTGAGATACCAGATATCTTATTTTGTTATTTTAGGATTGTAATATGTAGACATATAGTGATGTGTATATATTTGGGAAACAGCTAGAACTCTGGTAAAGTGGTTTGGATGTTTTTAGTATTTCCCGCTGTAAGGTTTTAATTTCAGTATTGGTAGATGCACCTGGGATTCCCTGGTTAGGGCAGGTTGCATTTATATACGCTACAGTTGGTATCAAATATATATCGGGCTCACGTGGCGGGTTGGGGCACTACAATCTGCACACTTCAAGCCTTTTTTTTTTTTTTTTTGGGTGTATATCAAAATGAGAGGGAGAGTAGGCCTTTTTGTGGGGCAATAAGGATAACACATAATTTATGGTGGTGGAAAATGAAGGGGTGATAGCCATTATGTTTTATGCTTTTCATAACATTCCCCCTTGAATGTCACCCATATATTAACTCATTCAGTTAAGATCTTTAAGATGTCTCATTCCGATGAGATGAACTAATTTCTTGAATGTTATAATAGGCAAAGCTTTGATGAACAAATCTGTTAGATTATCACTTGATCGGATCTACTGAATATCTATATCACCATTCTTTTGGAATTCATGTGTATAGAATAATTTTGGAAAGATATGCTTTGTTCAGTCACCCTTTATGTATCCTCCTTTTAGTTAAGCTATACATGTAGTGTTGTCTTCATATAAATTTGTTGGAATACCCTTGATTGATTGAAGACCACAATTTTATTGGATCTGAAAAATCATTGATCTTAGCCACATGCATTCTATACTAACTTCATGGATTGCTAATATTTTAGAATGATTGGAGAATGTTGTTGTAACCATTTTCTTTATTGATTTCCAAGATATAATAGTTTTTCCGTAAAGAATAGATATCCAGTTTGAGATTTAGCATTGTGAGGATTAGATATATATCCAGCATCTACATATCCTACTAGTTAAGATTTGGAATCAAATGAGTAGAATAGACTCAAATAAGATGTACCTCTCAAATAGTGTAGAATATGTTTAATTCCATTCCAGTATCGCCGAGTAGGAGCATAACTATATCTTGGTAGTAAATTTACAACAAATGCAATGTGTGGTTTTGTACAATTGGCCAAATACATCAAAGAGCTGACAACACTTAAATACGGCACTTTATGACCAAGTAATTCCTCCACCTCATCCTGAGGTCAAAATGGATCTTTTTTAACATCAAGTGATCGCACCATCATTGGAGATCCCAAAGGATCAACTTTGTTCATATAAATTTGCCTTAATATCTCTTCGGTATATTCATATTGATGGACAAGAATTTCGTCATTTACATGTTCAATTTGTAGGCTAAGATAATATTTTGTCTTTCCTAAATATTTCATCTCAAATTCCATCATTAAATAATTAGCAACTTTAGTGAGCTCTTCAAGAATCCCAAATAAATTCAAATCGTCAACATAAATAACAATTATAGCTAATTCGGATTTTAATATTTTAATAAATACGCATGGACAAATTGGATCATTTATGAATCCTTCTTCCACAAGGTACTCACTTAATCGATTGTACCACATGCGTCTAGATTGCTTTAATCCATATAAAGAATGTTGAAGTTTAATTGAAAATAAATTTCTGAATTTTGAATGAAGCAATTTGTAACACCCCGGGCCCCACATTTGTAACGCCTCGAACCCGCCAGGTGGGGCCCGGGGTGTTATGTGTTCCATTCACCTCTCTCTGATATCATAACCATTCACGTAGCGAAAAATAATTAAACTACCTCAAATAAAATACTAGAATACTATATACAACCAAAAAGAGTATATCAAAATCTCCCTATTACATTACCAGTGAAATATAAAAACATAACTTTACATTTCTTAGATCCTACGACTACTTGTAGTTACAAAAACTGACCCTGCCCTAGGAGCTTGCTAAGCTCGATCACCTGAAGGACTTGAAAAAAAAATTAATCATTGACTGGGGTGAGACACTTCTCAGTAAGGAAGGAATAAATTATAGCAGTGTGTGGCAGATGAGTTTTAGTATATACAAAATATAGTTGTTTGTTAATCAAGAGCAACTGACAAGCCACATGTAGACTGTACTTACACATACATAACCAATATTTATAACGAAAGTTCCAGAGGATTGGGGAGATTACACGCTCATACATGAAACGCCCCTTTGCTTTGATACCATTTTTAACCTTACCCTTTAATTTGGGTACGACTACAACTGATACTTATCAGGGCACTCACCTTATTCAGTAAGCCCTCACGTGGACAATTTTACTTTGCCCTGAATATTCATGCAATTAAATTCACATAAATGTCCCACACACATTCGACATTAATCATACCACTGAGATCGATGTATACACATACACCACGATACATCCACACAAGATACAATACACTTCATTCACACCCACACAAGATACAATACACTTCATTCATGTCCACACAGGACACCCCACTAGTACTTCCCAACCAACATCCCCAGTTCATAGTAAATCGGTAAAACGAACTCCTCATACCACTGCCAACGTTTTACCCCCTTTATATAAATGACCATATAATAACCTACTCTTATATCACTACCAACGTTATATAGCGATTTATATCAAGTACGATATAACGACCTCTTCATGTCATTGCCAATGCTATATCGCAATTTACATGAACAACAATACAATACCATGACATATCAGTGCATTCACCACAGTATTCACAACCAGTTAATTATGAAGAGTTATTCTCATGCCGCACTGGTTTTTCACAAATATGAATTATAATCAAAACCAACCATTATTTTCAAATGCCTAAACCATTCAGAAAATTATACTATAAATATATAGCTCATATACTCTAAATTAACTAGTTTAAACTTAATAAAAAGTTGGTATAATTTATTCCCCTTACCTGTTTCCTACAGTTATGCCTGCAGGGATCCCTAAACTGTGCCTCCGACGCTCACACAAATCCTTTATTCAAATATCCTAACTCAATCAGTTCAACCCCAAAATATTTATCATTTAACTTTTCCTAAGCCCACACACTCTCAATAACTGATTTAACATTAAAATAACTTACCCTAGTTTCGGAGTGGTGTTCAGGAACCCCAAATCACGATTCTGCTCTGATTAACTTGAAGAGAACCACTCCTAAAACCTTATAGTGATGTTTGATCATCGAATCGGGTTGAAATTGGGCCGAAATCGAAGAGAGAAGGGATTGGGGCTGAAACCCTAGAGAGAGAATGTAGTAACCGGGAAAAAAATAAAATTTTTTTAAAAATATATAATAATAAAATAATAAAATAAAATAAATTAATTAAATTAACAAGTAAAATGAATAGTATGATAAGGAATATATATATATATTGAAGCATGTATATATATATGTGTGTGTGTGTGTATATATATATATATATAAGTAAGTTATTATGATATGTATTTAATATAATGGTTAAAGGTATATATATATATATATATATATAGAAAGTGGAAAGCTTCTTCAAGAAGCTTACTTGGATTTTTTTTTTTTGGAAGTGCTCTCTCTCTCTTTCTCTCTCTCTCTTCTCTCTCTCTCTCCTACGACTCTCTCTCTCTCTTCGATTTCGGGCTAATTTTACGCCGGATCGACAAACCGAAGCCACCACGACGCTCCTGGCGAAGTTCTCTACAAGTCTGCCGGAGTGGATCGTCAGGGAAACGAAGTTGGATTTCATCCCAAATCCAAGGTAAGACTTTATATTCAATATTTGGATTTTTGACAATTGAAGAAAGTGATATACGCGTAAAAATACTAAACTTTAATACTGAAAATTTTCAGTTCCAGGGTGTTGATTGGGAACGTTGGGAATCATCCCTAAGTTGAGGTAAAACTTTTTAAGTCGAATTTGACTTAGTGGTAGTTATAGAAAATGTTGTACGTACAAAAATACTAAACTTTAATTCTGCGAGTTTTCATTTTCAGGGTATTGAGTTGAGAACCTTGTGGGTACGGGGAAGATTTTCTTATGGGCTTTTCAGGAATCAGGTAAGGGGATAAACTAAGCTAGTTTTGTTTTGAGAAAATGTATGTATATATATATAGCATCTGGTTTCAGGAAAAATAAATATATTTATATGTATGATTTATATTTGGAAAATACTGTTTAAATGATGATATGTTGAATACGTAGAAAATTTGTTTAGTGTGGCATGAGTATAAAAATGTTGTGAAATACTGTTTTTTTTGGAATGGGGACGATATGGATTTCTATGATGGAAAACCGGCGTACGGGCCGAGATATTTTTATATGTATATGTGATTTGCCGGCGTATGGGCCGTACTATGTAGATGAGATTTGTTGGCGTACGGGCCGTGCTATGTGATTTGCCAGCGTACGGGCTGTGCTATGTGATTTGCCAGCGTACGGGCTATGCTATGTGATTTGCCGGAGTACGGGCCGTGCTATGTGGTTTGCCAACGTACGGGCTGTGCTATGTGATTTGCCGGCGTACGGGCCGTGCTATGTTAAAATGTGTAATATCGACGTACGGGCCGATGATTTTTATGATACACGTATATATGTGAAATGATATGATTGATGTGAAAATAAATGATATGAGATATTTATGTATCATGGTTTTAGTATATGTATATGATATCAGAACCTGGTTGGCTTGGTCTAGGCTAGCATTTGCACGGTACCGTTGCTATGTGTCCATGGTCCTCGTGATCATGATATCTGTGTTAACGCCGCTGTACGGAGTGGTGTGAGATTGGATGGTCGATGTGGTTATTTTCAAGAAGTGTGCTGTTATCGCCCCTGGTGTACGGACCAGTATGGGTAGACCCATTGGACCTACAGACTACTGTTTGACTTGGCAGTGGTCGGCCAACCATTGTCAGGTCCCACCTTCGGGCCACACAACCCAGTCATGTGGGGGTAATACATGACAATAGCCAGCTAACCTACCAGGATTGTTTTTATGTTATTATTATTATGATATGAGATGAGAAATGTTTATGAAAATGCAGTATGTTCTGCCATGTTTTGATATGCATATGTTTTCCCAGATTTGATAAACAGTATTGAATATGTTATGTATGGTATATGTAGAACACAGAATACTCATGTTGCCACACACTGGTATTAGTTTATTTCCCTTACTGAGAGGTGTCTCATCCCTAAATCTTATACATTTTTCAGGAGCCCCTGATAGGAGAGCGGGAAAAGCCCCGATGATCTAGATCAGTTGTTTGCCCTCTTTGGAAGGGTAAGTTCTTGGTAGGAACAGTTAGGTTTTGTAGGGATTGTCCCTAGATTTCATTTTTGAGATGTATATACTGTGAGATAGTAATTGTAGTGACTCTGGTATATGTTATGCACATTATGATGAGATGTATATGATTTTATAATTTTTGCTGCGTAGGCTTCTGCTGTATGTTTTGTTATATCCCTGGTGCCCACGGGCCCAGGTGGATTGTGACCTGCTGAGTTGGAATGTATGATGTGATGATAATTTATTTATATAAAATATATATATATATATATATATGTGAAAAAGGAGCAGGTCGTTACAGAGAAAGTGAGGAGAGTGATTTATCCCACAAGAAATGACTTAAAGCCTATTTATAGGCTGTTGGTCCACGTGTACACTTTGATGAGAACAGAGGATTCGTTGACGAGTCAAAGAAGGACACTTATCGACGAGAACAGAGGTTCATCGATGAGCCTTTTAAATCTAAAATTTTCCTAGCTCTTAAGAACTCCTCGTTGACGAGTCCTTGCTGTGTTGCCCCTTCAAATTCTTCTTCCTTCATTTCTTCTTTTATTTATTTTTATTTTATTTTTTGGGTTTGGGTCTCTACAAAATTTAAATTCTTCAAGGATATTCATATAAAGTTCACTATCCAATTATCTATATAGGTATGCTATTACTACGTCCATAGGGCGCATGCTCAATCGATCAGCCCAATTAAGAATCCGAAAGTAATTCCATCCATTATCGGAGAATATGTCTCCTCGTAATCGATTCTGGGTTTCTGCGAGAAACCTTGTGCCACAAGCCTTGCTTTATATTAAATAATTTTATTATTTTCATTTCATTTGCACACAAATACCTATTTGTGTCCAACGAGTTGGACATCTTTTGGTGTCTAGACTACAGGTCCAAAAGCTTCTTTTTTTTTAATAGAGAGTTTAATTATGCTATGATAGTCTCTTTTCATTTTGGTCAATCACTTCTATATCGACATTCATTAACAAATTTAGATTTAGGATCCTCATTACTTCTGATAATTTCAATAGCTACTGCATATGCAAATATGTTGTTGAAAACGACTTTATTTTTATCTCACATTTCTCCTGTGTAATTAATTGGTATCTCATTATTATTTTCAGGTACCTGTCCTTTTTCAAGGGATGTCTCTTCAGGAATTTTCTCTTCAAGAGATTCCTCTTCAGAGGTTCCATAAGAGGGATTTCATTTTTAGGAGAAATAGGTTGGTGAATTTCAAATGGATTATCCACCTCTGTAACCTCTTCTCGAGTGTTTACAGATTTCAATTTTCTCTTTCTAAGAGTTTTATCTTTTGCACCAACAGGCCTTCCATGCTTAACTTTTGGTTTAGGTTTATTAGCCGAGTGTTGTCCTTAAAGGATATTAATACGTGCTAGAATATTTGTAGCAGATATATAAGATTTTAGTATGACCTTGGTATCTGCAAAAGAATTTGGTAACTGATTTGTAATCCCATGCAAATGTATAATCTTCTTAACTTCAAGTTCACTTTGATTTGTATGAGAAACTAAATTAGATAAACTCATACCATTCCATGTGATTTCATGTTGTGCTTTAGACACTGATTTCGCTCCCCCTAATGTAGGTGATACTATTTCATCAAAATGACAATCTTGAAACCATGCGTTAAAAAAATCACTTGTTAAAGGTTCAAGATATCTAATAATAGAAGGGGAATCAAAACCAACACAGATACAAAGCTTACGTTGAGCACCCATTTTAGTTCGTTGAGAAGGGGCAATAGGAACTTATACTTCATAACCAAAAGCTCTTAAATAAGAAATATCAAGTTGTTGCCCAGAAACTAATTGCATGGGTGAAAGTTTATTGTATGCAGTTGGCCTTATACGAACTAAACATGCAGCATGAAAAATAACATGTCCCCAAATAGATAAAGGCAATTTGGTTCTCATAATCATAGGTCTAGCAATGAGTTGAAGTCTCTTAATAAAAGATTCAGCTAAACCATTTTATATATATGTATGAGCAACGAGATGTTCAACATCTATTCCAAGTGACATGCAATAGTTATCAAAAGTTTGGGATGTAAATTCACCAAGGTTATCCAAACGAACTTATTTAATTGGATAATCAGGAAAATGAGCTTGTAATCTAATCAGTTGAGAAAGAAGTCTAGCAAATACAATATTACGAATAGAAAAGAGAAAAATATGTGATCATCTAGTAGATATATCAATTAAGACCATGAAATATCTAAATGGTCCAAATGGTGGATGTATTGGTCTGCATATATCACCATGAATTTTTTTTAAGAAACTAGGAGATTCAATACTTACCTTTGAAATATATGGTTTGACAATTAATTTTCCTTGAGAGCAGACAGTACACATGAAATCACTTGATAAAAGAATATTTCTGGTTCTTCAGTGGATGGTCATGTGAATTCTCAATGATTCTTTGCATCATTAGGTTTTCATGATGTCCAACACAATCATGCCAAAGTGTAAATAACTTTGGGTCATTACACTTCTGGTACAAGACATTATATGAATCAACTGTTTTAATCTTTGTATAATACAATCCAGAAGATAAAGTTGACAAATTTTTTAAAATTTGTTTCTTCCCAGAAACAATAGAAGTAATATAAACGAATTTTTTACTACCTTCATTTGTAGTTTCAATGTAATATCCATTGAGTCTTAAATCTTTAAAACTTAACAGATTTCTTCTAGAACTGTTAAAATATAAAATTTTATCAATTTGTAATAAAATACCATTGGGTGACTTTATATTAGCTCTTCTAGAGTCTTCAATCAAATTTGTAGAACAAGATATTGTATTAACATTTGTTCAAGATATATTCAAGTAATGAAACTATTTCCTATCTCAAAGAATTGTGTGTGTTGTAGCACTGTCAATTAAACAAACTTCTTTTATAGACATTTTTGAATCGGTCAAAGCTTTAGGACAATCCATGGTACAATACATATTTTAAAAACTCATTATTATAATTGATCATAACAACAACAAATACAATAATTTATTTTTTTAAATCCAAATACAATATTACTTACTTTATATCTTAAAATATTGCATCATTATTTTCATCTTGATTTACAAGGAAATAAGCAACATCAAGAAAAATAGAGTTGGGTGGTTCATCATCAAGGTCTATTGGAGCAACATTATCAGCAAAATTTGTTTCAACATCTTTACTCTTTTCCTTATCTTTTATAGAGGCTTGGTATAGATCTACCAAGTGTCTGGGTATACGACATGTACGTGACCAATGGTCTTTTCCTCCGCATCTGTAGCATTTATTTTCATGATGTATGGGTCATTGATCCTTATCATTATCCCACTTTTGGGGGTCATCCCTATTTTGGGGGATTGCAACCTCACGTCGATGTTAGTGATTATTTCGACCACGCCCACGATCATGCCTGTGACCTCTTCCTTGACCACGAGATGTATTCATATTCACTTCAAGGAATGAGGTTGAACTAGTTGGATGAATTTGGTGATTTTTCATTAAAAACTCGTTATTTTGCTTAGCAATAAGAAGACATGATATAAAGTTCAGAAAATTTAGTAAATTTTCTCTCCCTATATTGCTGCTACAGGAGTACATTAGTAGGATGAAAAGTAGTAAATGTCTTCTCAAACATATCTTCATTAGTAATATTTTCACCACATAATTTTTGCTTCGAGTTAATCTTATGCAGAACTGAGTTATATTCACTGATTGTTTTAAAATCTTATAACCTCATGTGCAACCATTCATGTCGAGCATTTGGTAAAATTAAAGTCTTTTGATGGTCAAATCTATCATTTAAGTTTTTTCATAAGATAAGTGGGTCTTTGATAGTGAGGTATTCATTCTATAATTATTCATCTAAATGATGATGGGAGAAGATCATAACTTTTGCGCGATCCTTCAGGGATGCGGTATTTCTATCTAAAATAGTGATTTCCAAGTTCAGCGCTTTTAAATGGATATCAACATCAAGAATCCACGATAAATAATTGTTACCTTTGATATCAAAGGGAATAAATTCAACTTTACTTAGGTTTAACATGTGAATAAATTAACAATAATAAGCTAATTTAGAAAAAAATAAAATGTAAAAACTGAAATAAGACTAAGATAATAATAGATATAATATTACTTGCAGGCTTCCGGAGATACTTAAATAAGTTTCTTCAGAAACATTATTATTTTTTTCTCAATTTGTACTCTTCAGGAGTTGATTTCAATTATAATACGAAAATGAGTAATAATTTAACACGTCTTCCGAAGGTTAAATGTAATACCTCATATATGGAGAATAAACGTCTCACCTCTTTAGGAGGTCGATTTTAACATCTTTCTAGTAAGTTAAAAATATACCCTCTTCAAGAAGTAAATATTTATCATCTCTTTTGGAAACTAGATACATAACCTATTCAGGAGGTATATCTTACCATCTCTTCTATAGATTGATATTTTTTAAACTTTAAAAGACATTATACTCTTATGGAGTAAAGCTTACAAGAAATAAATTAAATACGATTTAAAGAAATATCTCAGATAGTTAGAGTCTTGTGTTGATAACGTGTTGTAAAATATGCACAAAAAGTCAAAAATAAATAGAGACGAGACATAAATTTTACGTGGTTTGGCTATGACTACTCCATGGGTGGATGAAATAAAATATTATTGGGTTTTTGTAGAGTCTAGTTACGTTAAATCTGAATGATGACTCGACCTTTCTTTAATGAAAGATTTCTATCCTGAGGCTTAGTCCATGGAGCGAAGGTTTGAGCCGTGCCTAGGCCGTACTCGTGGGGTTCGGGGGCAACGATCTCGGGAAAATTTTTTCGGCCCGTTTTGTAGCCCGTTCGGAATCCCGACCGCAGCATATAAAATCATTATTTTTTGAGTGATTAGGGTAAAGCGGTCGCACTTCGCGAGAGAGCGAGAGGGAGAGCATTGTACCACAGTACTCTCTGTATTTTCTTTCTGCTAATAGTGAAATCCCTACAACTCCGTAGACGTAAGCAAAATTGCCGAACCACGTGAATATTATCTTGTGAGTGTGATTGATTTTTTTTTTTTGTGTGTGTATTATTTCTCTATTTTGTTTCTCACAGGTTTCAGGAATTTGTTCTTAATTCTCAACAAAAATTTCACTATTTTGAAAGGAGTTATAAGATGATTTAAAACCAGCATTATACAAAATGTCTCTCTTTCTTTTTATCTCTCATTTTCTCTCATCATTTCTATTTGTTTACGGACTTTAAGTTTTTTTTTATATATATCAAAATGAGAGGGAGAGATAATTCTTTATAAGACAGTAAAGATAACACATAATTTATGATGATAAAAAAATGAAAGGTGACAACTATTAATTTGTATACGTTTCATAACAGTTCCAAGTTTTTTCTTTCCTTGTTAGGTTTTTTTTTTTTTTTTAGGCTTTGATAAACCATAGAAAATCATAAATATGTGGATGTCAATGAAGTGGGGAACCAGGGAAGCTGGCTTTAGCTTGTACGTAGTACTAACTGAGAGAGAGAGAGAGAGAGAGAGAGTCAGAGAGTAGGGCTATTACGAATTTGGATCATTCATCGGACTCAAGCAACTGCAATTGCATGGCCTAAGAACGTCTTGCAATTACTTCCAGCGTTGGCTGTCGTGCATGCAGACTGAATTGTAAGGAACAATTAATTAATTAAACTGCCCACTCAGCTTGCGATCCATATCCAAAATCAATTTTCCTTTAATCTTCATCTAAATATTAGCAATTGCCAGCTGCAAAAAAGGGAAAAATGTCAAATATTAATAATTTGGTTATTATCGCTTCACGCGTTCAACAAAATGATATTCATACAAGGGCCAATTTTGTTTCACATGCATATATAATTTTTAAAAATAGTTTTCAGCTTTTATTTTAATTTTTTAAAAAGTTAATTAATTTATTATTTTTACAACATTTATATAAAAAATAAAAAATAAAGTGTTTGGATACTATTTGCTTGTGAAAATTATTTTTTATTTTTAAATAATTTAAAAGTGACACTATTTTTTTTCATTTTTTAATTTATGTAAAAAAGTTGAAAAATAACTTGTCACTGTTATTCTAATATTTTTACTCTTGCTTTATATATGGGAGAATGGAGTTTGAATTTTAAAATTTAATTTGTGTGGATTATGGAGTTTTTTTTTTCCCTAAACTTACACAAATTCAAATTTAAATTCCAAAAACCGATGATTCCAAATATTTTGTATCATAAATTTTGAAAATTTGGAAAACATATTTTTTTTAGATTATTTAGAAATCTAAATAAAAAATAAAAATGATTTTGCACATTCAGACAAGTTCGTTATTTTTTTAATATTTTTTCTAATACAAATCTTGCAAATTTAAAAATAAGTTATAATTTGTTAAAAACTAAAATAAAAAATTGAAAATTATTTTTTATAACTAAACAAACTTAGTTTGTGTGAATCACAAAAGTCAGTCAATTCCTTAAAATCTTATTTGGGACTTCTTGTTATTTCAAATGGACAACATCTTTTACCCTCGTCCAACCGAGCTTACTCAAGTGATAAGGGTGGACTTGTGATTTTTGGTGACCTCAAGGTCATGGGTGCGATTTCCTACTAGTAGTTTCCACGGTGAATTACCAGGGATGTGTCAATGGGTGAACGGTAATATTTCCACCCTTGTGGGTTTGGTGGGGGGTCCAAAGGGCTCGTTAGTGACTAGAGTTACCACGTCATTAAAAAAACACAAAAACATTTTTTACCCTTTTAAATCATTTTAAAAGTCATCATAAATTCAAGTTTTGAGAGATAAAGAGAAATAATAAGCTCGTTTGTTCAAGTGGTAATTGCACCAAGTTAGATTTTAGTGATTCCAAGGTTATAGATTCGATTCTTCACTTGTAGTTTGCTTGATTAATTATCAATGATGCATTAATGAGCTTTTGGCAATGTTTTTCGTCTCTTCGATTTAGTGCCGCCCGACTCGCCTAAATTAGGATTTCAGGTCACTAAAAAAAAATTGAAGGAAAACAAGAAAGAAACATTATAATAATTACCTCCTATTATATAGTTCCTATTTATAACAATTCCAAAAAAGGAAAACTCCCAAGCCTAGAGAGAGAGACATGAGAAAAGAAAAAAGGGTTATCCTTTGAATTAGCAGGCTCTCAAGAAAGAAAAGGACTTTTCAAACAACATTTTCCGATGGCCACCCCACTCAATCCTCCCCCAATTTACAATCCAGGAGTTTGAAATTCTGACCACGACCAATTGAGAGCACCTCCCATCTCCATCTTCGGAAGCAAAGCCACGCGCTTTTCCCTGTTGCTTTTTCCCAAAGACCCAAAGTACTATTCTGATACACCGCCCAACGCACAGTGCAATGGTGTTAGACCCAATTCTATATTGGTCTTAAGACCTAATTATAGTGAAATATTATCTACTTAGGTCCATTGATATCACGAGTTTGTCCTATAAAAGACGTCTCACACAGTTAGAGTCAAAATCATATGTTGGCCTAACAAGACTTACGAATCTTGTTTTCATGATAACAAAATAAAGGATCTTAACATGTTTTGCTAAGATACGTTTCAGAGTTCAAAAGCTTTCATAAAAAGAGATCAAACTCAAATTTTTTTATAACTGATCAAGTCTCTAAAGGATCAAGTTTAAGTGTTTGTAAAGAAGCTCACATGAAGATTATGCTTGACCCATAATAAAACAAAAGAAAATTGAAAAAAGAAAAGCTTGGATTCAAAGAAAGAAAAATCTGATGAAATTTAAAGTATATTGAAACTTGAAAACAAGATGAAGTCAAAGAAAGACAAGCATGAAGACTTAAGTGCTTAGAATGTCAACGTTTTAAGAAACCTTTATATAAGTATTTCAAATAATTTCAATATTGATGCATGAAACTCTTAGATTAATTTCTTGAACTTAAATATCTTTTAAAATACTTGAAAAATATTTTTATAAAGTCAAAAGTTATTTCAAAAAGATTTAAATTATTTTTGGAATGAAAAGTACCAAAATAGGATTTTCTAAATTTTGTTTTTTTTTTTTTTTCTAAATCTGCATTGATGTGCAATTTTCTCTATCAACGAATTTTTATCTTAAAAAATGATCAATATGAAAGTTGTAGTATTTTTTCTTAGATTTCTGTTGATATTAAGAACGTTTAATTTGGAATTGTATAGAAAAAGTTATGATCAAAATGTTAAAAAGTGCTTGAAGTTGTCAGGCGACTGAACAGCAGATTGAACCTGTCCAGGCGACTAATTCATCAAAGCCTAGTCAATTAACCCTGTACTGACTTTAAAAATATACTGAAATTTAAAGTCCAGGCGATTGACCCCTTGAGTCTAGTCGACTGACCCTTTGAAATTCAAATTTTTAAAAAGTAACAGGAAGTTTCTAAAATTGAGTTTTTGAGTTCTAAACGTTATGAAAACTTGGGAAACACTTCAAGTCACTTGGGGAACACGAAATACACCTTCTAAACTCTATAAATACCCCCCCCCCCCCAAAGACGAAGGATTTTAGATACCAAGAATTAAAATCAGCAATCAAACCTTATTGCTTACAATCTTTAAAAGCTCTCTTACAGACATACTTGCTAAAGTTTTCTACTAAGTCTTGCTGATATTTTCTTACTAATCTTTGCGCACAAATTTTGATTCTTTCAATCTAAGAAAGAACCCAATGATATACACTTGAGAAAGAATTAACTAAAGAAGTTTCTAAAAAAAATTTTTAATCCCAATTCAACCCCCCTCTTGGGAGTACACCTTCCTTTTCAATTGATATCAGAGGGAGGTTGTAGTAAATCTTAAACTAGAAGCTACATAAAGATCCCTATGGCACACCTAAGTGTATCCCCCTTTGCCGAGGGTCAATCCTCTTATAGACCACCCCTCTTTTGCGGTGTCAACTATACTTTTTGGAAACAATGAATGAGGATATACATGCAAACCATGGATTGGAAAGTTTGGAAAGTTGTCACACATGATGACCTTGTCCCTACCCAAAAACATAGATAACAAAGAAATACCTAAAGAGAAAAAAGAGATGACCGACAATGACCATAAGATGTTGCAAGTAAATTCAAGTGCTATGAAATCTCTATATTGGACTTTTGATGTAAATGAATTCAATAGGGTCATGTCGTGTAAATCAGCTAAAGAAATATGGGATAAACTAAAGGTAACCTATGAAGGAACAGTTTATGTTAAAGATAATAGAATCGACTCACAAACGAGTATAATGTCTTTAGGATGAACTCGAATGAAACCATCACTAGTATGTACACTAGGTTCACCTATATAATAAACTCCATCAATGCCTTAGAAAAAAATTACTCAACTTATGAAATGATCCGAAAAATTCTTAAAGGACTTCCATCGATTTGGGAAACTAAGGTCACTGCAATAACTGAAGGAAGAACTTTGAAAAAATCCTCCCTAGATGAATTAATAAATTCGCTAATCACTTATGAGATGGCAATAAACAAAAGAAGTGAAAAATCTAAAAACAAGGAATCCATTGCATTTAAAGCCTCAAGTGAAAGCTCTAATGATGAATATGAAGAAGTGATGCATGTAAATGATATAGTCTTCATAACCAAGAAACTTGCAAAAATCCTTAGAAAGAAGAATAAAATTACAAGAAAATTCAGGGACTCCAAATCAGATGAAGAGGAAACAAGTAAAAAGGAAACTAAAAATAAACCCCCTACTTGTTATAATTGTAAGAAAGTTGGGTATATTAAACCGAATTGTCCACGACTTAAGAGAGATTCTAAGAAGAAAAAGAAAAAAGGCAATGAAGGCAACTATATGAGATAATATAATTTTCAGTTCAGAAAGTGAATCAAGTGACCAAAAAGTTACTTATACTTGTTTTATGGCATAAGACAATGATGAAGAACAAAATTCTACATCCAAATCATTAAACGACTCATACAATAAATCTTACTCATCTGATGAATCCAATGATGAGAGTATGTCATCTTATGAAGAATTACAAAGTGAACTATTCAATGTTCATAAAATACTAGTTAAAGTAACTAAGAGATACACTTCATTGAAAAATAAGAATGAAGTTGTTATGAAATAATTTGAATCTAAAAATCTTGCTGAAAAAGAAAAGGATTTAAAAATCAAAAGGTTAGAAAGTAAAAATGAAAAGGTGATGAAAGAATTGAAAGATCTAAGATCCCAAACTTCCATTGATAATGAGAAAGATTTATATATTTCTGAACTAGAAAACAAAATCAGCAAAATGTCTCAAAATCAAGAAAAAGGTAAAAATACACAAGACCTGATAATCTGTGATCTTGAAAAGAAAATTGAAGATCACAATAAAATAATTTACAACTTCAATGTAGAAACCTAAACCTTGAGAATAAAAGAAATAAATAAGAAAAGAAGAAAGGAATTTAAAAAGGGCAAAGCAGTAGGGTTCGTTGACGAATCCCTTGTTTTCATCGACGAATGCCCGTCTGTGTCTTGTCAACGAAGTTCAGGCATCGTCGACAAAGAAATCCCGAACAACAGGAAATTTCAAGCTTAGGGTTCGTCGACGAACCCCTTCTTTCATCGACGAACGTCCTTCTGTAATTCGACAACAAAGGCTCCATTTCGTCAACGAATGTGACTAGGTCAACGACTTAAGATAGAATTCTAATTACTTCTTCATTAAGAAATTAGAAAATCTCTCTCTCTCTCTAAACCGCACCCCCACCCCTTATTTCTACGATATCTCACCGTTCGTCGCCTAAATTGACGATCGGAAGTTACCACGAGGATCTAGGGGCATTTCTATGTAAGTCTAGCGGAGTGGATTTTTGAACGTGGTCTTTCCAGGCATCACCCCAAAGTTGAGGTAAGGTAGAAATGAGCTATTTGTCTAGTATGTAATTTGTAAAAGGGGGTGTATGGGCCTAAGGATGTTTAATAGTTGTTGATTTGGGATTTGAGTTGATCAAACTAGGGGAAATTTGTTTTCAGGGTTTTGGAGCCCGTGTTGCCATAGGGTGGGCTTTAGGAGCATTTTAGGAACTCTCTTAGTAAACAAGTAAGGGGATTAAGTTAAGTCAGGATTTTTTAAAAAGTTGAACCGATTAAACATCTATATATGTATATTTATGTTTTCAGTTGTCATTACGAAAACCAACCGTTCAAAATAGATTTTTTCAAACTTAGGATATATGATATCGTATTTTGAGTAAAAATGAATGGTGGAAAGTTTGGTTTAACCTTATCATCTTCCCACATCCTCTCCTTTGGATTTATAGGGTTTCTGCCATAATTTGTTCATCAATATGCCACAAACCAAACGAGCTGCGAATCAAGGTTCTACCTCCAGCCAAGAAAAAGACAACCTTGATCAATGGCTTGTCACTTCTCAAGCAAAATAACGATATCATATTCATCTTCGAGCAACTGTCATATACTTGGTAAGATAATTGACACCGCTTTCTTCATAGCTGATTTTATGAATATTTTACCAATGTCCAGCGCAATAGGTTGGAAAAATCTAATAGTTTATCAAGCAAAGGGTCTATACCCTAATCTTGTTAAGATTTTCTATGCCAACATGACTCAAAATCAATCAGTTCTTTCCACCAAAGTAAGAGGACATAAAATTTCCTCAACTGCTCAAACCTTGGCCCCCATTCTTCATATTGACCAAGGTGATTTTGAGTGTCCTGCATTTTCTCATACTTGGATTATGGACCAAGGCTTCACCCCCGAGGAATTTTTACCTTTGAATATGGTAGAAGCACCAGAACAATTTAGAACTCCTCCCAAGTACACACAATCGAACCTTCAAGCTCAGATTCTTCAGAAAATCATAACCTATAACATCACACCTCAGGTCAGATCACATGACTACATGTCATATGTGGATTGCTTCATCATGTCGTGCCTTTTGAAAGGGAAGAAGCTTGACTTGTCTAGTTTGCTTTTGAAATGGATGTGGACACGGTTGGAAGCTCATCGGGTTACTCTTCCTTATGGAGGCATCCTTAATATGTTGTTTTCTCATCTTAGTATCATCGGTCCGAATGAGTTGTTCATCAAAAGAACCCAATATGATCTTTTCAATTCTACAACTCTAAAACAGATGGGCTATAAGCAACATGAACAGGGTTGGTTTCTAAGAGGAAGAAGACCACCTAGGCTAGCTCTCGAGCAAGCTCCACTTCCTAAACAATAGCCTGAACCACAGCCTGATGCTCCTTCATGGTTCCTGCCATTCCATCATCAGTTCATCACTTTTAGTAGTGACATACATTTAGGACTTCAGTCTCTTCAAGAAAGTCATTCCTCCCTTCAATCTAGTATTTCCTCCACTGGTCAAAGACTTAGCCGTTTGGAACAATATTGGGCTAGTTCCTCACGTTATCCCAGTGATGACCCATCATATGAGGAATCTGAGAAGAAAAGGATGAAGGAGATGATGAAAGTGATAAAGATGATGGTGCAGTTGCTGCTGATGCTTAATGTTCTTGTTATGCTATGAATTTCAGTGTTCTATCAATTGTTTTTGTTATGTATATATGTATTCAGTTTTTTTTTTTTACTTTTTTTTTTTTTTATTTTTGTTTTGGATTGTATTTCAGTTTGTTGTTTTTGGTATGTATCTCAAGTTGCTTATGACATTATGTACACCTATGCTTTTCTATGAATATCTTTTTGTATGTATGCCTTTGTGTCTACCTTGGACTTTTATTGCTATTTATTTTCTCTTTTTGATTGAAGTCAAGAGGGGGAGATGGATTGAGTGAAATTGAGATATTGAGCAAAATTGATATATGATATGCAAACTTAAAGAATGATATATGATATATGACGACATATTAAAATGACTATGATATGAAGTAAGATCTTACAATTTGAACTTTCATAAAGCTGAAGTTGATACTATTGAACGATTATTATACTTTCAAAACATTGTTAAAAATATGCTTATTGTAAGGGGGAGCCGTTTTTTTTTTTTTTCAAAGTTCACTCACTTTTGCTCCTTATTTGTTATCATAAAAAAGGGGGAGATTGTTGGTCTAACATAACTTACTAATTTTGTTTTGATGATAACAAATCAAATGTCATTTAACATGTTTTGTTGTAAGTGATAAAACTTCAGGAATCCAGTATTTAAGCTCAAGTTCAAGAAAATACAATGCTCATTGCAAGAATCCATAGAAAAGGAATATGAAAGCTCAAAGAATATGAGAGCATGAATACCAAATAGGAATTGATGAAAGCTTAGAGATTTGAAACTCAAAGACAAAGAATGACTAAACAAATGACAAGCATGAAGATTCCAAACTTAGAATATGTTTAAATTTTTAAAAGAGTCTCTATGTAAGTACTTTATTCAAATGATGATTGATTGAATTTGAAGCTCATTAAGAATCTCATTGACTTAGAGACTATGTTTTGAGAAATCCCGGAAAATACTTTTCAAAAATCTTAAATTACTTTGGGGAAAGCAAAAGAGTAAAAAGAAATTGGAAACAAAATTGAAAAAATCTGAATTTGGTTTGTCCAAGCGACTAATTAGGTTTTTACAGGCGACTGACAAATATTGAACTATTTTTGAAACAACTCAAGAGGACCCAGGCGGCTGACTCGTAATTTCCCAGTCGACTGACGCCTTCTGTCTTTGAAAATCTCCGTGTTTTAAATAGATCCAGGCCACTGACTCATACTTTCTAGTCAACCGACTCTTCGAGATTTCAAATTTTAAACATAATGGGAACTTTCCAAATTTGATTTATTGAATTCTAAACGTTATGAAAACTTAAAAAACACTTCAAGTCACTTGGGGAATACAAAATACTCTTGTTTAAACATCTATCAATACCTCCCCAAGGCTAAGGATTCAAATACACCTAGCAAATACAACATTCAAGCTCTCTTGCTCTCAACACTCTCAAAGCTCTCTTGTGCAATCAATTTCTGAATTTCTCTACTGAGGTTTGCTGGGAATCTCTCACAAAATTCTGAGCTACTCTGAATTTTTTCAATTTAGAAAGAAAGCTCATGGTGATATCCTTCTAAGGCTTCAAATTGTTTTGATTATTGTTTTGAATTGAAGTATATTTTAGTGCTTAATTGATGTACTAATCAGCTTTTGTTGAGAGTGTCTTTGTACACCAAAACTTGCCCTTGTTTTGTAGACGGTTTAGGTTCTTGAATCGTTGTTGGACGAAGCGTAGGATATCGTTTGGAGAGGCAAACTCTAGCCTATTGAAGGAGAGATTGTAAAGTTGCTCATGCCCATAAAGAAGTGGTTATAGTGGAATCCTTGGGTGTGTTTGCCTAAGGTAAGGACGTAGGTGGGTATAGTCAAACCTTGTAAAAACTCTCATCTCACTCTCTTCCCTACTCTCATTAAATTTTCCGTTCATATAAACTGCGTGGTTGGATTTTAATTTTCGGTTCTTAATAACTATGTGAATTGGAAATTAAATAAACCAAATATTAATTTGATTTTGGGATTGCGGAAACCAAAAGGGAGTACGTTGGTTGATCAATACAAATTGTGGAAACTATAAGGGAGTACTTTGATTGGTTAACACCCAAGACTTATTAACTGAAAGCTTATTTAAATTCTGAGTTTTTTGCAAGAGTATTGGAAGTTTGAATCGTGTTTCATATTGAGAAAACAAGTCAAATACAGGGCTTCTTATCAGCAAACATACATTCTCAAACTCTACTTTGAGTTACTAAAGTGTTGAAACTTTGAAAGCATTGTTGAATTTATTCTATTATAGGTTGTGTTGTGATTGTGTTGGTTGGATTGTATTGAGTTGCTAAAAGGGATATACAACTTGGTATCTTCATTCATAAAGGTTTTAACAAAGTTAATTTTTTGCTGAACTTGTACTTGAAAAACAACTTTGCTTGTGTGGTGCCTGAACTTAAAATAAGTTAAGAAAGAATTAATCAAAGAAGGTAAAAAGAAATTTTAAAATCCCAATTCACCCCCCCCCCCTCTCTTGGGCATACACCTTTCTTTTTAGTATTCATGAGCATTTACATGAAATTAATTGATATTTGAGCATGGCGTGATAAATTTAAAAGTTTGATTGGTAATATTGACACTTTCATGATTACATAGTTTATACTTTAAGAATGAAGTTCTGAATTTATTGAATATGAATTACATTTCATTCAAAGGGGGGAGTTATACTTATTGAGTAATGATATCATGATTACTAGAAATTATTGAAAATTCTGATATACAATCTTTTATATTTTCTCATGCTATTTTGAGACTTATTGTCTATCTTTTTATGCATGATGAATGTAAAGTTTCTACTTTGTGCCTTCACTGAATATATACTTTTGCTTATGGTTGCCCTTTGCCTTAACATTTATTAATATGTTTTTCTTAATATCTTACTCTTTTTGATTGATGTCAAAAGTGAGAGAAGTTTTGGGAAAAAATTGAGCATGAGTGCATACCTAAGCATGTATATTGGCTCACTATAAATTGAAAATTTAAGCATGATATTGAAATTGATATTGAGATTGATCTTGATATTGCAAATGGTGATATATGATGATATATATAAGCATAATAATTGATCTTGATATATGGGCATGATATTGAAATTAATATGAAATTGATCTTGATATTACAAATATTGTTAAGATGCTTATTATAAGAGGAGGGGGGGGGGCTTATTAAGGCTTACTCAATTTTTTGCTCCTTTTTTGTCATCATCTATAAAGAGAGATTGTTGGCCTAACAAGGCTTAGGAATCTTGTTTTAATGATAAAAAAACAAAGGATCTTAACATGTTTTTCTAAGATACATTTTAGGACTCAAAAACTTTCATAAAAAGAGATCAAACTCAAAAGTTTTTATAACAGATCAAGTCCCTAAATGATCAAACTTAAGTGTTTGTAAAAAAGTTCATATGAAGATTATGTTTGGCCCATGATGAAACAAAAAAAAAAAAATTGAAGAAAGAAAAGCTTAGATTCAAAAATAGAAAAATCTCATGAAGTTTAAACTATATTGAAGCTTGAAGCCAAGATGGAGTCAAAGAAAGACAAGCGTGAAGACTTAAGTACTTAGAATGTCAAAGTATTAAGAAGCCTTTATGTAAGTACTTTAAACAATTTTAATATGGATGCATGAAACTCTTAGGTTGATTTCTTGGACCTAGATACCTTTTAAAATACTTGAAAAATATTTTTATAAGGTCAAAATTTATTTCAAAAAGATTAAAATTATTTTTGGAATGAAAAGCACCGAAATAAGATTTTCCAAATTCTGTTCTTTTTTCTATATCCGCATTGATGTGCAATTTTCTCTATCAACGGATTTTTATCTTCAAAAATGATCAACATGAAAGTTGTAGAATTTTTTCTTAGATTTCTGTTGATACTAAGAATGTCTAATTTGGAGTTGTATAGAAAAAGTTATGACCAAAATACTAAAAAGAGGTCGAAGCTATCACGCAACTAACCATATCTGTTCAGGCGACTGAATAACAGATAGAACTTGTCCAAGCGATTGACCCATCAAAGCCTAGTCAATTGACCTGTACTGACTTCAAAAATATGCAGAAATTTAAAGTCTAGGCAATTGATTCCTTGAGTCTAGTCAATTTAAAAAGTAACGAGAAGTTTCCAAAATTGAGTTTTTGAATTCTAAACGTTATGAAAACTTGGGAAAAACTCTGAGTCACTTGGGGAACACAAAATACACCTTCCAAACTCTATAAATACCTCCCCCCCCCCCCCCCCCAAAACCCCCTCTTTCCCCTTCCAAGACAAAGGATTTTAGATATCAAGAATTAAAATCAGCAATCAAGCCTTATTGCTTGCAATCTTCAAAAGCTCTCTTACAGACATACTTGCTAAAGTTTTCTATTGAGTCTTGCTGATATTTTCTCACTGATCTTTTCGCACAAATTTTGAATCTTTCAATCTAAGAAAGAACCCAGTGATATACACTTGAGCTTCATATTTCTATGTTGTTATTTGATTAAAGTATATTGTGTTTCAATTGTACTAATTTGCTCTCGTTGAGAGTGTCTTTGTGCACCAATTTGTTTTTTGATTTTCTTGACGATTCAGGATTGTTGAATCGTTGTACCGAGCGTGGGGTATCGCTTAGAGAGAGGGCTCCATCCTAGTTGAAGGAGTGAATCGAGCATGGGGTATTGCTTGGAAAGGAAGGCTCTATCCTATTGAAGGAGTGTTGTAAAAGGTTTGTTCCGCCTGTAAAGAAGTGGTATAGTGGAATCCTTAGGTGTGTTGCCTAAGACGAGGACGTAGACAGACATAGCCAAACCTCATACAATATTAGTTCCGCTCTCTCTTCCCTACTCTCTTTAATTTTCTGCATATATATACAACCTGCCTAGTTGTGAATTTAATTTTCTATACATATATAAACTGTGTGGATTTATTATTTAATCGTTGAAAATTAATTTGCTTTTGGGAATTGCGGAAACCGTAAGGGAGTACATTGATTGATCAATATGATTGCATAAACAATAAGGCAGTACGTTGATTGATCAATACCAAAGCTCATTAATGTATTGATTGGTTGCATAATTCATGTTACGTATTTAACATTAATATTTGAGTTTTGGAAACTTGGTTGAATTTTCAATTGTGTTTTATATTAAGAAATCAAGCTCATCTTGTTGAGTGGATTGACATATTCAAAAGATGAATCTTGGAAGCATTGCTAGAATTGATATATTATCTTGATTGATTAAATTAATTCATTGGGTGTTGATCTAAGTTGCTTGAAGAAGTCTTGAGAAACCTACAAAGTATTTAATTTGGTATTCTCATTCGTAAGAATTATAACTAAATTAATTCTCAACTGGACTTGTGATTTGAATTCAAGTCTTACATGTGTATTTGTTGAAACTAAAAAGGGTTGAGAAAGAATTAACTAAATAAGTTTTTAAAGAAAAAAATTTTAAATTCCAATTCACCCCCCTCCTTCTCTTGGAAGTACACCTTCCTTTTTACCATCCTTATAAACTCATGATCTCATTCGATGTGGGATCGCGACTAGCTCTCTCGTCTAATCTCTAATGCTCTTGTAAGAGTGATCTCTCTAATATACATCCAATGCGAGATCATCGTGACAAGCTCTCATGCCTTTTCTCTAACGTCCTTGTGAGAGTGGCTTACACCTCTATATAGGATCTACTCACATAATAGTGCCCTCATAGTGAATCCACTCACATGATAGTGTCTCGAGGGTGGCTCTAATACCAAATATAACAGTCTTAAGCCCAATTATGATGAGGTATTGTGCGTTTTAGTCCACTGGTCTCATAGATTTATTTAATAAAAAGTGTCTTACATATTTAGAGACCAAACTATCTTTATAAGCTCACGATCTCCCTAGTGCACATCTGTTTTGAGATTATAACACATAGCAATGACTATAATTCAATAAAATAAAATAAAATTCAATAAAATTAAATTACGTAACCCTTCTTATAATTTAAAATTTGAATTTCAAGTCGTAGAATTTGAAATTACATGGATATAAACAAAAACTATGTTCAATTCAATATTACATTTATTTAAATCTATAAGAATCTAAATTAATGATTCATAATTCATATTTTAAAATATAAGGTGTCATTTTGTGACTAGACTTGATTTTCAAAACCATGCAAAGTTGTGGCATTGTTAACCTACAACATGTGAAAAGACCAAAATACCCCTCAGAGAATTAACTAAAATAAAATATGAAAAAACATATCATGAACCAACGTCCATACTCATGATGATAAATAAAAGAGTTAGAGTATGCCCATATAATTGTATGGGTTATAAATAGGTAATCCATTTTGACTCATTTATTAAATGAGTTAAATGGGTGCACCCGCTTAACTATCAATCCATTTAAATTTTTAATCTTAATTAATTTATTTAATTTATCACATTTAAAAACACATCACGAGTAAATAACTAATATTATAATTTGAATTTCTGCATACATAATGTAATTATGTACCCAAATATTTATATAACTATGTACACAATTTGACTTCATTTTCAAATTAATTAATATTCATGCATGTTTATAATTGCATAATTGGTTCGGCTCTTACATGTTCGTAATTATGTCGATATGTGATTATAGTATTGTCTATACTCATTATTTGTAATTATATTATATAATTATGTAATTAATATTATAATTAAAAAATCTACATACATAATCTTATAATTGTGGACAATTCAGTTACAATATGTACATAATTATATAATTATGTATATGTAAGTAATTTGATTTACTTTGATTTTTCAAACCAATTAATATACATGCATGTGCATAGTTTACATAATTAGGTCAATTTAGATATGTCTATAATTTTATTGATATGTAATTATATTAATTGTTGAACATATTTATAATTTAAAATTAAATTACATAATTACGTAATTAATTTCATTACTCAAAAACCTATACACATAATTTTGTAATTATGGACAATTATAAATGTATACAATTGGTTTGGTTCATATGCATATATGTCTAATTCGATTTAAATATGTTTTTAATTATGTAGTCATGTAATTAAACAACACACTTAAATTGTTCATACTATAATTTGAAAATCTATAAACATAAGTTTATTATCATAGACAATTCCATTTGAATATGTACGTAATAACACAATTATATATGTGCATAATTGATTTGATTTGATTTTTCAAATAAATTAATATGCATGTATGTGCATTTTCACGCCCCAAGCTTTTTTTTTTTATTACATAGGAACTCCATCCACCAACGAGCCCTTCGGACCCCTTGGTGCGGCACCAAACCTACGGCATAGCGTCCTCCGTCCTCAGGTCTCGCTGATCAAGATAAAGTCCGAATGCGGACACGACTTATGTGCATCAGTTGGATGTTCGGCCGACCCGACTCTCGGGACACATCTTCATTACCATCTACGGTCCCCGCTGGCTCACAGAAAACCTCTCACCATCCACGGTCTTCACTGGCTCACAAAACGAACTCTCACCATCCACGGTCCTCGTTGGCTCACAGAATAAACTCTCACAATCCACAAGTATCACTGGCTCCGTGAGTGTATTTACCTGAAATTGAACCCCCAATGCTCCTACTTACTTGCTGATATCTTTCCACCACGTCATGTCGTGGGAGCTTGTCATGCCCCAAACTTGTTAGGGTCTAAGGTGGGTCTTTCTATAAAAAAATTGTACAGGTGACCTAAGAAATAGCAATAACATAAATGAATAAAACCTTATAAACTTTTTATACCGAAGTGCTAAATAACTGTTATAGAACCAGCTAGAAATACTTTAATATTTTTAATTTTTTTAAAATGTTAATTTTTAATGTTGGAGATACTCATGTAACACAATTATTTAGCATTCTACTATAAAAGTTTATGAGGTTTTATTTATTTCCGCTATTTCTATCACTTGTGCAATCTTTATAGAAAGACACACCTTAGACCCTAACAGGTTTGGGGCGTGACATGCATAATTATGTAATTGATTCGATTTAGATATCTCGGTGATTATATAAATATGTAATTTTAGTACTAGTTATACATATTATTTGAAATTCAAATTCATAATTATATAATTTGGATATCTTTGTACATGATTTTGTAATATGTTAATAATTTGATTCTAATATTCAAGTATTTACATAATCATACGTACATAATTGGTTTATTTTAATTATGAGTGTACGGTATTGTGCAGTAATGAGTGTACACAATCAATTGAGTGTACACAATCAGTTGGATTTGTTTATACAAATTAATTAAAATGTATGCATACATGTACGTAATTACATAATTGGTTGATTAAGATCTATTCATAATTTATAGTTGCGTACATAATCATTATATTAGTTACAACTACATGAACGTAATTACATAATTGGTTGATTAAGATCAATTCATAATTTGTAGTTGTGTGCATAATCATTATATTAGTGACAACAACCTCTTAAAATTAAACTATATAATTGATTACAAAATTAATAATATAATTCAAAAATTTATATACATAATTTTGTAATTGTGGTCACATTGGATAAATATATATATATATATATATATATATGTATGTAATTATGCAATTATTGGTCGAGCTGAGCTCTACAAACCAATTAATATACATGCATGTATGTACGTAATTACGTAACTCATTGATTAAGATGTCTGTAAGTATATTGACATGTAATCATAGTACTTGCTATAATTACCATTTGAAATCAAACTATATAATTTATTACGTAATTAATATTGTAACTCATAAATCTTTACATAATTTTACAATTATTGACACATCATTACATATATGTACGTAATTATGGAATTATGAGCATACTCAATTGATTCGATTTGGTTATGCAAATCAATTAATATGAAGACATGCACGTTCGTGACTTACGAAATTACGTACATATTTTTCAATCGAGTAATAGATCAAATAACCTCCTAAGATATTCAGCAATTAATTTCATATGCTTTAAAAATAAATAGATAAATGAATTGACCAATGTCTAAATGGGTATGAGTCATAAATAGGCCAAATATTTTATATAAAATCATAAATGGGTCAATGGGTGATAAATGATCCTACCATATTGGGTCGTTTTCGATTGTTATTTTTCTTCGTATCATATGACCTCAACTTGACAAGACATTTCTAAAAACAAGATTCACTTGCAAGAGTTAGAAACAATGAAACAAGCACAATTCACAAACCAAGTAGTTAGGAGAATAGAATTCCTAGCTTAAAAATGACTATTCCTAAACTTCACCACAGTGAAAGTGTCTAATTTTATCATATTTCATTTTGAGACATTTTTGCATTCCATTCTTAAGATAAACATTTTGTGAATAACCCTAACTTCCCCCTGCCCGTGTCCGTGTACGTGTTTCCTTAATTATTAATGAATGTAGAATCTCTCTTTAATATTAATGAATGTAGAATCAATTTGTCACATGTCTAATATTAAAGAAATAGACACACAAATACGTAGAAGAAGAGGTCTCCTATATAATTTCTCACTATCGAAAAAGTTCCAGAAGCCCTCACAATAAATCTAAGCTGCCGAGGAATGTAAATCGAGACAGAACATAATAAAATCAAAATGAGAAAACTATTCCCGATATTGCTACCATATGCCCAAACCATTCCACTTGGCTATAATGGACTTCAGTGACACACAATGTGAAAACTTCATTAGTGGAAGTACTAAAAAACCTATACTGTCATGAAATTAACACTTAAACATGGCGCCGCAGATGATTCATCGACTCCGGAATGGTGAAAATGGGGGAAAACAATTCCAAAGAGAAATGAGAAAACAATCATGAACTTTGAACCTCACAACCCGCAAATGTTCATAATTTTGAAATTGACTTCTAAGCAGCAACCATTGCATCATCTATCTACAAGCAAAAATGACACCCATATTTTACAACAACGCCATCTGAAACATCGGTGATCAAGAACTCATTACGAGTCAGATTGCACATCGCATTCCAAAATTGGACGAGTACTATGAAATAAATAAACAAATCACCAACAAAGTTTGTTTTATTAACATTTGTTGATGTTCCTATTTAAGATTTGCCATAATTGAGAATTTATCCAAGTTCAGGGTTGCATTCAAGTAATTATTGTGCAATTATTAATTATCTAAGATTTACAGCATGGGGGGACCTGCCAAGGGGCATGACAGAATCCCTGATCAATTCTGGTCCTAAACCCTAAACAAGCACATATCAAATATCGTCTGCACATATGCCTCCCCCTAACCGAAAAAGAAAAAATTGTCCTCCAACCTGGCTACTTCTCATAACCTTAAACCTTATTGCTGCAGGAAACACTGCTTCTCCGATTGGCAACAGCTTCACTTGGCATCTTCCTATCACATGATGACAATACACACATACTAAGACTATAAATAGCCCCTCCTCGTGGGAACTTTCCAAGACCTTCATAACCAACCACAGCTCTCTCTCTCACACCCCCCAACACCTCCACCACCACCCCCCAATATTGGCATTCCTCCAACATCATCCAATATCTCTTCATCTGTGGCACTAATCGGCTAATCACGCTTGAGCTTCCATGATTCTCCCTAAGAATCCACACCACAACATTCAATTCTAAAAGCCTACATACTCCATTATTTATTGTAGTTCAAATCAGTGAGTTCTTAAATATATATTATAGATGATCCCAGTACTATTTCCTTGTGCACACTTGCAGATAATTTCCATTATAACACTACTCGATAATAAAATACCTGCATAACGTGTGACTAATGGAAAAAAAAAAAAAGTTCACTATAAGCTATCACACTATGCTTACCTAAATCTAGACAGAACAAGCACCCAACAGCTTCTTTAAATACTGAGACTTTACAAGCCAAATTACTTATTAGCATTCATAGATGTCCCACTTTAAGATCAGCCATAATCGAGAACTTATCTAAGTTCAATCTTGCATTCAAGTAATTACTGTGCAAATATTAATCATCTTAGATTTACACCTTTACAGCAGGTGGGGACCTGCCACATGCACCCAAATGGATCATGGGAGCGTGGCAGGGATCCCTGATCAATTCCGGTCCCAAGATGTCCAGCCCTGCCTGGGGTTTGTCAAGGGAGACTCACCCCGCTTAATGAGCATCCATCAAATATCATCTATTGTCCTCAAACCAACCTTCCTTCTCGTGGCGAATTACAGGACCTTGATAACCATCAACAGCTCTCTCTCTCTCTCTCTCTCTCTCTCTCTCTCTCCACTCTTGGCATTCCTCCAACATCATCCAAAATCCCTTCACCTGTGTCACCCATCACTTAAGTTTCCCTAATTCCCCCAAGAATCAACTCCACAACATTCAATTCCAAAAGCCTACATATTCCACTAAATTTATAGCACTTCAAATCAGCGAGTTCTAAAATACACGTTATAGATACTCCTAGTATTATTTTCTTCTACAATCGTAGTTGTCGAATGATTTCCATTATACCACCATACTCAAAAATAAAATACCTGCATTACTTTAACTAATGACCCAAAAAAAAAAAAAAAAATCACTATAAACCATCACAAAGCCTATGCTTACCTAAATCTATATAACAAGCACCCAACAATTTAAATACTGAAACCTCACAAGCCATATCAGTTATGCCCAGAGTTAGTAAAGCACAGAAATGCTCCACCAATGTAAGCAAATTAAACCCACGTGACTGAAAGAAATCATCTGCATACCTATCAAGATTCAAGCTGACCAAAATACAAACCAAAAATCAGGTTTATCCAGAAAATATAGTTGTGTTAATTTTCAAGATGTAAATAGAAGAATAAAACATTCAATAACCTGTCATATCCACGACAACGATCAAAAAATTGAAGACTTGATTTTGAAAGTTGCCTTCAACATGAATGCAAGGCATTTGACACACAACTTGACGATATCAAGCCATTGATACATCATTATATGTGGCAAAAAACTTACTTTCCAAAATGTATTACAAATAGCACCACAAATACGAGAAACAAGGAAAAAATCTGTCTTTTGATAGTCACATAAGCACCCCAAAAAAAAAGTAGGCCCTTACACAAGTAATATAATGTCCTTTGCAGGAACAAATCATAAATTACAGACCAAAGAAATTCTTTAATCAATAGATTTATGTTCCATCCCTTTAAAGGCAGATTCTCCTATGCATTTCAAAAGTTAAAGTCTGGAACATTGCAACATGTATTAAACAAATGTAACCACGACATTTTTGAAAATCTAATTATTGATGGGCACAATTAAAAATGCACCATAGAAGTTCATTCCACCAAAAGCCAGCCCTGATTCCAATCAGTTGGTCCGCATGAAGCCAATTTTGCAATACCATCACACTACATCACTGGAAATTCTATGCTTAAAAAAATTTGGCTTTGAAATTGGTAAGGCATGATTCATCTTCCAAACTCTGTTTACTTATTCATGACTATGAACAAAAACAAGCTTAAGAATCAGAAATGTAGTCTTATCCTTCACTTTCTCATAGATGAAAACTTAGACAGCAAAAGAACCCCCCTGTCATCCTTCTAAACCTTAAGTTAGTTACAACAAGAACTAAATACAGCTACCAAAATTGACATAAAAATTCAAGAATAAGATCTCTAAAAATAGTAGGTCTCACACAAAAATTCCAAGTAACTAATCAAACAAAGTGTAAGGGGAGCATTAGAAGCACAGAACTCCTCCAAAATTGGGTGGATATCAATGGACAACACAAAAACAGCAAAGTCTTCATGAAACATACCAAATGCCACGTCGATACAGAGCAAGGCTTACTGAAGTAAATATGGACATTGCAAAAACAACCCACCAAGCCAGGAATAAAGCCACTTCTTTAGTAAAAACAGAGCAAGGAAGCAAGCCACACAGAAATTTGATATTTCCAATCATTTTACCGTCGATTTGAGACAAGGCAAGAAAGAGAAGCATCAAAACTGGTGGTCCAAAAAACTGTAGAACTGCAAGACACAAGTAGTGATTGTGCAAGAAAACTTTTGCCCTACTATAGTCCAAGTCCGGAACCTTGCTAGCATGCAACCTTTGGTACCAAGACAATACTGCTTCGTTCAAATACATTTGCAGGTTTGGGCGTATGACCATAATCTGCAAGAGACCAGAGACCAACAAGCACCAAACCCGAAACTGAACAAAATCAGACTGAGGCATACCCACATGCCCAACCAGGTTCTCTCCATTCCCTTTATTCTGATGAATGTTCTTGTTAACCAGAATTTCTGCCAATGGGTTAATCCAAAGCAATGAAGTGAATGTAGATAACAAATAATTAGCGTAAAGAAGCATCCGGGCAATCCACCCACAAGAAAAAATCGACAAATTCCAACGGAGCTGATCCGTTCCAAGCCAAAATGACCGCACAAACTTTCCTGCGGGCATGTACAAAAACCCAGCAACGCAACCAGTGAAAACAGCAAGAAACAACCTCCCAACGCCGTCAATTGATCCAAATTCAAAATCAAAAACCGAAGCAAAAATGCCCATACAAATCATAAGCCCTAACAAAAACCCTAAAACCCCAACAACAACACTCAATCGCTTCTCGGACCTCTTCGATGCGGATCTTTCGAAAGACACCTTCGCAAGCGACACAAACACCTTAAAAATGCCCAAAAACCCTAACAAAACCGGAACCAAAACTCCATTCTCCAAAATTCCAGAATCCTCCGATACATCTAAGAAATGATGAAGCAAAAGACAAGAAATGGCCGCAATTGAATAAATGAAAGCATAACGATACTCGTCGAAATAGACCCGGGTTTGGAGATGGGCCTCATCGAGCTTTAACCTGAAGATCTGGGCTTTGTCTTCATCGAATTCGAACTTTTGCTTGGATCTGCTCCTATTTTTCAGCTCCGAGTTTCCTTTGGAGGAAAGATGCTGATACCCATCAAGCGAACGCGATGAATCGGAGCTTTGAGGCCTTCGAATCGCAGCTCTGACGCCGGATTGATTGTTGCCATGGCCGACATTGTCCGGGTGAATGTAAGTGAAGAGGCCTTGGAGGACTCTAATGGGGATCTGGAGGTAGGTGAGGATGAAAGAGATTGTGAGACATAGCAAAGCCTGTAGTATCAAATTCCTGTAAGGAAGGGAGGAAAACAGCATCGTTCTGTTGAGATTTCTTAGAAGAACAGTACTTGACGACAATTAACAGATAATTTATTTGAGATCCCAGAATTTGCCATAAAAGAGCCGTTGCCCATGTAAGAAGAAATTGAAACACCGAGGGGAGGAACCAACGCAGCTCCGCTCAACATAAATTTACGTGTTTCGTTTATGTTACTTACGACTAGAATAAAAATATCACTATTCCGAAATGAATTAGAAGATAATTTGAAACTGCCCTTATATAAATTATGTAACGAAGGAATGAATTAGAAGATAATTTAAAACTGGTCTTATGTAAATTATGTAACGAACTGATTTTTTCTATCATTTTTTTTTCCTTATAAATATATACTGTGAACTGCCTTGATACCTATTATTATAAATCATACCACCATCATCACAGACCAGATAGAAATCGTAAAATTTGAAACACAGTAAACTATTTATGCAGCAGAAAGTAAAATACATATAACTACATCAATATATATAATACCATAATGTCAAAAGTTTCCCATAATATGCATATACAATCATTTGCAAAAATATCCTCAACTGAACCTAGGGACTATTCTAAAAATGACTTCCCAAAATACTTACCCTACAGACAGGGCAGTATTGTAGTCTCTTTTACTTGCGAGCCTGATCTGCTCGCTTAACTGGATCACCTAAAAAATATTAAATTACGGGAATGAGACAACGCTCAGTAAGACGAAATATACTATTACTAGTGTGTGGCAGATGAGTTTACATATTTGTAAAAACTGATTTAAAAATACTATAAATAGCTGAGACTGAGAAAACACGTATAAATAATGTGTAGTATAGTTCATACCTATGTTATTTAACATAAACTGTTTTTCTGAATTTTCTATTCATAATACTTCTAATATCTATAGGTATGTCTACAATTCCTATAAATCTGAATATATATATATATATATATATATATATATATATATATATATATATAAAATAACTGAGAAAACTTCCCTGAATGGATAATTGAAGGTCATGATTTAACCCCTCATGACAAGGTTATGCAGCCCGTAGGTGGGACCTCTCCTGGCTGGCCGACCAAGACGAGTCAATTGAACTCCGAAAGTTAGATTGGTCACCTCAACCCTAACTGACGGGGAGCCTGTCCACAATATAGGCACGATCGACTGCTGAATCCATATACTATCTAAGTTATGTGCTTACACTCTGAACTGAATATAGCTACGGTACCGTGCTCTACTGTCTAAATCTGGTCCATGAGAGTCTGATATTATATACGTAACTGATATTTTATATTACTGGTTTACCATGATTTTGAAATAACCATAATATTACAAAATTGATCTGAAAATCTGAGTAACTAACTGAATATTTAATGTATGTATATCTGTGTATCTGTCTGTGTATCTAATAAATTGGGTGTTATGGTTCTGAAATCATGGTATTTTGAAATTGCTGAAAATAAAGGTTTTTGTACATATACTGTAAATCATGTTTCTAAATATACTGTATAATTTATATCTGTATATGTACTGAAAATTCATCATTCTATTATATATATATATATATATACACCCTATGATATTTTCTACTAATATACTGTAAAACATGGTATTTGTAGCTGCATAAATACTATGCTAATTTACTATAAGCTCATGTCACATAATTTAAATAAATAAAATTACATGCTCTAAAATTTGTATTTTCTGCTATACAAATATTTTATAATCTGAATAATAATAATCTGGTAAAACATATAATTTTTACTAATAATCATACTAAAATTCCCAGCATAGCATATTTCCCTTACCTAACTATCTGAACTCTAGCTGTTATTTATAGTCTCATACGTGTGGTATTTGGAATTTCAACATCCTGAGATAATACACACATAATTTCCCAATCAAAAACTGAATTCACCTAAATAATTATCGCATACATACTTCCCCAAATCCACATATGCACAATTCCTAAACTATAATTCATATATCATTTTATCTGTGTTCCTGAAATACCACCCCCTGGGGTCCTCAACCCTTATCTGCAGGGTCCCAAAACACCATATTCCTGAAAATATAATACCTTGATTTTACTTTACAAAACTCCAGTATATTCGCATATAACACAGAATTCGGCCTCAAATGAATTGAGTAATATTGAAAATACTTAAATAATCTATTACCTTGGTTTTGGGATAGTTTCCAAACTTCTCAAATCAACATTTCGCTCCGGCTATGTTGTAGAGAATCTCCCCAGGATCACCGTGGTAGCTTCTGATCGTCGAACCGAGGAGAGACGAAGCCGGAATCTTAGAGAGAAGTTAGAGAAACCATTTTAGAGAGAGAGAGAGAGAGAGAGAGAGAGGAACGGTAAAATGAATTTTCCGTCAAAAATCCATTTTAGGGCAATATATAAAATGTTGTCCACGTGGTCTCGTCAACAAGTCACGTCACCTCGTGGATGAGTCCAAGTTGTAGTCTCGTCGACAAACGCCTACTCCTCATCGACGAGATTCAGGCCCTGAAAACGGCCCTCTTGGTAACTTCTCGTCGACGAGATGAATGTCCTCATCAACGAACCCAAGAAGGATGCTCGTCGACGAGCGCCCTGTGTTCGTCGACGAGACGCTGTAAATTCCTTTAAAATATTTGTTGTCGTCTTTTCTTTTATTATTTAACCTACTATAATTATTCAAGTCTCTACATTCTCCCCTCCTTATAAAAATTTCACCCTCGAAATTTACTATCTGTATTATCACCATCTTTGAAAGAAAATGGGCTACTTATTTTATTACTAACCCTCACTTGTAGTGGAGGAATACCGTGGTTACATTCAGGGTCCTGAGAGATTACAAATATACTCATAAAAAGAAAATTCTCCCAAAACCAAAACACTACCTATCCTATATTCTAATTTACAATTACACATTCGTCACTCTGTACTAGACAAAATAAAACTGTCACTATTTAAACTTACAATTCACTACTGTACCCCACTAAACAAGTGTGGGTATTTCTGTCTGATTTCCTCCTCAAGCTCCCAAGAAGCTTCTTCATATGCCAAAGCATCACTGAATTCTAATTCTGCATAATTGATGACATGTGAAGGATCTGAGACTTATTTCCTTAATATAGAAACATGAAATACATCATGTATTTTGAACAAAGTTGGTGGTAAAGCTAGTTGATAGGCAAATGTCTCAATCTTCTCAAGTATCTCAAAGGGTCAATAAACTTAGGGCTCAACTTACCATTTTTTCCAAACCTCATGACTCCCTTCAGTGGTACTATTTTCAAAAAACACATGGTCACCCACTTTAAATTCCAATTCCCAGCGACGAGTATCTGCGTAGCTTTTCTGCTGACTCTAAACTGCACTGATTCTATCTCGAATAAGTCAGACCTTATCATACGCCAGCTGCACTATTTATGGCCCCAAAACTCGCCTCTCACCTAGCTCATCCCAGTATAGAGGAGAACGACACCTCCTACCATAAAACGCCTCGTAAGGTGTCATGCTAATGCTAGCCTGATAGCTGTTATTGTAAAAAAATTCAACGAGCGGCAAATACTGGGTCCAGTTACCCCTGAAATCCAATACACACACTCGCAGCATATCTTTAAGTACTTGAATCGTTCTCTCTATTTGACCATATGTTTGAGGATGAAAAGCAGTGTTGAATGCTTACTGAGACCCCAAAGCCCCCTGCAAGCTCTTCCAAAACTGTGATGTAAAACATGGGTCACTATCCGAGACTATAAATATTGGCACTCCATGGGGTCTAACAATCTCCTGAATGTAGATCTTTGTCAATCTGTTAATAGGGTAGCTAACTTTAATAGGTAAGAAATGAGCTATCTTCGTCAGTCGATCGATGACTACCAGATAGCATTTTGACCATGCAACGCCGGCGGCAGCCTAGTGATGAAATCCATGGATATGTGGTCCTACTTTCACTCAGGGATGTAAAGTGGTTGCAACTGCCTTACTAGCCTCTGGTGCTCAGCTTTAACCTGCTGGCACGTCAAGCACTGCTGCACAAATTCGGCAATATCCCTCTTCATGCCACTCCACCAGAAATACTCTCGTAAATCCCTATAGTACTGTCAGGATGACCGTGTATAGAGATCTGTGAGCCTACTCTATAATCGTTCTTCTAATATCCATATCTGCAGGCACACATAACCTGGTACGGAACCTCAAAGTTTCGTCATCAAAAATGCTGAACTCCTCTCCTTGACCATCCTATACTCTGGGTCCTTTTTCTGAGCAGCTTTAATCTTTTCATATAGTGTAGGCTGCACAACCAAACTGGGAATAATGTCTGGTAACCATCCTCCACTAACTTCATGCTGATTCTTTCCAAGTCCATCTGAATTGGGTGCTGAATTACTGCTACTAACTGTGTTGTACCTCCTGATTTACGGCTTAGTGCATCAGCCACCATATTTGCTTTCCCTGGGTGGTAACTGATGGTGTGTGAAGAAGTACTTTAAGCTTTTATGGTCAGAAAATATCTCGCATCTTTAACCATACAAGTAATGCCTCCAAATCTTTAGTGCATGTACCACTACAGCCAATTCTAGATCGTGGGTAGGGTAGTTCTTTTCATACTTTTTCAACTTTCGGGAGACATAAGCTATAACCCTATCATGCCCCGAACCTGCGAGTGGGTCCCAGGTGTGAGTAAAGAAACCTAACCTGTCTCTGTATCAATTTAAACCATACATGATACAATATAAAAAGAGGGTCCAACCCCGTGGAGTGAACGGATGCCCACATACATACACATAACCATCCATACTCATCCAAAGTACACAGCGGAATAGGGTCTTTTATACAATAACGGTATCATACCAGAGTCTATACAAGTTAGGATATACATTCCCATAATACGAAACATACCCCAGGTGTCTACAAAAACCATCCCGACAACCTTGGTAAAAAAACCCATACCTAGTAGGTACCAGCAGTAGCTAACGACACCCCTGCTCCTAGATGCTAGGATGCTAATTACGGCTACCTGAAGGACCTGAAAAACATTGCACGTATTCGGGGTGAGACACCTCTCAGTAAGGAAGAAAGCAAGTTATATCAGTGTGTGGCATACCAGTGTTATTTTACATACTTCATAACACTATAAAATACGATACATTTCGAAACATTTACATACAGTTTCATATAGATACATACAGTTTCAGTATTACATTGCTACATATACAACTACACAAGGCACCTAGTCTCACAGCGATTACATTACTACACACGCAACTACGCTGCAACGACTCAGGCCCACAGTGATTACATTGCTACATACGCAACTACACAAGGTTACCCAGTCTCACAAAGATTACATTGCTACATACGCAACTACGAAGCGACGACCCAGGCCCAATAGTGATTACATTGCTACATACGGTGTAGAACACACCCTTCGGTGACCAGCCGAAACATACTGGTGATATTTCACACCCCGGATATAGAGCCGGCCACTCTTGCCCACGGTAGTTAACCGATACATGGCTGTTTTACAAATCTCTGGAATCATTTTGGAACTCACGTTCCTATACATTTCAGCGTACGGTAATTAGCCGCCACATAGCTATTTTACAAATACTTGGAACAAATACATTCAACCATACATACCACACTTATTTGGTTAGGGCAAATCATATCATTTACAAATTCAAGTATATAGTCTATTCAAATATGGATTACAGTCACCTCAATAATACAGTTCTAGCAAAACCAATAGTTTTTCAAACAAAGCAGAGATGATACCTGAAATCCCCAATTTTCCAAAAACTGTACCCCAAAAATCCCCCATTTTTACCCGATAGATTTCCCAAATAAGTAGCCAAAACATACATACGATCGTAGCCTACAAGCTTACCGATCCTGATTTTGAAAATAAACTGATATGAACAGAATCACCTTACCTTAACCTGAATTCCAACTACGAACTCTATGGTCCTCAAAACTACGAACTGAGACTCCAAAACATATAAACCACAGTACAGTACTTGCTTACAATCCGTACTACTACACATATACTGAATCATAAATGAAAATCGAGCCCTACCTCGATTTTAACCCGAAACCCAAAATCGCTCGAAACGAGATTCCGATCCGCTAGAAATGTAGAGAATCCTTCGCTGATCCTCGCAGTAACTTTGGATTTACGAACCGGGCAACAATCGGCAAAGAAAACTAGAGAGAGAGTGTGTAAGGAGAGTTCTAGAGAGAGAGTGTGTGTTTGGGGAAACTTTGCCCCAAAGCAACCCAAAAGTATCTTTTATAGGCCTTTGACCCGAGTAAATTCGTCGACGAATTCTTCACTAGCCTCATCGACGAATCGGTAGCCTCGTCGACGAGCTAAATGTTCCAAATTTTCCTAAACCCCTCGACATTCACTCGTCGACAAGCTTCTAAATTTCGTCGACGAGAAGCCTTCAGCCTTCGTCGACGAATTATGGCCTCGTCGACGATATCTGTGAAATTCCATTTTTACCCCTCTTGACATAATAAGTTCATACATCACGGTTCGGGTTTTTACAACCTCCCTTCCTTACAAAAATTTCATCCTCGAAATTTGCAATCTTTCGTTACGAACATATTCATATTACTATATACATACATACTTTGAGGTGAAACGGTGGTCGTTCATACGCAGCCCCTTTACGATACATACATACATACTCTAGAGAATACGATAGCCATTTATACGCAGCCCCATCACAATACATACATATATACTCTAGAGAATATGGCGGCCATTTATACGCAGCCCCATGACAGTACATACATACATACTCTAGAGAATACGATGGTCATTTATACGCAGCCCTGTTACAATACATACATACATTCCTTCACTTATGGTGGAGGAATACCGTGGTTACATACATACACGGTCTCGGGAGATTACAGTACAACAGGACCCTCCTAGAGACTAACCATTAAATACAATATGATAACAGAGGTTTACATCCATACATACATACTCATACCACCCTACTATCCAAGTACTACTCAGAACAACTGCGGATACTTTCGGCGTATTTCCGTTTTCGGTTCCCAAGAAGCTTCCTCAACCTCGTGGTTCCGCCACAATACCCTCACCAACAGTATTTCTTTGGTACGAAGCTTCTGAACTTCACGATCTAGAACCTGAATAGGTATTTCCTCATACGCTAAAGTATCCTCAATTTCCAACTCATCATAACTAATAACATGAGATGGATCCAACATGTACCTTCTCCGCATGGATATGTGAAACACATCGTGGACCTCGAGAGTGCTGGGGGTAGTGCAACTCTGTAGGCTACCGAACCCACTCGCTCAATGACCTCGAATGGTCCGATATACCTCGGGCTCAACTTGCCCTTCCTTCTGAATCTCATAACTCCCTTCATCGGAGCAATTCTAAGGAATGCTTTACCCCCTACCTTGAACTCCAACTCACGGCAGCGAACATCCGTGTAACTCTTCTGCCGACTCTGAGCCGATGTAATCCTCTCTCGGATCAAACCTACCTTCTCAGACGCCTTCTGCACGAGTTCAGGTCCTAAAAACTGAAATTCACCGACCTCATCCCAATACAAAGGATATTGACACCTCCGACCATACAAAGCCTCAAACGGGGCCATCCTTATACTAGCCTGGAAGCTATTGTTATAGGCAAACTCCACTAGTAGCAGAAACTGAATCCAACTATCATTGAAGTCCAATACATAAGCCCGTAACATATCCTCCATAATTTGTATCGTCCTCTTCGATTGTCCATCAGTTTGGGGGTGGAACGCTGTACTGAAAGTAAGCTTCGTCCCCAATGCTTCCTGCAAACTCTTCCAAAATCGAGAAGTAAACCTCGGGTCTCGATCTGAAACAATGAACACCGGTACGCCATGCATTCTCACAATCTCATGCATGTACATATCAGCTAGTCTGCTCAAAGGGTAGCTAACCTTCATCGGTACAAAGTGAGCATATTTCGTCAATCTATCCACGATCACCCAAATAGCATTTTGCCCGTGAAGCGTTGGCGGCAATCCGGTCACAAAGTCCATGGAAATGTGCTCCCATTTCCACACTGGTATAGGTAAGGGCTGCAATGGTCCTGCCGGCCTCTGATGTTCAGCTTTCACCTGCTGACATGTCAGAAACTGCTCCACAAATCGGGCAATATCCCTTTTCATGCCACTCCACCAGAAGGACTCACGCAAATCCTGATACATCTTTGTACTACCCGGATGTACCATATACAGAGAACGATGAGCTTCCTCCAGAATCGTCCTTCTAATTTCCTCGTCGCTTGGAACACACAACCTAGTCCCAAATCTTAACACACCTCTGTCAGAGATGTTAAAATCCATAGCCAAACCCTGCTGCACTTTCTCCACATGCTCTTCCGTACTCCTCGAGTATACCAAAATGTCATCGATGAATACCACTACGAACCGATCCAGGTACTCATGGAAAACCCTGTTCATCAGATCCATGAACACGGCCGGAGCATTTGTCAACCCAAAAGCCATGACTAAGAACTCGTAATGGTCATATCTGGTTCAAAAAGCTGTCTTCACTACATCCTCCGCTCTAACCCTCACCTGATGATACCCTGACCTTAGGTCGATCTTCGAAAAGACTCATGTTTCCTGCAGTTGGTAAAAAAGATCATCTATACAAGGCAAAGGGTAATGGTTCTTCACCGTCACTTTGTTAATCTCACGGTAATCAATGCACATCCGCATCGACCCGTCCTTTTTCTTCACAAACAGTACTGGAGCTCCCCAGGGCGAAACACTAGGTTGAATGAAACCCCTATCCAGTAATTCCTGCAACTGCTCCTTCAACTCCTGAAATTCTGCTGGAGCCATCCGGTATGGAGCTTTAGAGATCGGTGCCTTGCCAGGCAGCAACTCTATCGCAAACTCCACCTCACGATCCGGAGGTAAACCAGGTAAATCGTCTGGAAACACATCCAAAAACTCGTTGACCACCCGAATATCCTCGAGTCTCAACTCATCCCACGACAGTTCCTTCACGCAGGCTAAGTACCCCTAACACCCATCCAAGAGTAACCTTCTCGCCTGTAGTGCCGACAGAATCTGTGGCGTCGAATGCACACACGATCCCACAAATTCATACTCCTGCTCCCCAGGAGGTCTGAACACTACATTTTCCTACGACAATCAATCACCGCATAGCTGGAGTACAACCAATCCATTAACAGAATGACGTTGAAACCTGACATCTCATATACTACAAAATTTGCCAGTAGCAGTCTCTCCTGAATCACAACTGGGCAGTTTCCTAACATCTTACTACAAATCGTTACACTCCCAGTCAGCGTAGTCACAGACAACATCTCCTTCATCACACCGGTTTCAACCCCACACAATTTCACAAAACTAGCAGATATGAACAAATGGGTTGCCCCTGAATCAAATAGCACAGTAGCTCTATTTGAAAGAAATAATATGGTACCTATCACCACATTCCCAGCGTGTTCCGCATCTACTGGAGTAAGTGAATATACTCTCGCCGGAGCCGTGGTTACCTGGTGGTTCCCTCGTGGCATCTAATTACTCCCACGGTTTTGGCTCTGTGCAGGCATAATCCTCCTTTGTTCCTGACAACTCTTTGCCATGTGGCCTGACTTGCCACAGTTGTAGCAAACACCCCAGAATGGCTGACATTCGCCATCATGCCATTTACGGCATTTGGCGTATAGCACGGAGGATGGATCCCCCTGAGAATTCAGTCGCTCGATGATATGTCGATAACCAGAGCTGTAATTCTTCTTCTTCTTCCACTGACTCTGCCGATGACCACTCTAAGGATCAGAAGATACTGGCCTCTTCCCCTGAATCTGCACTGCCTCATCTCCCCGAAGGTCAGTATCAACTATGGTGGCTTTATCCACCAGGACAAAGAACTCACGGATCTACAACATCCCCACAAGACGGCGGATGTCTTTCCTCAGACCCCTCTCGAACCTCTGAGCCTTCTCGTGCTTATTTATAACCGAGTTCAATGCAAATCGAGATAACTTGATAAATCTAGCAGCATACTTCTGCACCGTTAAACTACCCTGTATCAGGCCCAAAAACTCATCGGCCTACGCATCCCAAGTGGAGACCAGAAAGTATTTCTCAAAAAAAACCTCCTTGAAACGGCCCTACATCATACCAGATGGACCAACTCTCTGCCTCTCAAGCAAACTCACCGTCGTCCACCATCGCCCTGCCTCCCTAGTTAGCTGAAAGGCAGCGTACAAGACCTTTTGCTTCTCAATGCAGTGGAGGACTTCCAGAATCCTCTCGGTCTTCTCGACCCAGTCCTTTGCCACTATCGAATTAGGTCCTCCCGTAAATTTCGGAGGGTGCATACGTGTGAACCTCTCAATGGTGCACCTCGCATCAGTAGGAGAGCTCTCGCGTCTCCTAACACTCCACCCAATCTCTCGGATCACCTGTCTCGCCAAAACCATGAGACACAAAAGGAGACTCATCGCTTTCCGTATCCTTGGAACCACTCTCCAAGTTATTATCCTTGGGCTCCATTCTGAAACAGAATAGGAATCAGTTAGAATTCCTATATCGTACGCAGTTAACACAATCATAGACCTAATCATGTCAACTATTGCTCTCACAGGTCTAAGCCTGCCCTGTCACACCGACACGAATCCATCAATGGTTTGCCCTGCCTTTACTGGAATCGTTATTTCAGGAAAAACACGGAATACCGCCGACATATCTCGATCTAGTAACAGAACAACCCTCGACCAACACTACCTATATCCAATCATATTTTTATTTCAGATAACTTTGAAAGGCATGTCGGAAATCAGGCTTAGCAACCATGCGGGTGGGGATTAGAAAAATAAAGATTGATTAGAAATATTAGTATGATGCTAGATATTTATGCTTATGTAATTTTTCTTCTTTTAAAATAAATGATTGTAATATGGATAATTAGCGCTCTGGTTTTATAATAATTGAGTTTATTTGCTTCCGCTATAAATCAATAGTAAAAAGTTAATATCCCAGACCCTTCGGGGTCGGGGTGTTACATTTGGTATCAGAGCAATAGGTTATAGGTTCTGTAGACTTTAAGAAATAATTTTACCAAAGCATAGGATATAGGTTCTGCATACTCTAATATATAAATTTTACCGGAGCTTAGGTACAAAGCATGATTTGGGTAGGATTAGGTAGTTTAGAATATTTATTTTAGTTTGTTATATTATTATACGTTAATAATAGATTTATGATTTTAAAATAACATTTGATCATTGTTTAAGAATGGATCCAAAAGATAGTAGCATTGGAGGAAATGAGATTAACGTGAAAGCTCTCAAGGACAGGTAATAATCATAAATTCTCTAAGAAAAATTGTAGTATTATTGAAGACACGTTAATATGTTATTTATGTTTGTAGAAACACGTGCCCATATTGATGATTCATAATTAATTGTCAAATGCATTAATAATTTAAAATTTATATATATATATATAAATATAATAATAATATCTGAGATTTAATTATTTTCACAGTTATTATTTTCACTAAATATATAAGAAATAACCCATTAGACCCTACTGAGTTTAGAAGTGCTACACATACAAATAAATATGAACAAATGTCTATTATGAAATCTGAATTTACACAAAATTTCTTTACATGTATAAGTTGGATATGAATATGTATTTTTACATTACATATTGAGTTATCAACAAAACATTCAAGCTTAATTTATGAATATATATTTTGACAAAATCTTTAATTTTAATTTTGTATTAGTTTATAAGGAATTAAATATAATTTAAATATTACTTATTATATTTAAATTCAATATATATATATATATATATTTAATCCCTTAGCATGTGCAAGTTAAATATGTACATTTTTTTTTTCATTGCATATTCAATTTTTATCAAGTATCCAAGTTTGATTTAGGAGTACAAATTTTGATGAAATCTTTAATTTTGTATAAATTTATAAAAGTTAATACAACTTAAATTTTTCTATATTAAAAAAAAAATCCATTAGTGAAAGCAATATAAAAATTAACTAATTTCCTTCAAATAACTAACCAATGTCAAATCATCAATCGGCTAAACATGCCCAACATATATTTGATCTAATAATAATAATAATAATGTTAATGGAATATATATATATATATATATATATATATATATAAAGGGGTACTCTTGTAGTTAAAAGAAAAAAAAAAGACCTTATGGGTGGAAATCATCGGCTATAGCTCACTTACCCCCGAAACAAGGTCAGGGCATAAGACCACTTGGGCATAGTGGGGACTCGAACCCGCGATCACATGGATGCATGGCCGGTTCCTTACCACTAGGCCACCCACCCAAGTGGTGATCTAAAGATGAAATTAATTATAGTTAAAGTATTAATAAAGATGTAGAAACATAAAAAGAACTTAGAATCCGCAAATTTTGCAATACGTGTTGCGTGCTCGATATCTGTGACACGCGTCGCTCTCTCTCGATTCTTGTGACACACGTCGTTCTCCCTCGATTTGTGCAAAACACGTTCATCGATATCCATGACACGTGTCGCCCTCTCTCGATTCTCATGACACACATCATTCTCCCTCGATTTGTGCAAAAGGCATTGCTTGATATTCATGACACGCGTCGCTCTCCCTCGATTCTCGCAGTACGCGTCGCTCTCTCTCGATTTCCACAACACGCGGCCATTCCCTTATAAAAAGGGTTTGCCCTCCTCAAACTCTAAGCATCACAGCTTTCTACCATCTGGAACAACCACATTTCGGTTTGCAGAGATTAGTTCTTCCCAACTTTTCTCTTGGTTGTATCATTACTCAAAAATGTTGTCAAATCACCCAACTCCTCAAGCTACTAAGAGCAGCACTAGATCGCCAATCCAAAGATGGAAACCTAGCAAGGCACAGCTAGAGATTTTAGAGGAGGCCTTCCACAACAGTCAAGGGGAACTCCCTTCTGTGGAGCGGACTATCTTACTTGCAGCACAACTTCGAAGGTATGGTCGAATCGAGCCGTGGAATGTACGCTTTTGGTTTGAGAACCATAGGCGTAAACGGGAATCAATTGGAGAAGCCACTATCTCAACTACTGCCCCATCAATTCTTCATCTTACCTCCTCCACCACTACCGCCCCGAGCAGTGCCTCTACCATTCTTCCAACCCTCTTCCCTATCGAGAATATTCCGACTATGAAACTTACAACTAATATCACACCAATGAGCCATACCCCTTACAATGACAATATCGCAGTCACCACACTAAGAGTTTCGGATAATGCTGGCCTACTCCACCATTGCCAGGAAATCCGATGCGCATTGAGACTCATATACGGGCCACCAATAACTCGGGAAGAGGGCAGCTCTTCCTCCCTTGCCGAACAAACGGGCGTTCTCTCCCTTTTTCCGAACCAAGCCGACGACATTACAAGAGGTCAACTCTGCCAAGAAAGAACCCCGGCGGTTAACAGTGACACCGCTAGTACTTCGATAGATGTTGACATTGATCTAAAGCTCTAAAGGTCAAATTTCGTTTCATTTTTATACATATATTTTTAATTTATAGGACATGTATTATATATATATATATATATATATGTATATAATTATCCTTTTCCACATCTTCTAAATTTCTTTTCTATTTCAACCCCTATTAGACCGACAATTCACACTTCAATTCCCAAAATAAAATACTTCGCCAAATTGACCCTCAATCTATTCTAAGACTTAGTTAAATCGTTAATCAATTTACTCTTTCTAATAGCGCAACCAATTATACAGTATTCATTTTAAATTAGCAAATTTTGAGGACGAAATTTTTATAAGGAGGAGAGAATGTGATGACCCAAAAATATATATACGATTAAAGCACAATAATAATAATAAAATAATAAAAATGGTCATTAAATTAATATCAATACAGAAGTGTTTTTCTATAAGATCCTTGATTCCATGTTTGATGCCTAAGAAAGACCTTGTCTTAGCAAGTGCTCAGAGACCATTGCGGCTCAGTCGCTCCCTGGAAGTCGGTCTGGTCAAAATGGAATTTCATAAGATAAACAGGGTAGACCCTGTTTATATACGTAAATAAGTACATAAAATAATGTTTTGATTGACATAATTTGTAGAAATATATGATAAAATAATAATAATATAAGTATCCTATGCGGGGCCCACAAGACTGTGTGGGGCCCACATGAATCCTGAAGTCGTGTGGAGGTTTACACAAGTTTCGAAGCTGTTTAGGGCTTAAAAAATCGTATGAGAATGATTGGAGTTACGTAGAATCCATTTAGGTCTCGAAGTTATGTGGAGCCCACAAGACCATGTGGGGCCTACATGAGTTTTCAAAATTTAAATTTAATTCTTGTTAAAAAATAAATAATAAAATAGAGAAATATTAAAAATAGTTTAAAAGTAATAACAATGATAATAATGATTAAGAAAAATAATAAAATAATAAAATAATAAAATAATTAATTAACTAATTGACTAATTAATTAGGTAAGTGATTAATTAAAAAATTATTTAAAGGGAATGGTGGCAAGCACTCCCACATGGCCTCCATCGCCATCTCATACTCAACCCATACCTTACCCATCCCTTGCCCATTCTTTAATTTTAAAAAAATTATAATTTCACCCCTCTCCCCACACTTTTACAAATTCCATTTCTTCCCCAAAATTTTCCTATAAATAGGGAGCTCTCAACCTTCATTTTTCACAACAATTTTCCAAGGAAGAGAAGGATTAGTGAGTGAAAGAATTTGTGGTGGAGAGAGAATTTTTGAGTAAGTTCTCACTCACCCACTCTTTCCAATCTCATCTCTTAGAGATAGTTACAGTGTTCGTAGCACAAGGTAAAAGAAGAAGGTAAGTAAATTTGATTATGTTAGTATTTTTATTCAAAATTTATACCCGAATTTATTTGTAAGTAAATTAGATTATGTTAGATTTTCATTTAAAATTTATACCCGAGTTTATTTGTAAGTAAATTTCACTTATGTTACTTAGTTTCGTAAAATTCCCCTGAGTTTAGTTTTACGCATATTTAATTATACCAGTTTTAATTTTAATATTCTTACACTTATTTTTGGGTTAAGAAATATTTTAATCCATTCGGGTAATTTTCAGCATTTCTTTCTATTCATAAATAAATAAATAAATATTTTTAACACAAAAATTGTGTGGCATGAGTTTATTTCTACGTTGCACTTGTTTATGAAAATATGAGTAAAGATGAGATTTTCACGCTATTATTTTAAATTACATAAATTATAATAAGATGATTTTAAAACCCCTTATGGCAACGAAAGTTCAAAGTTACAGATGCTCAGTATCGCAGCTTAAAGTTTAAATGGATTAGAGTGCACCCACACTGTTTATAGAGTCGTTATTTGTGTTAGTGGATTTCTCTTGAGTGCACACCTGGTTCCGGACCAGGACTTAATAAGGAAAATCTCACTTAAAGTGTACGTACGTTGATTTAGTTTGGTCGGCCAGCTAGTTAAGTCCAGTCTTCGAATCGCACAACCCAGTCATGGGGGTAAACATGACTTATAGCAAGTAGGCCTAAGGGTGGTTTTTACAACATATGTTTATACATATTTATTTACGTGTACAAAGTTACTGATGATTTGAAGGAAAAGTATAAGTTTACATGAAAATGATCATTCTGGTGCTTAAATGACGATCTAAGGAAAACGTATAAGGAAAAATATATGTATGTTTATCATTAAATATTTTTACATTTTTAAAGTTAAAAGTTTAATTTAATAGTTATAACATATGATTATAAAATTTTACTGTTGTAATTCAAGTTAAAAGTTTTATGTAGTAATTTTTAAATTTATATTTATTCTAAAAGCAGTTTTGAAGTTATAGTATTAAATATTGTTTTACGAAATTTTTAAAAAGCTCATTTTGGCCACACACCAATAATAATCTTATTTACTTACTGAGCGTCATCTCACACCAATCATATTTTTATTTCAGATAACTCTGAAGGGCATGTCGGAAATCAGGCTTAGCAACCATGTGGGTGGGGATTAGAAAAATAAAGATTGATTAGAAATATTATAATGATGCCAGATATTTATGCTTATGTAATTTTTCTTCTTTTGAAATAAATGATTGTAATACGGATAATTAGCGCTTTGGTTTAATAATAATTGAGCTTATTTGCTTCCGCTGTAAATCAATAGTAAAAAGTTAATATCCCAGACCCTTCGGGGTCGGGGTGTTACAAACCTAACCTGTCTCTGTATCAATTTAACCATACATGATACAACATAATAAGAGAGTCCAACCTCGTGGAGTGAACGGATGCCCACATACATACACATAACCATCCATACTCATCCAAAGTACGCAGCGGAATAGGGTCTTTTTTACAATAACAGTATCATACCAGAGTCTATACAAGCTAGGATATACATTCCCATAATACGAAACATACCCCAGGTGTCTACAAAAACCATCTCGACAACCTGGGTACAAAAACACGTACCTAGTAGGTACAAGCAGTAGCTAACGACACCCCTGCTACCAGATGCTAGGATGTTAATTACGGCTACCTGAAAGACCTAAAAAATATTGTACATACATTCGGGGTGAGACACCTCTCAGTAAGGAAGAAAGCAGGTTATATTAGTGTATGACATACCAATGTTATTTTACATACTTCATAACACTATAAAATACGATACAGTTCGAAACATTTACATACAGTTTCATACAGATACATACAGTTCCAGTATTTTTACAAAAACCTTCGCAACTACACAAGGTCACCTCGTCTCACAGCGATTACATTGCTACATACGCAACTATGTTGCGATGACCGAGGCCCAATAGTGATTACATTGCTTCATACGCAACTACACAAGGTCACCTAGTCTCACAGCGATTACATTGTTACACACGCAACTACGCTGTTGCGACTCATGCCCACGGTGATTACATTGCTACATACGCAACTACACAAGGTCACCTAGTCTCACAGCGATTACATTACTACACACGCAACTACGCTGCGATGACTCAGGCCCACAGTGATTACATTGCTACATACGCAACTACACAAGGTCACCCAGTCTCACAACGATTATATTGCTACATACGCAACTATGAAGCGACGACCCAGGCCCAATAGTGATTACATTGCTACATACGATGTAGAACACATCCTTCGGTGGCTAGCTGGAACATACTGGTGATATTTCACACCCAGGATATAGAGCCGGCCACTTTCGCCCACGGTAGTTAACCGATACATGGTTGTTTTACAAATCCCTGGAATCATTTTGGAACTCACGTTCCTATACATTTCAGCATACGGTAATTAGCCGCCACATAACTATTTTACAAATACCTGGAACAAATAGATTCAACCATACATACCACACTTATTTGGTTATGGCAAATCATATCATTTACAAATTCAAGTATATAGTCCATTCAAATATGGATTACAGTCACCTCAATAATACAGTTCTAGCAAAACCAATAGTTTTTCAAACAAAGTAGAGATGATACCTGAAATCCCTAATTTTCCCAAAAACTGTAACCCAAAAATCCCCCATTTTTACCCGATAGATTTCCCAAATAAGTAGCCAAAACATACATACGATCGTAGCCTACAAGCTTACCGATCCTGATTTCGAAAATAAACTGACATAAACAGAATCCCCTGACCTTAACCCGAATTCCAACTACGAACTCTATGGTCCTCAAAACTATGAACCGAGACTCCAAAACCTACAAACCACAGTACAGTACAAGCTTACAATCCATACTACTACACATATACTGAATCAGAAATGAAAACCGAGCCTTACCTCGATTTTAACCCGAAACCCAAAATCGCTCGAAATGAGATTTCGATCCGTTAGAAATGTAGAGAATCCTTCGCTGATCCTCGCAGTAACTTTGGACTTACAAACCAAGCAACGATCGGCAAGGAAAACTAGAGAGAGAGTGTACGGAGAGTTCTAGAGAGAGAGAGAGAAAGAGAGAGTGTTTGGGGAAACTTAGTGTTACGACCTGCTCATTTTTCACATTTTTTTTTTATCAACATTATAAAATCAATACTACATATCCCGTGGGTATCAAGGATATAACAAAACATACAGCAGAAGCCTACGCAGCAGAAAGTATAAAATTATATACATCTCATCATAATGTGCCCAATACATACCAGAGTACTATAAACACTAACTCTCAGTATATATACATCCAAAAATGGAATCTAGGGACAATTCCCCCAAAAACCTAACTGTCCCTACCAAAAACTTACCCTTTGCAGAGGGTAGATAAACAACACTAATTCTGCGGGGCTTTTCCCGCTCTCCTATCCGGGGCTCCTGAAAAGTTAATAAAATTTAGGGGTGAGACACCTCTCAATAAGGGAAATAAACTAATACTAGTGTGTGGCAACATGAGTAATTCGTGTTCAACATATATCATATATAACATATTTAGTACTGTTTCATCAAATCTGGGAAAACATATATATATATATATATATATACATATATATATATATATATATAAATCAACATGGCGAAACATACTGCATTTTCATAACATATCTCATCTCATATCATAATAATAATAATAATAACATAAAAACCATCCTGGTGGGTTAGCTGGCTGTTGTCATGTATTACCCCCACATAACTAGGTTGTGTGGCTCGAAGGCGGGACCTGACAATGGTTGGCCGACCACTGCCAAGTCAATAGTCTAGTCTGTAGGTTCGATGGGTCTACCTAGACTGGTCCGTACACCAGGGGCGATAACAGCACACTCCTCGAACATAACCACATCGACCATCCAATCTCGCACCACTCCGTACAGCGGCGTTAACATAGATATCATGATCGCGAGGACCATGGACACATAGCAATGATACCGTGCAAGTGCTAGCCTAAACCAAGCCAACCAGGTTCTGATATCATATACATATACTAAAATTGTGATACATAGATATCTCATATCATTCATTTTCACATCAATCATATCATTTCACATATATATGTGTATCATGAAAATCATTGGCCCGTACACCGGTATTTCACATTTTAACATAGCACGGCCCGTACGCCAGCAAATCAGATAGCACAGCCCGTACGCTGGCAAACCACATAGCATGGCCCGTACGTCAGCAAATCACATAGCACAGCCCGTACGCTGGCAAACCACATAGCACGGCCCGTACGCCGACAAATCACATAGCACGGCCCATACGCCGGCAAATCACATCCATATATATATATATATATGTAAAACATCTCAGCCCGTACGCTGATTTTCCATCATAAAAATCCATATCATCCACATTCCCAGAAAACATCATTTCACAACATTTTTACTCATACCACACAGTAGATTTTTCACATATTCAACATACGATCGTTTTCACAGTATTTTTCAAATATAAGACGTATACATATAATTATATACATTTTATATAAACCAAATGATAACTATACATATATAAGCATTTTCCAAAACAGTACTAGGTTAGTTTATTCCCTTACCTGATCCCTGGAAAGCCCCTAATAAAACTGCCCCATACCCGCAGGGTTCCTAACTCAACACCCTGAAAATGAACAATCCCAGAATTAAAGTTCAGTATTTCTAATCATACAATCTTTTCCTCAACTGTCAAAAACCCAAATATTGAGTAGAAAGTTTTTACCCAAAAGCATTCAAGTTTAACACCTAAGGAGTTCCCTGACCAATACCCTAAAACTGAAAACCCCCAGTATTAAACTTCAGTATTTTCATGCGCACAACATTTCTTATAATTAGCGCAAGACCAAATATGGCTTAAAAAGCCTTACCTCAACTTTGGGATGATTTTCAACTAGCTTTCTCCCACGATCTACTCCAGTAGATTTGGAGAGAACTTCACCAGGAGCGTCGTGGTGACTTCGGATCATCGATCCGGAGTAAAAATAGCCCAAAAATGAAGAGAGAGAGAGAGAGTGAGCCGAAGGGGGAGAGAGAGAGAGCGCATTGGCTTCTTTAAGAAGCCAAATTATCCGGATTTATTATATATATAAAACATAGGATTTCGTCGACGCGTTCGTTCTTCGTCGACGAGTCCTTCACAAATTTTGTCGACGAGGCCCTGTATTCGTCAACAAAATTCAGGCTGTCTCAGAACCCCTCTCGGTATTTTCTCGTCGACGAGCCCCTGTGTTCGTCGACGAATTCTCTTAAGCCTTCATCGATGAATCCCCTGTATTCGTCGACAAAGTCCTGGTGTTTCCCCTCGTTTTCCATTAGTCCTTCCAAAGTTCAATTTCGTCGACGGCCTCCTTTTGTTTTCAGTTCCCATATCCCTTTTCTTTTATTCTTTAACTACCATTTTATTTAGGTTGTTACACTTAGCCCCAAAGCAACCCAAAAATATCTTTTATAGGCCTTTGACCTGAGTAGATTCGTCGACGAATTGGGGTCCTCGTCGACAAATGCTTCACTAGCCTCGTCGACGAATCTGTAGCCTCGTCGACGAGCCAAATATTCCAAATTTTCCTGAACCCCTTGGCATTCACTCGTCGATGAGCTTTTGAATTTCGTCGACGAGAAGCCTTCAGCCTTCGTCGACGAATTATGGCCTCGTTGATGAAATATGTGAAATTCCATTTTTACCCCTCTTTACATAATAAGTCCATTCATAGCGGTTCGGGTTCTTACAAACCCTACCATGCTGCATCAACACACAACCAAACCCTTTCAAAGACGCATCACTGTAAATTGCATAACCATTACCTCCAAATGGAATTGTCAGTACTGGTGCAGTGACGAGCCACTGTTTTAATTCCTGGAAGCTTTGTTTACATTCATCATCCCCTACAAATCTGGCATTCTTCCTGGTCAGTCGTGTCAAAGGCCCTGATAGTCTGGAGAATCCCTCTACAAACTGACAGTAATATCTCGCTAGTCCTAAGAAACTCCTAATCTCATGAACATTCCTCGTCCTTTCCCAATTCACCACTACCTCTATTTTACTGGGATCCACTGAAATTTCATCCCCTACTATAACATGCCCCATAAAAGCAACTTTCTCTAACCAAAATTCACATTTACTAAACTTGGCATTCAATTCTTTTTCCCGGAGTGTTCGAAGTACCAGCCATAGGTGTGCCTCATGTTCCTCTAAACTCCTCGAGTAGACCAGTATATCATTAATGAAAACCACAATGAACTGGTCTATATATTGATGGAACACCTAATTCATTAAATTCATAAATACTGCTGGTGCATTAGTAAACCTGAATGACATCACCAAAAACTCATAATACCTATGCCTAGTTCGAAATGCTGTCTTAGAGATATCTTCTACTTTAACCTTCACCTGATGATAGCCTAATATGAGATTGATCTTGGAATAAACTCGTGTACCCTGAAGCTGATCAAATAAATCATCTATATGTGGTAGAGGATATTTGTTCTTAATGGTTACCTTATTTATCTCTTTGTGATCTATGCACATCCTCATAGACGCATCTTTCTTCTTTACGAACAGCACTGGTGCTCCCTAGGGCAATACGTTAGGTAAGATAAACTCCTTTATTCAATAGATCCTGTAACTGGTCCTTTAATTCTCCCAAGTCAGCTGGAGCCATTCGGTAAGGAGCCTTAGAGATCGACGCTGTCCCTAGAGGTAAATTTATAACAAAATATACCTTGCGATCGGAAGGCAACCCAGGTAACTCTTTTGAAAAAACATCTGAAAATTTCCTTACCACTGGTGTATTGTTAAGCTTCGATTCATTTTCTGACACTTCTTTTACAAATGCCATAAACCCCTGACCTGCATCCAAGAGCAGTTTGCTTGCTTGCATGGCTGACACTAACTATGGCGAGGCATGCACACGTGAACCAACAAATCTGTATTCTTGCTCACCCGACGGTCTAAAAATTACTTCTTTCTGATGGCAGTTAATACTAGCGTGATTAGCTGCCAATCAATCCATACCCAATATTACATCAAACCCCTGCATATCTAATATCACAAGATCGGCTGGTAGTACTTTCCCTTGAATAGCCACTGGAAAATTCCTAAGTACCTTCCTACATCTCACAGTAGATCCAGTCGACATGGTTACACTAACTCAACATCTAACAAATGTACTTCAATCCTAGCTTACTTAGCATACCTCAATGAGACAAAAGAATGGGTGGCACCTGTGTTAAATAAAACAACAACTTGATATGGAAAAGCAGTAAAAATACCTATAACAACGTCTCCAGCTGCCTTAGCATCTCCTAGTGTTAACGCATATACCCTCGTCGAGGCTACATTCCTCTACTGGCCTCCCCAAGGTGCCTGATAACCACCCCGATAGGGTCTGAGAGCTAGGGCCTGAATCGACAGTTCTAGGCATGCTCGTGCCATGTGGTCAGGTCTCCCGCACTGATAACAGAAGTCTCTCCTAGCCCGGCACTCTCCTAGATGTCATCTCCCGCACATCTAACACACAGGGTAGGTCTACATACCCTGATTCTTATGAGGTCCCGTCATCTACCTCTGACCTCCCCTATAACGATCTCCTCTCCTAGGCCCTGACTAGAACCTACCTGAAAACCCTAAGGCGTAGGCTTCTTTTTCTGACTCTAAGTTACGATGCCTCTCTACATGCCACTCTCAATAACCGCAGCCCTATCTACGACCTCTGCGAATGTTTGAGCCCGGAAACCTATAACCTGCTCAAATAGATTCTATCTCAGACCTTCTTCAAACTTCCACATATTTTTCTCTTCGTCTAGTGCCAAATATGGGGCGAACCGAGACAACTCAATAAATTTAGCTGCGTATTGTGATAGTGTCAGCTTCCCCTAAACTAAGTGCATAAACTCTACTGCCTGCCCTTAGCGCTCTGAACGATAGTAGGGAAATATCGCTCAAAGAATAGCTCCTTGAATCGACACCACATCACTAGCATTGGATCCGACCTCTTCTCCTCAATTAATCGCGCTGATCTTCACCAGAGTTTTGCCTCTCCTATCAGTTTGAATGTCGCAAATACTACCATCTATTCTTGTACATGGAAGCACTGCCAACGTCTCCTCAGTGTCCTAAACCCAATTTTCAGCCACAATCGAGTCAGAACTTCCAGCAAAAGATGGGGGCTTCATTTGCGTAAACTGCTCGATCGTGCAGCTATGCTCCCTCGAACTCCTAGTCATCTTAGGCATCACCTGTTGGGTGACGCTGCGTAATACTGCATCAGTATCTCCACCTCCTATACTAAAAGGTCCTGCTCCATCACCCCCAGCATTCGTACCACTGCTCCTTGGGTCCATCCTGAAAAGACAAAGAACATTATTTAAGGACCCTATCTCCCGTACAGATCTAATTTATTTCATTTAACTAAAATCTCATATTCACTATTAATTATCCTCCCTAATCTAAATTCAAAATCCAATCCTGTAACCTAAACACACGACCCGACAATAGTTTACAATGGCTTTCCGGAAAATGTCACTCTAGGAAAAACACAGAAACCACCACGGAAATCCTGTACCCAGACTATAGAACAAAAGCTCAAATCCTTTCTTATGCTCTGGTATTGCTTCCGCTATACTCTAAAGTCTACAGAAACTACCAACCTAGGATCTGATACCAAACTATAACGACCTGATTTTTCCTACCATTTTTTCCCTTATAAATATATACTGTGAAATTTCACTACCCTGATGCCTGTTATTATAAATCATACCACCATCATCACGGACCAGATAGGAACTGTGGAATCTGAGACATAATAAACTACCTATGCAGCGAAAAGCAAAATACATATAACCACATCAATATATACAATACCAAAGTTTTAAAAGTTTCCCATAATATGAATATACGACCATTTCCAAAAATACCCTCAACTGAACCTAGGGACTACTCCAAAAATGACTTCCCAAAATACTCACCCTATGGACAAGGCAGTATTGTAGTCTCCTCTATCTACGAACCTGATCTGCTCGCCTAGCTGTATTACCTGAAAAATGTTAGATCACTAGGATGAGACAACGCTCAGTAAGATGAAATATGCTATTACTAGTGTGTGGCAGGTGAGTTTACATATTTGTAAAAACTGATTTAGAAAAACCATAAATAGCTGAGACTGAGAAAACACGTATAAATAATGTGTAGTATAGCTCATACCTATGTTATTTAACATAAATTGTTTTTTTGAATTTTCTATTCATAATACTTCTAATATTCATAGGTACATCTACGGTTTCTGTATATCTGAATATATATATATATATATATATATATATATATATATATAATTGAAAGTTATGATTTAACCCCTCATGATAGGGTTGTGTGGCCTGTAGGTGGGACCTATCCTAGCTGGCCGACCAGGATAAGTCAACTGAACTTCGAAAGTCAGATCGGCCTCCTTAACCCTAACTGATGGGGAGCTTATCCACAACATAGGCACGATCGACTATTGAATCCATATACTATCTGAGTTATGTGGTTGCACTATGAACTGAATATAGCTACGGTACTGTGCTCTGCTGTCTGAATCTGGTCCATCAGGGTCTGATACTATATACATAACTGATATTTTATATTACTGGTTTACCATGATTTTGAAATAACCATAATATTACAAAATTGATCTGAAAATCTGAGTAACTAATTGAATATTCAATGTCTATACATATGTGTATCTAATAAATTGGGTGTTATAGTTTTGAAATCATGGCGTACTGAAATTGCTGAAAATAAAGGTTTCTTTACATATACTGTAAATCATGTTTCTAAATATACTGTATAATTTCTATCTGTATACGTACTGAAAATTCATCATTCTATTGTATATATATACCCTATGATATTTTCTGCTAATATACAGTAAAACATGGTATTTGTAGCTGCATAAATACTGTGCTAATTTACTACAAGCTCATGTCACACGATTTAAATAAATAAATTTACATGTTCTAAAATCTGTATTTTCTGTTATACAAATATTTTATAATCTGAATAATAATAATATGGGAAAACATATAATTTCTGCTAATAATCATACTAAAATTCCTAGCATAACATATTTCTCTCACCTGACTATCTGAACTCCAGCTGTTATTTATAGTCTTACACGTTTGGTATTTAGAATTTCAACATCCTGAGATAATACACACATACTTTCCCAATCAAAAACTGAATTCACCTAAATAATTATCGTATAAATACTTCCCCAAATCCACATATGCCCAATTCCTAAACTATATTCCATATATCATTTTACCTGCGTTCTTGAAATACCACCCACTGGGGTCTTCAACCCTTACTTGCAGGATCCCAAAACACCCTATTCTTGAAAATATAATACCATGATTTTTCTTCACAAAACTCCAGTATATTCGCATATAACATAGAATTTGGCCTTAAATGAACTGAGTAATACTGAAAATACTTAAATAATCTACTTACCCTGGTTTTGGGATGGTTCCCAAACTTCTCAGATCAACATTTCGCTCTAGCTATGTTGTAGAGTATCTCCCTAGAATCACCGTGGTAACTTCTGATCGTCGAACTAAGGAGAGACGGAGCCGGAATCTTAGAGAGAAGTTAGAGAAACCATTTTAGAGAGAGAGAGAGAGAGAGAGAGAGAGAGAGAGAGAGGAATGGTAAATGAAATTTTCATCAAAAATCTATTTTAGGGCTATATATAAATTGCTGTCCATGTAACCTCGTCGATGAGCCACGTCACCTTGTCAACGAGTCAAATTGTAATCTCGTCGACAAACGCCTACTCCTCGTCGACAAGATTCAGACCTTGAAAACGGCCCTCTTGGTAACTTCTCATCGACGAAATGAATGTTCTCATCGACGAACCCAAGAAGGATGCTTGTCGACAAGCGCCCTGTGTTCGTTGACGAGTCCCTGTAAATTTCCTTAAAATATTTCCCCATTTTCCTTTTTTTCTTTTATTAGTTAACTACCATAATTCTTTGGGTCTCTATAAACTATCTCAAAAGGAATTACAAGATGATTTAAAACTGGTCTTATATAATTCTTTCTATCTCTCCTTTTTCTAATCCTTTTTATATAGTCCTTACTTTCAAGCATGTAATATATAAATAAAAGCATGCAATATATATATCACAAATGAGAGTGAGAGGTTGTCCTTTTATAGGGCAAGGGGTGGAAGATGTTGGGCTTTGTGGAGCCTAGTTGTGTTTGATTCGGATGATATCCTGACTCGAAATTAATGTTGCATGGATTTTTAATGGGAGATTATTATTTAAGGCCCAAACCTCCACTCCATGGACTAGGCCCAAACCGTCAGCCTCCTGGGGGTCCGAGGGCAATGGTGTAATGGCCCGATCCTTTATACGGACCCAGGTTGCCAACCTACATACATAATAACATGTACCTGATAGACATACATGAACAACCCGCCCTAAACAGGGACATACGAGTGTAAATCATACAAAACTGGGATATAAATGTCGCGAAAAAATATAAATATCCATCGGGATTTATATTAGGTATATACCAGAGTCTACCAATTGTATTCTTAAATTCACAAACATCCAACTTAATACATAAAGCTGTGTTTACAACCTCCAAAAAGATGCTTCTAACTAAGTTTATTACATAACCGAATACTTAAACAACTAAACCAAAAACCACCCTCCCAGTCGCTCTAGCAACTAGGACCGACGTCTTGAAGGACCTGAAAATAAAGGTTGTATAATGCGGTGACACACTTCTCAGTAAGGAAGAAAGTATTACAATCAGTGTGTGACCACATGTGAGTATTTTAATTTAAAACATATATCCATATATATAAAACAAAGGTTTTCAATACTGAAGCACAACACATATATCAATATAAACAATGCCGTTTTTCCATATCAACTTTTAAATCATGTATATGAATATAGAATGCCCGACAGCTTGGTATCACAAATAATGCCTATTTTACCCCGTGGCACGGGTTGTGCACTGATATCTCTAACAATGCCCTGTTAGTGCAGGCACTGTCATGTATCTCATATATAGTCCGACTGCCTCCCTTAGTCCATTATTCACCAATGATTACAAACTCTTGCAAGCCGACCATCTCTGTACCCACATCGCTTAGCGTGTGTGGTTGCACTATACTCACTAGCAACGAAATCCAAGCCTCTTTGTATCGGAACCATAAACCCCTTTACCCTGAAGTATTTCAACTCCAGTTCGGTAGTATCTTTCAACTCCTTAGTCGGTAGTATCTTTCAACCCCTTAGGTGGTAGTATCTTTCAACTCCAATAGTCGCAAGTTGTGGTTCCACTTATCATATATACAATTTATAACAAAACATGATAACCTGTGCAATTCCAGTATTTTCACAAACTCATATATCTATATCTGGTATAAACCAGCACACACCCTCTCGGTTTACCCTTTTTGCAAAATTAGCACGGTACATAACCGACACTTGTTTTTCAATATTTTCAAGTATAACAATTTGGAACTCCGTTCCCATAATCCATATCAATAATATCAAATGTTCACAAGTTCATTTTCATCCACATGTCACACTAATTTAAACAAAAATCCACTATATAGTATATAATACAATAAACATCATTTAAATAAAAATAAGGGATTCAAGCATCTCCTACATACATAATAATACGAATAAATAAGTTTTGAAACATTTGGAGACCATACGCCAAAACCCGTATTTTTTCCAAAACCGTAAAATCATGAAACCCGACATTTCAACCCGGTGAAATTTAGTAAAATAGCAGTCAAATCAATCATATGAATGTAAACTATCTTTTTAGCGGTTTAGTTTTACGAAATAACTGTTGTAATCAATATCCCCTTACCTTAAACCTGAAATTGAAATACGAACGAACCAATCGAAAACAACGACTCGGGGTCCCCAAAACCTAAAAACCGATGAACAATACTTCAATATAATTTCCTATACTATCGATCTACTGAACCGAAACTAAATTCAGACTCTTACCTCGATTTTAGGGAAAATCCCAAAATTTCACAAACGAAGATCCGTTCCATAATAAACGTAGAGATTCTCCTCCTAACCCACGTGGTAACGACGGATCGTGGATTCCGACAACAGATTGTGCAAAATCCTAGAGAGAGAGAGAAAATGTGTGAGAGAGAGAGAGAGAGAGAGAGAGAGAGAGGGAGGGAGAGAATTTATAGAATAAAACTTAACTTAGCCTTTAAGAAATCTAAATAAATATCTCCTCCAAGATATTTATATACATATATCTCAAAATATCTCCTTTCAAAATGTCTTCTCCAAAATAACTCCTCCAAAATATCTCTTTATTTATTTATTATTCATTATTTATTTATTATTTTATTATTTATTTATTATTTTTATTATTATTTTTGGATCGGGCTACTACAATCTCCCCTCCTTATAAGAATTTCGTCCCCGAAATTCACCAACCGATACCAAGCATACTCTACCTTACATCGGAGACCTACAAAAAAGTTGGCAGCCACCCACAAAGTAGCTTCGGCCCGAATTTATTATCTACCCTCGCTTATGGCGGAGGAATACCGTGGTTACAATGCGATGCTTTGAAAGATTACACACACACACAAAACTCTCCCAAAGACCATATCACCTATACTACTATACATAAGTACGTACCATCAAAAAATAACTGTGGGTACTTCTGGCGTATCTCTGACTCTTAACTCCCATGAAGTTTCCTCCACTGCATGGTTACGCCATAATACATTCACTAGCGGTATTTCCTTAGTTCGTAACTGCTGAAATTTATGGTCTAATATCAATACTAGTACCTCCTCATATGATAAAGCATCACTGATCTCTAAAGGTTCGTAACTCAGCACGTGTGAAGGATTCAACACGTACTTCCTCAGCACCGAGACGTGAAACACGTTATGGACTCTAGATAGTGTTGGAGATAAAGCCACTCGATAAGCAACCGAACCTATCCTTTCCAGGATTTCAAAAGGCCCAATATATCAAGGACTTAGCTTCCCTTTCTTTCCAAACCTCATCACCCCTTTCATTGAAGCAATCCTTAGAAACACGATATCTCCTACCTCAAATTCCAGATCCCATCGACGAGTATCAGCATAACTCTTCTACCGACTCTAAGCTGCCTTAATTCTCTTCTTAATCAACTCGACCTTTGTAGAGCCTGCTGAACTAGTCCAGACCCAATATCTACCGCTCACCAACCTAATCCCAGAATAACGGAGATCGACACCGGCAATCGTACAATGCCTTATAAGGTGCCATCTCAATGCTTGCCTGGTAACTATTGTTATATGCAAATTCTACAAGCGGTAGATACCGTATCCAACTATCACCAAAGTCCAGTACACAAGCCCGCAACATATCCTCTAACATCTAAATAGTCCTCTCAGACTGCCCATCCGTCTGTGGGTGGAAAGACGTATTGAATGTTAGTTGTGATCCCAAGGCATCCTGTAGACTCTTCAAGAATCGAGACGTAAAACGCGGATCTCGATCTGAGACTATAGAAATAGGAACACCGTGGAGTCGTACAATCTCCTGCACGTATAACTCTGCCAGCCTATTCAAAGAATGGCTGACTCTGATTGGAATGAAATGTGCAGTCTTTGTTAGCTGATCTACCACAACTCATATAGCATTCTGCCCATGCACCACGGCAAGTAATCCCGTCATAAAATCCATTGAAATGTGCTCCCACTTCCACTCGAGGATGGCAAGTGGCTGAAGTGGTTTTTTTGGCTTCTAGTGCTCTGCTTTGACCTGCTGACAAGTCAGACACTGCTCTACAAAATGGACGATCTCTCTTTTCATGTTGGACCACCAGAAGGACTCCCTCAAATTTCGGTACATCTTCGTACTACCAAGATGTATGGTGTAGAGCGAACGGTGTGCCTCTTCCAGAATGACCTATTTAATTACGAAATTATTCGATACACAAACCCTGTGGTGAAATCTCAATATCCCATCACTGGAGATACTGAAATTCGGCTTCAACCCACTCTGAACTCCTTCCATAAGCTCAACTAATTCTGGATCCTCCTTCTATGCCGCACAGATCCTCTCTTGTAAGGTTGGCTGCACCACCAAGCTGGCAAGAACAGCCTGATGATTCTCTTCCACCACCTCCAAGCACAACCTTTCCAGGTCAATACAGATCTAATGTTGAACCCCCACTGCTGAGACCGACACATCAACAGACTTCCGACTCAGAGCATCAGCTACCACTTTAGCCTTACCTGGGTGATAACTAATAGTGCAATCGTAGTCTTTTATCAACTCAAGCCACCTGCGTTGTCTTATGTTTAGCTCTCTCTGGGTGAAGAAGTACTTCAGACTTTTATGATTGGTAAAAATCTCGCACCTTTCACCATACAAGTAATGCCTCCAAATTTTTAATGCAAACACCACCGTTGCTAATTCCATATCATGTGTCGAGTAATTCTTCTCGTACTCTTTACGTTGATGAGAAGCGTAAGCAATTATTCTACCCTGCTGCATTAGAAAACAACCAAGACCCTTTTTAAAGGCATCTCTATAGATAACAAATCCACCTTCCCCAAATTATATGGTCAGGACTAGAGCAGTAACCAGTCGTCGTTTCAGCTCCTAGAAACTTAGCTCACACTCTTTAGTCCAATCATACCTCACGTTCTTCCTCGTGAGTCATGTCAAAAGACCTGCTAAACTGGAGAAACCTTTTACAAAACGTCAGTAGTAACCTGCAAGACCCAGAAAACTTATGACCTCCTGAACATTCTTCGGTCTTGCCCAGTCCACTACAGCCTCAATCTTACTTGGGTCCACTGATACACCTTCTTTGGACACGAGGTGCCCTAGAAATGCAATCTGTTCCAGCTAGAGCTCGCACTTCTTTAGTTTAGCATACAACCTCTTATCCCTAAGCATTTGCAATACCAACCTCAAATGAACTTCATGCTTTACAACGCCCCTAGAATACACTAGGATGTCATCAATAAATACCACGACGAACTGGTCTAAATATTCATGAAAAACCCTGTTCATCAGATCTATAAATGCTGCAGGTACATTAGTCAAACCAAAAGGCATAACCATAAATTCGTAATGGCCATACCGGATTTGAAATGCTGTCTTCGGAATGTCCTCCGCTTTCGCCTTTAACTGATGATACCCAGATCGTAGATCAATTTTAGAGAAAATTTGTGTGCCCTGAAGCTGGTCAAATAGATCATCAATCCTGGGTAGTGGATATTTATTCTTTATCGTTACCTTGTTAAGTTCTCTGTAATCGATGCACATTCTCATCAACCCATCCTTTTTCTTCACAAATAACACTGGTGCTCCCCAGGGAGAAACACTAGGTCGAATGTACCGCTTTTCTAGTAGCTCCTGCAGTTGTTCTTTCAACTCTCTTAATTCAGCTGGAGCCATGCGATATGAAGCTTTTGAAATAGGCACCGTATCTGTAGCTAACTCTATGGAGAATTCCACTTCACGATCCAGAGGTAATCCTGGCAAGTCCTCTAGAAACACGTCAGGGAACTCGCGTACTACTGCAATTGTCTCCATCTTACGTTCTTCAGTCGGCGTGTCTTTCAAAAACGCCAGATACCCTTGGTAACCCACTAGGAGTAACCTCCTAGCTTGCAAAATTGAAAGGATTCGTGGTGCAGAACACACACACGATCCTAGGAACTTAAATTCTTGCTGCCATGGCGGTCTAAATATCACCTCCCTCCTACGGCAATCGATACTAGCATAACTAGCAGATAGCCAATCCATCCCTAGGATGATATCAAAGCCATACATATCAAATTCCAAAAGGTCAACTGGTAGTACCCTTCCCTAAATTTCAACCAGGAAGTCACGGACTACCTTGCTACACCCGACTACTGATTTTGACGACGTAGCCACTACCAGTTCATTATCTAACAATTGAACCTCTAATCCACAAATAAAAGAATGTGTTGCCCCAAAATTAAATAATACGACAGATTTATGAGAAAACATGTAAATGATACCTATGACTACATCACCAGCATTCTCTGCGTTGCCAGGTATCAGAGAATACACCCTAGCCTGGTTTGTACCCCCTTGCTGGCCACCACGTTGTGCCTGATTATTTCCTCTGTATGACTGTTGTGAGGTTCCACTGTTTCCTGGCAAGCGACAATCTCTCACCTTATGTCCCTACCTACAACACCGCATACAAGGCCCCGTAGTCAGCCAACACTGACCAGTGTGCTTCCTACCACAAAGAAAGCAACCATGGGAAGCTTGCGGTGTTTTGAAACGTACAACCACTATTCCTCTTCTAGTTATGCTGCCTCACCCCAAACAAAGAACTAGGAGGTGCTGACCTTTTCTTCGGGACCTGAAGCTCCACGTCCTCCAGCAAGCTCTCCTCTGCCACAGTGGCTTTGTCGACCAGTGTAGCAAAGTCTTGAAACTGCAAGATCACTGTCTGTCTACAGATCTCCTTCCTCAGACCCCTCTGAAACTTCTAGGCCTTCCTCGCTTCATCCGGTATCATGAATGGAGCGAATCGGGATAGCTCTTGGAATTTGGCAGCTTACTGCTGCATCGATAGCGACTCCTGAGACAAGTTCATAAATTCCTCCATTTTCGCGTTTCTGACTGTGGCCGGAAAGTACCATTCAAAAAATAGATCTCTAAAACGGGACCACGTCATTGCTACTGGTATCGGTCGGTGTTCCTCCATTTTCTTAACCGACACCCACCATCTCTCTACCTTCCCTGACAACTTGAACATTGCAAAGGTTACTTTCTACTTCTCCGTGCAGTTCAAGACATCCAAGATTTTATCGATCTCCTAGATCCAATTATCAGCATGGACTGGATCTGCACTTCCTACGAACACCGAAGGCTTCAACCTGGTGAACTGATCAATGGAGCATCCCATCTCAAATGTGAGATGGTCCTACCCCCTATTCGTTCGCTCCACCATAGCCATAAGCTGCTGTGTGAAATCCTATAATACACTCATAGAGTCACTGCTAGCCTCAACGCCAGCACCCTCACTACTACTGTCTCCTATGTTAGCAGTAATGTCCCTGGATTCCATCCTGAAAGGCAAAAATGAAAATCCATTAGAAGAGTAAAAGCCTAAATATCGGTTAATACTATTTTACTATAGACTCAGTCCCCTAAAATCATATTTTCAATATTGACGTACTCTATTAATTTAACATCATCATTCTAACTCAAATCCTGCCCTTCTGCTTGGAAACAACACCATCAATAGATTGCCGTGATTTTCTAAACCCTTCGAATGATCCAGAAAAACATAGAAGTCTGTCAAGGGAATTCCGTCTCCAGGCATACAAAACAAAACTCGAGGTCTTATCCATGTCCTATACTCTGGTATATTCTAGACTACAAAACTAGAAAATTCTTAATTCTGGACATATCCCTAACCAAACAGCACGATTTAAATCACCCTTCCTACTGGTTAAGGGCTCTGATACCAACTGTAATGGCCCGGTCCTTTATACGGACCCAGGTTGCCAACCTGCATACATAATAACCTATACGTGATAAACATACATGAACAACCAGCCCTAAATAGGGACATACAGGTGTAAATCATATAAAACTGGGATATCAATGTCACGGAAAAACATAAATATCCAGCGGGATTTATACTAGGTATATACCAGAGTCTACCAACTGTATTCTTATATTCACAAACATCCAACTTAATAGATAAATCAGTGTTCACAACCTCCAAAAAGATGTTTCTAACTAAGTTTATTACATAACTGAATACTTACATAACTAAACCAAAAACCACCCTCCCAGTCACTCTAGCAACTAGGACCGACGTCCTGAAGGACCTGAAAATAGAGGTTGTATAATGGGTGAGACACTTCTCAGTAAGGAAGAAAGTATTACAATCAGTGTGTGACCACATGTGAGTATTTCAAGTTAAAACATATATCCATATATATAAAACAAAGGTTTTCAATACTGAAGCACAACACATATATCAATATAAACAATACCATTTTTCCATATCAGTTTTTAAATCATGTATATGAATATAGAACGACCGAGAGCTTGGTATCACAAATAATGCCCATTTTACCCCGTGACATGGGTTGTGCACTGATATCTCTAACAATGCCCCGTTAGTGCAGGCACTGTCATGTATCTCATATATAGTCCGACTGCCTCCCTTGGTCCATTATTCACTAGTGATTACAAACTCCTACAAGTCGACCATCTCTGTACCCACACCGCTTAGCGTGTGTGGTTGCACTGTACTCATTGACAATGGAATCCAAGCCTCTTGGTATCGGGACTATAAACCTCTTTACCCTGAAGTATTTCAACTCTAGTTCGGCCGTATCTTTCAACTCCTTAGTCAGTAGTATCTTTCAACCCCTTAGGTGGTAGTATCTTTCAACTCCAATAGTTGCAAGTTGTGGTTCCACTTATCATATATACAATTTATAACAAAACATGATAACCTGTGCAATTCCATTATTTTCACAAACTCATATGTCCATATCTGGTATAAACCAGCACACACCCTGTCGGTTTACCCTTTTTGCATAATTAGCACGGTATATAACTAGCACCTATTTTTCAACATTTTCTAGTATAATAATTTGGAACTCCGTTCCCATAATCCATATCAATAATATCAAATGTTCACAAGTTCATTTTCATCCACATGTCACACTAATTTAAACAAAAATCTGCTATATAGTATATAATACAATAAACACCATTTAAATAAAAATAAGGGATTCAAGCATCTCCTACATACATAATAATACGAATAAAGAAGTTTTGAAACATTTGGAGACCATACGCCAAAACCCGTATTTTTACCAAAACCGTAAAATCATGAAACCTGACATTTCAACCTGGTGAAATTTAGTAAAATAGTAGTCAAATCAATCATATGAATGTAAACTATCTTTTTAACGGTTTAGTTTTATGAAATAACTGTTGCAATCAATTTCCCCTTACCTTAAACCTGAAACCAAAACACGAACGAACCGATCGATAACAACGACTCGGGGTCCCCAAAACCTAAAAACCGATGAACAATATTTCAATATAATTTCCTATACTACCGATCTACTGAACCGAAACTGAATTCAGACCCTTACCTTGATTTTAGGGAAAATCTCGAAATTCGACAAACGAAGATCCGTTCCATAATAAACGTAGAGATTCTCCTCCTGACCCACGTGGTAATGAAGGATCGTGGATTCCGACAACAGATGGTGCGAAATCCTAGAGAGAGAGAGAGAGAGAGAGAGAGAGAGAGAGAGAGAGAGAGAGAGAGAGAGAGAGAGAGAGAGAATGAGAGAATTTATAGAATAAAACTTAACTTAGCCTTTAAGTAATCTAAATAAATATCTCCTCCAAGATATCTCCCTTCAAGATATCTTCTCCAAAATATCTCCTTCAAAGTATCTCTTTATTTATTTATTTATTTATTATTCATTATTTATTTATTCATTCATTATTTTTATTTATTTATTTATTATTTATTATTTTTGTTTATTTTGATTTTATTTTATTTTATTTCTTTGGGTTGGGTTACTACAAATGGCCTCAGGAAAAATTTTTTGGTCCATTTTATAACCCATTGTGAATCCTATGTGCAGGATATAAAAATCGTTGTTTTGGTGATTAGGGTTTATCCATTGAAACTATGTGACTGCACTTTGTATTTTCTTCTGGATAATAGTGAAATTCCTGCAACTCTGTGAACATAGGCAAATTGCTGAACCGCGTAAATACTGTCTTGTGTGTGTGATTATTTTTCTTCGGTGTGTGTTCTTCTTCATTTTGTTTCTCACAAGTTTTTTTGGAATTTTGTGATAATTTCCTTACAAAAGATGAAGGGGTGACATCCACTTGTTTTATTTTTTTCATAACACTCCCCCTTGGATGTCACCCATATATTAACTCTTTCTGTTAAGATCTTTAAGATGTCTTATTCCGATAAGATGAACCAATTTCTTGAAAGTTGTAGTAGGCAAAGCTTTAATGAACAAATCTGCTAGATTATTACTTGATCGGATTTGCTGAATATTTATATCACCATTCTTCTAAAGTTCATGTATATAGAACAATTTTGGAGAGATATGTTACGTTCTGTCATTCTTTATGTATCCTCCTCTCAGTTGAGTTATACATGCAGCGTTGTCTTCATATAAAATTGTTGGAATATCCTTGATTGATTGAAGACCACAATTTTCTTGGATATGAGAAGTTATTTATATGAGCCACACGCATTCTCTACTAACTTCATGGATAGCTAGAATTTCAGAATGATTGAAGGATGTTACTGTAATAATCTACTTTACTGATTTCCAAGATATAACAGTTTTTCCATAAAGAAATACATATCCATTTTGAGATTTAACATTGTGAGGATCAGATAGATATCCAACATCTCTCAAATAGCGTAGAATGTGCTTAATTCCATTTCAGAGTCGTCGAGTAGGAGCAGAGCTATATCTTGCTAGTAGATTTACAACAAATTCAATGTCGGGTCTTATACAATTGGCCAGATACACTAGAGAGCTGATAGTACTTGAATATGGTACTTTAGAACCAAGTAATTCCTCCCCCTCATCATGAGGTCGAAATGAATCCTCTTTAACATCAAGTAATCGCACCATCATTGGAGATCCCAAAGGATGAAATTTGTCCATATAGAATTGCCTTAATACCTTTTCGGTATATTTAGATCGATGAACAAAAATTCCCCCATTTAGATGTTCAATCTGTAGGCCAAAATAATATTTTGTCTTTCCTAAATAATTCATCTCAAATTATGCCCATTAAATAATTAGCACCTTTAGTGAGCTCTTCAAGAGTCCCAACTAAATTCAAACCATAAACATAAATAGCAATTATAGTAAATCCGGATTTTTACCTTTTTATAAAAACTCATGGACAAATTGGATCATTTATGAATCATTCTTTCACAAAGTACTCACTTAATCGATTGTACCACATGTGTCCAGATTGTTTTAATCCATATAAAGAACGTTGGAGTTTAATTGAATAAAATATCTGAGTTTTGTTTCAGGTAATTTAAATCCTTCAAGGATTTTCATATAAATTTCATTATCCAACAATCCATATAGGTATGTTGTTACTACGTCCATAAGACGCATGCTCAGTCATTCATCGACTGCTAGCCCAATTAAGAATCTGAAAGTGATTCGATCCATTACAGGAGAATATGTCTCCTCATAATCAATTCCAGGTTTCTACAAGAAATCTTGTGTCACAAGCCTTGCTTTATATTGAGTAATTTCATTATTTTCATTTTTCTTGTGCACAAATACTCATTTGTATCCAATAGGTTGGACAATTTCTAGTGTCTGGACTATAGGTCCAAAAACTTCTCTTTTTGATAGAGAGTTTAATTTTGATGTGATAGCCTCTTTCCATTTTGGCCAATCGACACTCATTAACAAATTTAGGTTCAAAATCCTCATTACTTCTGATAATGTCATCATTAGTTCTGGTAATGTCAGTAGTTACTGCATATGCAAATGTGTTGTTGACAACAACTTTATTTCTCCTCCACATTTCTCCCGTGTAATGAATTGAAATCTCATTATTATTTCCAAGTACCTCTCCCTTTTCAAGGGATGTCACTTTAGGAGTTTTATCTTCAAGAGATTCCTCTTCAGGAGGTTCCTCTTTAGGAGGTTCCATAATAGAAATTTCATTTTCAAGAGAAACGAGTTTGTGAATGTCGAATGGATTATCCACCTCTGTAACCTCTTCTAGAGTTTTTACAGATTTCAATTTTCTTATTCTAGGAGTTTTATCTTTTGCACCAAAAAAGCCTTCCACGTTTAACTTACAGCTTAAGTTTATTAGCCAGATGTTGTCCTTCAGAGACATCAATACATGTCGGAATATTTGCAGCATGTATATGAGATTTTAATATGGCCTTAATATCTGAAAAAGAATCTATAAACTAATTTGTTATCCCTTGCAAATGTATAAACTTTTGAACTTCAAGTTCACATTGATTTGTGCGAAAATCTAAATCAGATAAACACATGGCATTCCACGTTATTTCATGTTGTCCTTTAGACACTAATTTTTCTCCTCCTAGTGTAGGAAATACTGTTTCATTAAAATGACAATTAATTTCCCTTAAGAACAAGTAGTGTAGATGAAATCAGTTAGTAAAAGAATCTTTTGGTTATTTAGTGGATGACCATGTGAATTTTCAATGATTCTTCACATCGTTACATCTCCAAGACGTCCAAGATGATTAGGCCAAAGTGTTAATAACTTTGGGTCATTGCACTTCTGGTGCAAGACATATATGACTCAACTGCTTTAGTCTTTGTATAATACAAACTAGATAATAAAGTTGACAGTTTTTCAAAAAGTTGTTTCTTCCAGAAACAGTTGAAGTAATATTAAGAAATTCTTTACTACCTTCATTTGTAGTTTCAATGTGATATCTATTAAATCTTTAAAGCTTAACCGATTTTTTCTAAACCTGCTGGAATATAAAGTTTCATCAATTTGTAATAAAGTAACATTGGGTAACTTTATATTAGTTCTTCCGAAGACTTCAATCAAATTTGTAAAACCAGATATTGTATTAACATTTTTTGAAGATATATTTTGTGATCACCTGATTTTCATACCATTATTATAATTATTTTTATAACATCAATACTCAATTATCTATCAAACAACTCTGATATCATATATCTCCATAACCCGACCCAAAATGGAATACCGGGTAATCAATCCATCAAGAATCACAATAATCATGCAGCAGAATACATATCGTAACTGAGCCCAATATACAATACCAACCAAATACAATACAATAACAGAGTATTACCCATCTATATATACACATATACAACTCCAAGAATCCACCCAAATATACCAAGGAATCTCACAAATCACATTTCCCAACTCAAAACACTTACCTTGTCTATCAGGGTACCAGCTCTCCTCTATCTCGGATCTCTCTCTATTAGTCTGTCCTGATTTCTTGAAATATTTAGATTATGGGTGAGACACCTCTTAGTAAGACGGAATAATCTATTGACAGTGTGTGACACATGAGTTTTAATATATTATACATATCCATTTAAATAAGTATATCAGTTGGGAAAAATATACAAATATGTACTCATAATCATATATGTATGTAAAACATATTTTCAAAAGCTTTCATATCATTTTCATAATCATATACATATATTTTCATTTTCACAAATCGTATTCATATGCTTTCAAATCTCATATCATATACATACTCTTTCCTTTCTTATATCATATACGTACCCATTCATTTGTCATATCATATACATACTTTTCTTTTCTCATATTCATATTCGTACTTTCTCATTTCCCATAATCATATTCACATTCTTTCATTTCTCATATTCATATTCACATTTTCTAGCCTATAGGTGTCCACCAACATAAAGCACGTCATGTCTGTAACCCACGGCTGTTCATTTCTCATATCAATTTCACATTCTTTCATTTCTCATATTCATATTCACATTTTCTGGCCCATGGGTATCTACTAGCCTATAGCACGACGCGTTTATAACCCATGGCTGTTCATTTTACTGTTCACTTTTCATAACATTTTCTATCTCATGAGCATCCACCAGCATATAATACACGCCGCATCTGTAGCTCATGGCTATCCTGAGGATATTCACATCGCCATATATTCACCCCACATGACCGAGTTGTGTGGCCCGAATGCTGGACCTTAATACAGTTAGCCTACCCAATTAGATCAAAACAAGGAACACGTCTATAGTACGATTAGCCTACCCAATCCTGGTCCGGACTCTAGGGGGCAACACTACCCTTATCACTGACCCAATCGACTGCCACGCCACACACTATACAAGTCGTGTGGTTGCACTAACACAATGCTACCAACGATACTATGCTCTAAATACTATGGTCCATTAGGGTTCTCATTTTTTACTTTTCTGTATTCATATTTCATCATTTCTGTATATCCCATCATATCAATAATATTCTCAGCATTTTCCTTACCATTCTCATCATATCAACAATATCCTTAGCATTTTCTGTTTATAACAGCTTTGTGTATATCACGTATATAATTTTTTTTAGTAAAACATATTTGTATAACGCATTTTATCATATCTCTATAAAACATAACTGTATATCTCATATTTCATTATTTCTATATACATTGTAGACACCCCATTTTTACCCAAACCCAATATTATTATTATTTTCACTATTATAATCATTATTAATCATTTTCCTATATTGATATAAGTAATTTATTATTATTATTATTATTATTATTATTATTATTATTATTATTATTATTATTACTTTTATTTTTATTTTTACTTCTATTTTATTTATTATTATTATTATTTATTATTTTCATTATTATTAATATTATTTTTAATTTTTATTATTTATTAGTATTTTTATCTTTATTACTACTATTATTATTATTATTTATTTCTGTTATTATTATTATTATTATTATTATATTTATCTTTATTATTTAACATTATTTCTATATTCACTTTATTATTATTATTATTATTATTATTATTATTATTATTATTATTATTATTATTATTTCCTTATTACCATAATAAGTAGTTATACTCATATATATTGTTTCCAAAAAGAAAAAATACCATAAAATACAAAAAACCAAAAAAGGAAAAGAGAAGTAGGGTTTCTAAATTTTTTTTATAAAGGGTCTCTTTTGGCTTCTCTCAGGGAGGGGGCACTGCACAATACAGCCAAGAGAGGGCACGGCAACGCAGCGCACAGTGAAAAAAAATTCTGTTTCTTGCTTCTGCTTGTTCTTCATCTCTCGCCTCAGGCTCCTGCTCTTTATCCCTCCAGCAACCTCTCCAGCCTTCAACTCTCTCCCTTCATCCTCACCATACCAGTCCCCATACACAGCCGCGAGCCCCGACCATCTTCCTCGCCTAGCCTCCATAGTCGCTGCCATAACCAGCAGCTTCCATCCCATCATCTGCAACAGCCCCGGCCACAATTGGCAGCAGCCCACATCAACGCTCGGTACTCCCCACCACAGCAAACCCGGCCAGGAGCAGTTATCTCCACCCAGCCGCCATCCTCCCCGCTCAGACGCAGGCCACCACAGCAGCCATCTCCGGCAGTCGTCCACGATCCGGCCTCACACCAGACAGTCCAGCAGCTCTCTCCGGCCACTCCGCACTAGCCGTCGCCCTCCGAACCGAGAACTTGCAAACCACCCCCTGTTCCATCTGTTGCAAGAGTCCCGGACACCACCACAGCAGTTCCGGCTACCTGAAAGCCCGTCTTCGCCGTCACCCTCGTCATACCAACCCCGCCAACATCATCAACGTCACCGTCTTCAAGCACCGGCAACGACGGAACCACGCACCACCCTCTGCTCCGGCCAAACATTACCGAGACCTCCCTCTGCAACTTCCCTCCAGTCACCGAGGCTTCCAGCCGGACCTGCTGTCTACTTCAGCGCCTTGCAACTTTCCTCCAGCAACTGTCGCTCCCTGCTCCAGCCTTCCGGCCACCCAGCATCATTAGCTCCGGCGATCACCCACGGTAAGCCCCTGCTGTATCTACACACACGTACACATAACACACACACACCTACACTGAACACCCACAAACACACACACTGAAACACCAGCAAATATATGTAAAAATGTTTTTTTTTAGTTATCCACATATTTATTTAATTTTATTATCATCTTGTTTTTTTTTTTTTTTATTATTGTAAATATTAACCGGTTTGCTCTCATTATTCTAGGATGTTTTATTTTATTTTATTTTATTTTATTTATTTTATTTTTTTTTTGCGGAGGAATTTTAAGGTCATAATATTCATGCATGTTTAAATTCTTTTTGTTTTTTTTTATGCATTTTAAATAATAAATATTTTTATTTTCATGTAATAATATTTGTTCATGTGGTTAATATTTGTGTTCATATTTTTTTTTATTGTAAAGTTTTTATTATAGAAATTTGTTAAAGTTCAGATTTTCACTACATATATAATATTGTTGTATATTTGTTTAAAGTACTTATATTATCGTTGTATTTTTTTTTGTAATCATTTTTATTGTTACATATTATTTAGGGTGTTTGTTTTATTGTCTAGACATTGGGCTTTTTGATGTATTTAGGATATTTATCATGATTATTGTTTATGGGATAAAAAAAAAATAGAAAACTAAGAGAAAATTCTAAAAACATTTTTTACTTGACTTTCACTATTTTCTTTAATTATATATATATATATATATATATATATATAATTTGTTATTTCAAAAACCTCCCAACTAGTATTTTAATACTAAAAAAAAAAAAACTCTAGAAGATTTCCAAAATTTTGGGAGTGTATTTTGTAAATTATTTTCTATTTTTTTTATCCCTATGATTTTATTGCGGGGGTATAAGCCTTCGGGCATCACGTACCCTAAGTTCTGAGGGAATATATATGTATATATTATCTTCATTTATTTATTATTTTATCTATTTATTTATCTTTCACATGTATTTATAAATTCATAAAAAGGAGTAATTTAAAGACTTATTAGATTAACTTAGGGATAATTTCCAATTAATTAGGTACCGTTCGTAAGAACGGGCGCGTAGGGAGTGCTCGTACCTTCTTCTCGCGTAACCGAACTCCCGACCCCAACTCTGGTAATGTAGACCGATTTTACCCCTAACGGGGTAGTAATCATGTGTTCTAACCGCACTAAAGGTTAGTGGCGACTCCGACATTCCATGATTTTTCCTTGAAAATTAAAATGATTTTAATTTCGCCGCCCGGGGCACACGCGCTCCCGGGACGTCGCGACATACATCATATCCATAAAAATCTCATGTCTGTATTAAACATATCAGGGTTTCTCACATTATCATTTCTATATAAACACACACACACACACACAGATATATATATACATTCCATTTTATCGCAATCCCAGTATAAAATATTATTTCACATTCTTCATGCCACACAATTTCGTCTGATATTCACAATATAATATTCATAGGGAAAATATCATAATATATAGTTCCCAAGGAAAATATTCATATCACAGCTTCCCAAAACTATACTCCAAATTCGCATTTCCACATATTTTACTCAACTAGTAATTTCAAAAATAACTGTTATAATTTATTCCCCTTACCTGACTTACTGAGAGGGTGCCAAAAATCTCTATACCATGCCTGCGGCTTTTGGAGCTCAAATCCTTGAAATCACATTTCCTCAATTCAATCAACTCAACCCTAGAATTACAATTATCTTAATATTCCTAGGCTCACACACTCCCATTAACCTGTTAAATTCTAAAAATGCGAGTTCGATCCACTTCCCATATTTAAATTTAATTTCTATCATATTTAAAAATACCAATATGATCAAATCCCAGCAGTTTAATCTAATTCCAAAAAATTTTCCAAAAATCTGATATAATCAAATACCCCAATTTAATAATCACATATCATAATTTAACCGGTTGAATTTCTAAAATAATTGACATAATTTGTACTCCTCATCTTAGCCTTGGAGTGGTGCCTAGGATCCCCAAATCAAAAATCTATTCCAACTAAAATGACAAGGATCAAACCTAGGACCCTATGGTAGTGTCCGATCGTTAATTTGATTAAAGATTTGAGAGAAATTGAGGGGGAAGAGAGAGAGAGAGAGAGAGAGAGAGAGAGAGAGAGAGTTTACCTCATCCCAAGAGTGGTGCCTATGACGCCCTAATCACGAATCCACTCAGGTTAAAATGTTGGTGGCCGAGAATGGAACCCAGAGGTATTTTCCATTCTTTAATTGGCCGAGAATCGGAGAAGGAATTGAAGAGAGAGAAAAAGTGAGGCATAAGGAGAGTGGAGAGAGAGAGAGAGAGAGAGAGAGAGAGAGAGAGAGAGAGAGAGAGAGAGAGAGAGAGATAGAGAGAGAAGAGAGAGAGGGAGAGAGCGTGAATGGGGGTCTCTGGTTCTCCAAATTGAAATTCCTTCCAATTTTCAACAGGAAGCTTCTTAAGCTTCCTGTTGCTAACCCCCGCCCCCCCCTTTTTTTTTTCGGGTTACTACATTCTCCCATCCTTATATAAATTTCGTCCTTGAAATTTGCTAACTTACACTTATCCTAATAGAATTTTTTCCTTAGTAGGCAATTCTCAAGAATATCTTATCTTCCACGTTAAACCCCAATGACTCACTCGAAAAATAAGCAGCTCGAAAGTTATCCCAAGTATAGGAGTTCTGTCGTGTAATATTAAGCCCAAGGGCTAGATCGTCTCCTTGGGGAATGCGTTTTAATCTCAGATTTTACTTTCTTCCAATCGAAATTAAAAAGGTACTGAACCCAGTTCAGATTCGGATTTTCAAAATTGTGGAGACTTAAATGAAAACACAAATTAAAGTCCTAAAACTATCATGCACGGAATTAAATAACAATAATGAAAACTGTAGTCTACTTAAGGAAATACTAGATCATACTAACTAAAAATGGAAACTTTAAAAATGAAATTAAAATAATAATAATGAAAATCCTAGTCTACTTAAGGAAACAGTGGGACACGCGTTAATAAAAAATGGCAACCTAGAACATGGAATTAAAAACACACAATGGAAACTAAACTAGACACATACTAAAAAAAAAACCGAACCTACTAAAAATCAAACCTTTAGCACAATTAAGAGATCAAATCAAGACTCACAATATAAATGTAAACATGAATTCAACGAAAATTTAAAAAACGTAAACAATAACGGAACACAATAAAAACACAACCTTTACTAATCATAGACCCTAACTAAATCGAATTTCGACAAAAAAAATATCTGAATTTAATTAAGAATGCGAAATTAAAATAACTATCAATTAGATAAACAAAGAGATTAATTTAACAATAATGAAATACCCAACATTACTCAACTTAAAGAAAAAGAAAGAAAACTCCAATAACATTAAAAAAAAAAACTAAACTTTCTTCAATATTCCAAGATTCAAAGAAAAGTAAATAAAAGAAAGAAAGAAAGGAAAAGAGAGAGAGAGAGAGAGAGAGAGAGAGAGAGAGAGAGAGAGAGAGAGAGAGAGAGAGAGAGAGAGAGAGAGAGAGAGAAACAAATCCACGGAGCCGTGGCAGCAGCTGCGGCTGTGTGGGTTGGTTCGCGGATGTGGCATGGAGCAAGGAACAGCGGGAGAGTGGCTCACGGATCTGCTGGTGCTGTTGGCGGCCGCCGGAGAGAGCAACAAAGTGCAGCAGGAGCTTTTTGTGCTGCGGCAACAATGGGCAAAAGAGGTTTGAGCGAGAGAGAGAGGGATAAAGGGAAGGAGAACAGAGAATAGAGAAAAGAGAAAGAGATCAAAGCAGAATTTAAAAGAACAAAAAAAAAACAAACTAAAAAAGAAGAGGAAGAAGAAGAAGGAGAAGAGGAGAATGGGGAGCCCTGGGGGCTGCCTCTGTAGGAAGAGGAAGAGAAGGGTTAAATAGGATAGGGGGGAAAGCCCTAGACCCGGATAGGAGACCCGACCCGGCAACTTGACCCAATTGGAGTTGACCCAAATTGCTATATATTTTCATTTTTTTTATTCTCTATTCATCGCAAATTTGACTCTTCTGGAGCCTGTATCTCACAAAACTCAAAACACAAAAGTTGTAGATAATCCTTTCCTATTTCTCCAAAAATTTGAATCGTCTCGATCGGAGCTTGGAAAGAAAAGTTATGCACGAAATACGAACAGGTGTTGGTTTTGGTTCCTAGGAATTTTTCTGCGACAAAAAAATACCAAAACTTCATAAATAGTGCAATAGAGTTCAAGAATGATGATTTTGGCACTTTATTAAAATATTGGACAATTTTGGACATTTAATTAAAAATATAAACGGTAAAGCCCGGGTTAAACGTCCAATTACGCAGTTTCGGCACGTAATCACCCAGTTCTTGTCGGCGAGTCACTGCATAGCTCTTCTGCAGACTTTAAGCTGCTCTGATTCTATCTCTAATAAGTCTGACTTTACCGTGAGTTTGCTGTACTAACTCTAGCCCCAAAATCTATCTCTCACCAATTTCATCTTGAGATAATGGAGATCGGTACCTTCTACCATATAACGCCTCATATGGGCAATCTTCATCAAACGATCTACGACTACCCAGATGACATCTTGTCCATGTAATGCCAGCGATAATCCTGTGACAAAATTCATCGATATATGCTCCCACTTCCACTCGGGGATGTGGAGTGGCTACAATGATCCTACCTGTCTTTGATGCTCAACTTTCACCTGTTGGCATGTTAAACACTGCTCTACATACTCAACTATCTCTTTCTTCATGTTACTCCACCAAAATGACTCCCGAAGATCCCTATACATTTTAGTGCTTCCCGGATGCATTGTATAAAGGGATCGGTGTGCTTCCTCTAAGATAATCCTCTTAATCTCAGGGTCGGTAGGTATGCACAACTTGGCGCGGAACCTCAAGGCTCCATCATCTGTGATACTAACCTCTGCCCCTTATCCATAAGCTTTACTAACTCTACATCACTCCTCTAAGTAGCTTTAATTCTTTCATGCAAGGTGGGTTGTGATCCTAGATTGAAAATAAAAGTTTGGTGATCACCCTCCACCAACTCCATACCAAGCCTTTCTAAATCTTTTTGAATCGGATACTGAATCATCTCGACTAACATTGCTGCTTCCATGGATTTTCGGATCAAAGCATCAACTACCACATTAGCTTTTCTCGAGTGGTAACTAATGGTGTAGTCGTAATATTTTATTAGCTTCAGTCATCTATTATGCCTCATGTTTAATTCTTTCTATGTGAAAAAGTATTTTAGACACTTATGATCAGTGAAAATCTCACACCCAGCCCCATATAAATAGTGTCTCCAAATTTCAGAATGTAGACCACCATTGCTAACTCCAAATCATGGGTAGGGTAATTCTTTTCATATTCTTTCAACTGTTGGGAGGCATATGCTACAACTCTCCCCTGCTACATTAAAACACATCTGAGCCCTTTGTGTGACACATCATTGTAAATTACGAAACCATCTTCTCTTGAAGGAATCGTTAAAACTGGTGCAGTGATGAGCCGCTGTTTTAACTCCTTAAAGCTTTGTTCACATTCCTTAGTCCACTTAAATTTCACACATTTCACACCTTTCCTGGTGAATCTTTTCAAAGGACCTGACAATTTAGAGAAGTCCTCAACAAATCTGTGGTAGTACTCGGCTAATTCCAAGAAACTTCTGATTTCTTGCACATTTTTTGGTATTTTCCAATCCACTACCGCCTCAATCTTGTTCGGATCAACAAAAATGCCACCCCTAGATACCACGTGTCCAAGGAAAGTAACTTGCTCCAACCAGAATTCACACTTTCTGAACTTTGCATACAACTTCTTTTCCCTCAGCACGTGAAACACTATCCTCAAATGTTCCTTGTGCTTTTTAGCGCTCTTTGAATACACCAAAATGTCATCTATAAATGCTATTACAAACTGATCTAGGTACTGATGAAAGACCCTATTCATCACATCCATAAACACAACAGGAGCGTTTGTCAGACCAAGTGGTGCCTACGACACCCTAATCACGAATCCACTCCGGTTAAAATGTTGGTGGCCGATAATGGAACCCAGTAGTATTTTCCGTTCTTCAATTGGGCAAGAATCGGAGAAGGAATTGAAGAAAGAGAAAAACTGAGGCATGAGGAGAGAGTGTGTGAATGGGGGGGGGGTCTCTGGTTCTTCAAATTGAAATTCCTTCCAATTTTCAATAGGAAGCTTCTTTAAGCTTCCTGTTGCTAACCTTTTTTTTTTTTTTTTTTGGGTTACCACATATTCAAATAATGGAAATATTTTCTATCTCGAATAATTGTGTGTAATGTAGCACTATCATCTAAACAAACTTTTTTTTTTCCATAAACATCTTAAAATTGATGAAAACTTTAGGACAATCTGTAATGACCCAACAAATTTAACTGCTATAAATATAAAAATGATCTGATACCACTTGTAACTATTGCAACCCACCCTAACTAGGGACTCCCAGGTGCACCTGTCATTACTGAAAATAAACGTACAACGGAAGAAAAATACTTCAATTACATTACCAGAGTCCTATCTGTTCCCTAAACCATAAATAAAACTGTCTGACCATATATTATAACCCAAAATAACGAAATATAGTATCTGGTGTCTCACCAGCTCTGTCTACTGCTAACAACAGTCTAAACCCAATCCCGTCTCGTAGTGTGCTAGGCTCAGTTCCCTAGAGGACCTGAAAAATTATATGGATATTGGGGTGAGACACTTCTCAATATGGCGGATTAAATTATTGTCAGTGTGTGGCAGATGAGTTTTATTACAACATATATCTTTGCACATTTCTTATGTTATTCATAAATAAATGTGACTTCCAAATAACTAATTCGTACCATAAAATTCATAATACATATGTCCTTGCAGTTCATAACAAACCTACCAATGTATATATATATTTAACAACATATCGTAGATGGTAGGATGTACTTTATTAATCTACCATCTACATGATCCATTCACAATACACATTCACTGAAATTGGGGTGTTACGTATCGTCGTCCCCCAATCCAGCCATACACATCGAGCACTAGCTGATACTGAGGCATTACGTATCACCATCCCTCAATCCAGCAAGCCCTAGGGTTAAGCCCCAAGGATTAGGGAATTACTATCACCGTCCCCCTATGCCTCTCTCAATAATGATCATTGGGGCATTACGTATCGCCGTCCCCCAAGACCTTTGCTGTAATTCATCGCTAGGGCGTTACATATCGCCGTCCCCTTTTGCCACTCTCAATAATGATCATCAGGGCATTACATATAGTCATCCCCCGAGACCTTTTCTGTAATTCATCACCGGGGCGTCACATGTCGCCATCCCTCAGGCCCTTTTTCCACAATTACTTTAACTGTATCAATATTTTCACAATTACCAATCATGCACGCAATCATATCAGGAAATGGAATTAAACTATCATATCATATCTATCATAACACTCTGTTCATTTAAGTCATTCTAAACCATTCTCATGCCACACAAATTTTCATCTCATAAATTATAAATATACACAACTGTCTGGGATATATATATATATATATATATATATATATATATATATATATATATATATATAATTTACTGAAAATAGGGGTATGAGCATCTCCAGGGTTTAATTTAACTCAAACTATACATTTTACTGAAAATAGGAGATGTTTTCATGTTAGTTTTCCCTAAAACGTATAAAAGTAAAAAATAACCATTTTTATATGTCTAATTCGTTCTAGAAAAGCATAAATACTATTTCTATAAACATATACTGCAATTTAACCAGATCATATTTCAAAAATTACTGACATAATTTAATCCCCTTACCTGTTCCGGAAAAAATAGCCTAAAACCTTCGAAACCACCAAAACCTAACTGTTCAAATCCGCCAAGAATCGATGACCTACAAGCTGGAAGGAGGGAGAGAGAATCGGAGAGCACGTACAGAGAGTTCCCAGGGCTAGAAAGAGAGACGGAATCAAAACCCTAATTTTTAGAGAGAGAGCAAATGCGAGTAATGAAAAAAAATGAGTAACTTAGCCCTTAAGTAACTCATTCCACAAGAATATTGTCGATGATTTTTCTAGGCTTGACAAAAATGTTGACGGTTTGGCACTTAAACCATTCTCTGCAACTGTAACTATCGATGATTTTATTGGGCCTCTTGAAACCGTTGACAGTTTGATCCTATGCCAAACCAGTTTTCCTCTTTTCTTTTCCCTTCTCTTCTCTTTTATTTATTTCTTTATTTTCTTGGTTCGGGTTACTACACAATCCATGGTGTAATACATATTTTAAAAACTCATTAATTGAGCATAAAAATAATAAATATGATAATAAATCCAAATATAATATTACTTATTTTATATCTTAAAATATTGCATCATTATTTTGATTTGTAAGAAAATGAACCACATTTGTTTCAACTTCTTTACTCTTTTCCTTTTCTTTTATAGAGGCTTCATATAGAACTACCGAGTGCCTAGGCGTATGATAGGTACGCGACCAATAACCTTTTCTCCCGCATCTGTAGTATTTATTTTCATGCAGTTTAGGTCATTGATTTTGATCATTATTCCGCTTCTGGGGCCCATCCCTCTTCTGGGGGTTATTCCTCTTCTGGGTGTCATCCCTCTTTTGGGGGATCGTAACCTCACGTCGATGCCAGTGGTTACTTCGACCACAACCACGACCATACCTGCGGCCTCGTCTTCGACCATGAAATGTGTTCATATTCACTTTAGGGAATGGGATCGAACCAATTGGACGAGTTTGGTGATATTTTATCAAAAGCTAGTTATTTTGTTCAGTAACAAGAAGACATGATATGAGTTTAGAATAAGTTTTTTCAAGCATGTCTTCGTCAGTAATATTTTCACCACATAATTTTAGTTTCGAGCTAATTTTATGTAGAGTTGAGTTATATTTACTGATTATTTTAAAATCTTACAACTTCATTTGCAATCATTCATATCAAGCTTTTGTTAAAATTACAGTCTTTGATGGTCAAATCTATCCTTTAAAATTTTTTCATAGGATAAGTGAGTCTTTGACAGTGAGGTATTCAGTATTTAATTCTTCCTCTATAAATACAATGATAATAAAAATACATGAGAGATAAAGCAATTAGAGAGAGATAACATTTATGAGAGAGAAAGGAATTATTAATTAGATGGGGAACTGAATAATAGAAGAGGCAAATATGTCTGAGCCCAAGCAAGATCATATATATAATAATATATGATATTTTCTTAATAAGCCGCCCACTCCATGCGCCTTCCACGCATGATCATATATACGTGCGTAAGGAAGATCATGACTTTTGCGCGATCCTACAGGGATGCGGTATATCCATCTAAAATAGTATTTTCCAATTTCATTACATTTAAATGGATTTCAATATCAAAAATCCATGATAAATAATTATTGCATTTGATGTTAAGAAAAACAATTCAATTTTTCTTATGTTCGACATGTGAATAAATTAATAATAATAAGACAATTTGTAAAAACAGAATGTAAAAATTGAAATAAAACTGAAATAATAATATAATATTAATTCCACCATTTCGAGGTGCTTAAATATGTTTTTTAGGAACATTATTTTATTTTTCTCAATTTGTACTCTTCAAAAGTATGATTCCAATTTACAATATTAAATTGGGTAATAATTTACCACCACTTCCGAAAGTTATAATACTACCTCATTTGGAAGATAAACATTTCACCTCTTCAGGAAGTTGATTTGAATATCTCTTCGAGAGGTTAAAAATATACCCTCTTCGGGAGGTAAATATTTATCATCTTTTCTAGAGATTATATATATATATATATATAGCCCTATTCAAGAGGTTTATCTCTTCAGAAAATTAAATATGTAGACAAGAGATTTAAATATATTGTCTCTTCAGGAGGTATGTTTTTTAGGGAGATTAAATATATATATATACACAGAAGATTTGAATATATAGTCTCTTCAGGAAGACTATCTCTTCGGGAGATTTAAATATATAACCTCTTCAGGAAGACTATCTTTTCAGGAAATTTAAATATATAGCCTCTTCAGGATGACTATCTTATCATCTCTTCTAAAGATTGGTACTCTTCAAACTTCAAAAGACATAATCTCTTCTAGAGAATATTATATTCTTGTGGAGTAAAACTTAAAAGAAATAAATAAATTAAATAAGAATTAAAGAAATAACTCGGTTTGTTAGAGTCTCGTACTGATAATATGTTATAAAATATGCAGGAAAATAAATAGAGATGAGACATAAATTTATGTGGTTTGACTATGCCTACTCCACGGGCGGAAGGGATCAAAAGTTTCACTATCTTAGGAGGAGTTACAAGATGATTTGGAACCAGCATTGTACAAAATATCTCTTTTCTCTTTATCTCTCCTCTTCTCTAATCTTTTCTATATTGTAATGCCCCGAGCCCGCCATGTGGGGCCCGGTGTGCCATGTAGGAAAACCTGCATAAATCCCTGTAATAGTCTCTGATACCATAAATACACAACCCGCCCCCAAACTGGGGTCCCAGGTGTTCCTATCCATAACTGAAAACATAAACATACAATGGAATAAAAACCTTCTCAAAACACGTTACCAGAGTTCTAATTGTCCCAAACACACATACAAAACTCCCTATCATTATATTACAACCCAAAATAACAAAACACGACAACTAGTGTCTCACTAGTTCTAACAACCACTACCACCAAGCTAATCTCAGCCCCGTAGTACACTAGACTTGGTTCCTTGTAGAACCTCAAATATAAGATGGATATTGGGGTGAGACACTTGTCAGTAAGGTGGATCAGATTATTATCAGTGTGTAGCTAACATGAATTTTAGGGTGAACATAATATTTTCATTTTTTTAAGTAAACAAAAAATGACATTTGAAAACTGTATTCACCTATATAACTAAAAATACATATACCTTTCTTTCATAACATAATTCAGATTAATATAGCCCATTTATCGTAAATTCACAAATATATGCATAGAAGAACCAACCTCTTGGGCTACTGGACTAACGACATGCTTCCCCCCATGACGGGTTGTGCCGCTCAAAGGCTGGACTTAGCATCTGGCTGGTTGACCAATGCTAAGTCAAAGTAACTAATCTGTAAGTACGATCTGCCTACCCTATCTTGGAATGTACCTCGGTAGGGTCCCTAGAATTGCCTTTAGGAGGGGTCTCCCGACATGTCCTTCAGAAGTAGTATTGTACGCACGCCAATTCAACTATCCCATACCACACTTTCATATCAGTGTGGTTGCACTCCCTCTTGATTAGAGCTACGGTAGTGTGCTCACATTACATTTGATCCCTCATGTTTCTTAAACCATATATTGCAATTTACGAAATAAAACTATAATAAAATCTCATTTCTGTAATTCAGTATAAAACATGTCATATTGCATCTCAGCATCGAGCCGTCATATCATAACCTAGCATACAATCGTCATTTCATAACTCGGTATACAGTCGTCATTTCATATCCCGACATACAATCGTCATTTCATAACCCGACATATAGTCGTCACATTCTGTACTGATAAAATATCTGATAAAACCATAAGTTTAATGAGAGTTATGGTGTATTCCCAAGAGGGCGGGTGAATTGGGTAGTTAAAAATTCTTCCTATGTCAATTTATCCCTATTTTAATTTCACAATCAGTATAGCACAGCCTAGGGTCTTTCTAAACAAGCATGAATCCCACAAATAATAATGTATGCAAATATTTAAAATAATTATAACATTCAGCACAAATTGAATATAAGCATACAAGTGCGGAAAGTAAAGTGCGGAAATTAAATAGAGTAGGGAAGAAGGAGCGTAAACACAAACTTTTTAACGAGATTCAGCAACTCCTGCCTACGTCCTCGCATTGGGAAAACCACCCAAGGATTCCACTATCTGCTCCTTAAAACTGGGACGGAGCTTCCCGTTACAATCGATTTCTTACCAAGGCGAAGCTTCCCTTTGCAATCCGCTACTTACACGAGGCATAACTACCTCTTTACAATCTGCTGCTTACATTAGGCGTAGCTACCTTTTCCCGGTTCACAACTCGAACCGTAAATACAAATGATATAGAATTTTGCATACAAGTAAAGTGCTTCTCAAATAAGCTGATTTGTACAAATAAAATTCTTAATGCACTTTCAAATGATTTTCAAATGAAGTTCGGTAGAGTATAATAAAACCTCTCAAAAATATTTTACAATTAATTGAGTGAGAGAATGGAAAATGACTTTCTTTTCAAATGACCTTTGATAAATCAAGAAACCTCTCAAGCAATTAATATATGAGTTAAAATATGCTTAAGGCTTTCTGTAATATTCAACAAGAATTTTCTCAAAAAAAGATATTTCAAAGAAAGAGTAGGAGAGTGAATTTCGTCAAGATTGACCTTTGAAAAGCATCAAATGGCAAAAAGACTTTTAAGCAATATATATTGGTATAAATATATGCTCAAGCTCAATCCTTGCGTGTAAACCCCAAAAATAATTTTCCCAAAAAGATTTTCAAGAAGAAAAGTAGGAGAAATAAGCCTTGATCTTCAAAAATGGAGTACAAAATATGTTTGGGAAAAAGAGAATATGTAAGAATGCTCTCAAATGGTTTTTCTAATATATTTCAAGTGGTTTAGGCTTGTATTTATAGGGAAAACCCATTACTAGCCGTTTTATGGCCATTGGGGTATTAAAATATAATTTAATTTGAAAACTAGCCATTTTTCGACTGTTGGGGTGCTTTTTGCGCTGACACCTTTTGATTTTTCAAACATAACTTTTTCTATAAAACTCCCAATTGGATGTTCTTGATACCAAAAGAAAGCTAAGAGAAAATTACACAACTTTTATGTTGAATACTTTTTAAGATAAAGGAGATTTTAATAGAAAAATTGCTCATCAATGAGACAAAAGAAACATGAAGGGAATTTTTCTACTGCGGATACTTTTTAGTATTTTGAACATAACCTTTTCTATACAACTCCAAGTAAAACGTGCTTGGTATCAATAGAAATCTAAGAGAAAATTCCATAAGTCTCATGTTGAACACTTTTTAATATAATGAGTTATTGATAGAGAAAAGTATTCATCAATGCGATGGAAGAAACATGAAGAAATTAAAAAAAAAAAAAAAACTTGTTTTGGAAAAATGTTTTCATGAAAAGTTTAGACCCCTAAGGTCAATCTAAGGTCTTGGTTGAGTTTCAATTTAGATCATATGATATGCATGCACACATTAAATCTAAATAATTATTACGACTTAGAAAATAATAAATAAAGTCTTCAATTCTTTTGCTCCTCTGATTGTCCAGGATATACGCCTTGAAATTTGATTATTGATGTGCATTCAAGACTTCCATTTCCCATTTGTTACCTGTACTTAGAAAAATGAACATGTTCATACACTTAACACACAGATGAAATACTGTTATTTGTCATAATCAAAACAGGCATTGAACTTAAAAAGTCAATATTTAATTATGTTGTAATACTCATTCTCATGCCACACAAGTTTGACTGATAAATCGTAATATAATAAAGTGCCCCGGGAAACATAAAATTTGCTGATAACAAGGGCATGATCATCTCTAAGGTTTAATTTAACTCAAACTATATGTTTTACAAGAAAATGGGATGATCAACTCATTTACTTTAGTTTTTCCCAAATACATATGATAATCAAAACTATCATTTTTGTAAGCCTGAATCGTTCAGAAAATCACATATACCGTTTCTAAAATCATATACATTAGTTTAATCGATTCATATTTCAAAAAGAGCTGATATAATCCAATCCCCTTACCTATTCTTGAAAATTTTGCCTAAAACCTTCAGAAACATGAAACCCTAGCCGCTTAAATATGTCAAGAATCGACAACCTATGAGTCGAAAGGAGGGAGAGAGGATTGAGGAGCATGTGAGTGTTTCGGGAGGCTTAGAAGAGATGTGAGAGAGCTCCCAAAAACCTAATTTAGAGAGAGAGCAATAAGAGTTATAAAATTTTTAAGCTTGCTTCCTACTTAAGTAAGCTCAGCCCAGGAAAAATCATCGACGATTTTCCTGAGCTTTACGAAACCATCGATGGTTTGACACTTAAAATGCTCTCGGTAGTTTTAACCGTCGACAATTTCCTGAGATTCCCTGAAATCGTTGACGGTTTGGTCCTGTGCCAAACCGATTTCTTCTTTTTTTTCCCTTTCTCTTTTCTTTTTCTTTTTCCTTTTATTTTCTTGGTTCGAGTTCCTATATATATGCTCATTACTTCAAGTATGCGATATTTATATATAAGCATGCAATATGTATATCACAAACGAGAGGGAGAGGCTGCTCTTTTATAGGGTAAGGGGTGGAAGATGAGGGGGGTGACATCCACTTATTTTATTTTTTTCATAACAATTATTATTATTATTATTATTATTATTATTATTATTATTATTATTATTATTATTATAAACCAAGAAAAAAAAATGAATAATAATAATAGTTAGTATTAAAACGAAAGTGTTTCTCTGTTAGGATCCTTGATTCCATGTTTGATGCCTAAGAAAGACCTTGTCTAAACGAGTGCCTAGAAACCATTGCGGCTCAGTCGCTTCTTGGAGGTCGGCCTGGTCAAAATGGAATTTCATAAGATAAAACAGGGTAGACATTGTTTATATACATAAATAAGTACATAAAATAATGTTTTAACTGACATAATCTATAGAAATATATAATAAAATAATAATAATTTAGGTATTCTATGCGGGACCCACAAGACTGTGTAGGACCCATATGAGTCCCAAAGCCATGTACAGGTTTACACGAGTCTCGAAATTATGTAGGAAACATAAAATCGTATGAGGATTATTCAAGTTACATAGGATCCATTTAGGTCTCGAAGTTGTGTAGGGCCCACAAGACCATGTGGGACCCACATGAGTTTTCAAAATTCAAATTTAATTCTTATTCAAAAATAAATAATAAAATAAATAAATACTAAAAATAGTTTAAAAGTAATAACAATGATAATAATAATGATAATAATGATTAAGAAAAATAATAAAATAATAAAATAATTAATTAACTAATTGATTAATTAATTAGTTAAGTAATTAATTAAAAATTTATTTAATGGGAATGGTAGCAAGCATTCCCACATGGCCTCCATCCTCATCCCATACTCAACCCATACTTTGCTAATCCCTTACCCATTCTTTAATTTTTAAAATTATAATTTCACTCATCTCCTCACACTTTTACAAATTCCATTTCTTCCCCAAAATTTTCCTATAAATAGGGAGCTTTCAACCTTCATTTTTCACAACAATTTTCCAACGAAGAGAATGATTAGTGAGTGAAAGAATTTATGGTGGAAAGAGAATTTTTGAGTAAGTTCTCACTCACCCACTCTTTTCAATCTCATCTCTTAGAGATAGTTACAGTGTTCATAGCACAAGGTAAAAGAAGAAAATAAGTAAATTTTGATTATTTTAGTTTTTTTTTTATTTAAAATTCATACCCGAGTTTATTTTGTAAGTAAATTTCAATTATGTTAGTTAGTTCTATAAAATTTTCATGAGTTTATTTTTTTTCATGCATATTTAATTATACCAGTTCTATCTTTAATATACTCGCATTTATTTCTTTTTTGGTTAAAAAATGTTGTAATCCTCTCGGGTAAATTTTCAGTATTTCTTTCTATTCAAAACAAAAATTATATATATTTTTAACATAAAAATTGTGTGGTATGAGTTTATTTTTACGTTACATTTTTTTTTTATGAAAATATAAGTAAAGATGAGATTTTCACGAGATTATTTTAAATTTCATAAATTATAATAAGATGATTTTAAAACCCCTTATGGCAAAGGAAGTTCAAAGTTACAGATGTTCGGTACCGCAGCTTAAAGTTTAAACAGATCAGAATGTATCCACACTGTTTACAGAGTGGTTATTTATGTTAGTGGATTTTTCTTAAGTGCACACCTGATTCCGGACCATGACTTAATAAGGAAAATCTCATTTAAAGTTTACGTACGTTGATTTAGTTTGGTCGGCCAGCCAGCTAAGTCCAGTTTTCGGACCGCACAACCCAGTCATGAGGGTAAATAAGACTTACGGTAAACAAGCCTAAGGGTGGTTTTTACAATATATGTTTATACATATTTAATTACGTGTACAAAGTTACTGATGATTTGAAGGAAAAGTGTAAGTTTATATGAAAAAGATCATTCTGATACTTAAATAACGATCTAAGGAAAAGTATATGTATGTTTATCATTAAATATTTTTACAGTTTTGAAGTTAAAAGTTTAATTTAACAGTTATAGTATAGGATTATAAAATTTTACTGTTGTAATTGATGGTAAAAGTTTTATGTAGTAAATTTTAAATTTATTTTTATTTTAAAAGCAGTTTTGAAGTTATAATATTAAATATTGTTTTACGAAATTTTTTAAAAACTCATTTTGACCACACACTAATAATAATCTTATTTACTTACTGAACGTCGTCTCACTCCAATCATATTTTTATTTCAGATGACTCTAAAGAGCATGTCGGAAATTAGGCTTAACAAGCATGCGGGTGGGGATAGAAAAATAAAGATTGATTAGAAATATTAGTATGATGCCAGATATTTATGTCTGTGTTAATTTTTCTTTTTTTGAAATAAATGATTGTAATATGGATAATTAGCGCTCTGGTTTAATAATAATTGAGTTTATTTACTTCCGCTGTAAATCAATAGTAAAAAGTTAATATCCCAGATCCTTCGGGATTTTGGTGTTACAATTATTATTATTATTATTATTATTATTATTATTATTATCGTTCCAAAATATTCACATGAAACAATATTTTTGATAATTTGATTATGATAAATGTAATACTAATTTTAATAAAATATTTTATTTATATCATTTTTTTAAATGTACATCGAAAGCATACAACCATTATACCCTTAACCAAATGATATATAAAAATAATAGTAATATTTCTAGTACAAAAATTTATTCAGAATATCTACTAAATTCATATTTTATAATTTTTTTTATCATCATAAATAAAATAATTCAACATATCTCAATCCCATTAACCAAAATAGGTAATATGATTTTAAAATTTCACTTTTTTTTATTTTTCTTATTATGTAATTTATTATTATAAACGTACTTATAAAGTAACTATTATAGGGTCATTAGCTCCGCTGACCAAAAGAGTAGGGACAATTTAGTTTAAAAATAAAGTTTTCATGAAAATGGAATTTATATAAAACTTAATCACTTACGGGAGCATGAGAATGAAATTCTTATATTTTGTAAAAATATTTCACTTTCAGATAATTAAATTTCAGACTTGCTAAATTTCAGTCCTCGATAGAAAAGTAGAAATACGATCTCATTTTTGAGAATATAAAAGACTAAAAATTAGAAAAGAGAAGAAAATTTTCCTAAAAAAGAAATTGAAAATAAGAAGAGACCGCATCAGGGCCTCATCTCTAATTTATAAATAAACATATATCAAAAAGGTATATATTTAAAGAGCTACAATCGTACATTTTTGTGACATGCGTTATAGTTTAAAAACGTATTTTAAGTCCAGACAATAATGGAGCATTTTTTTGTTGTCATTTTTTTTTTGGTTTATGATTAGAGATAATTTATTTATTTTTTATTATGTTTCTCAACAAAATTCAAATATTAGATTTCTACAATATGAAAATTGTAAAATTTAATCAATAGAAGCCTAAGATGATTTTGACACTTGCCTGTGCCAAATTAATTGGTCTTTTTTTCCCCCTTTTTATGATTCTCGGTGAAGTGATTGTGAATGTCATAGAATTATTGTGGAGCAAGAACTGAAAAGAAAAAAAGAGATGGGAAATAATAGAGGCTTTGAGACTTTACAATTAAGTGAGTTTTGGAGATGCTAATATGCTATGTGTTAGGGCTTGAAAGTATAATTTCGGTTAAATAGAGATGAGAGATGTCTTTATTTGTCCTCGTTAGAAATTTTTATACCGAATGTTGAATTATTCGGATCATGACTTGTGTGACTGTCTTGTTGATTGAATATAACAACTAGTTCCACGTACATTGAGTATGAAGGTCGCTTGTTTTCATGAATTCATTATTGTAGGAACTGATATTTCGTAACTATGAATGGTTTTCAAAAACCTCTCGTTAAATGGGGAGGAGAGATGTCTTCACTTGCTCTCGCCAGGAATTTTTATACCGGATGTTGAATTTGTTTACTTTTTGAGTCTGATCCCTATTTTGATGCTGACAAAACACATATTTCTTATGTGTGTATTTAGCATGTGAACAGGTCCATTTATTTAACAAATACATAAGAAAACGACGATGGAAGCTTGTAGGACTTAAAGACTATACGATCAAGCATTCCATGAAGTCAGAAGAGCAAAAGGACAAAGAAGACGTTTATTTTATGTAATTACATTTAATTTTTTATATCTCTTGTCTGTAATAATGCATGCATCTACATGATGTGTTTGAGTGTTCAGAACGATCGTAGATAGACCCTAGGGACTAGCACATATCACAAACTTTTTTCTAAATAGACTAAAATCATATAAAATTTTTGGAATAACTTTATAGTCAAAATCGAGGTTAAAACAAACTTTACGAAAACTTCGGTCAACCGACACCAAATTTTTTCGGTGTCTTAAAATGATCCAAACTGACCTTAAGAGTCCCCATACTACATGAAAATATGTCATATCTTCTTAAATTTAATCATCATATGAATAGGGTTTATATACAAAGGGATTGGGGCCGAAATGCACTAAATATGCACATTTGGTCGATCGAACTTGTTAGGTCAAAATTTCTCGGTCGACCAAACCAGACTAGGTCAACAGATTGACCATAGCCCAGTCGACCAAACTCACTTAGTTCAAATGCACCCAATCGAACGAACCTCCTAGGAGTCAACTTTTTTACCACCTGGTCGACCGAGCCCAAAATATACTCCAACACTCTAGTCGACCGAAGGTCCTCGAGAGATGTCCCAATGCCCTAGTTGACCGAACTTCTTGGTTCAAAATGTCTCAGTCGACCGAACTGCTCTAAATTGGAAAATCGCTCTTAGGATACTAAGTCCGATCGACCGAATTGTTAGTTCATTTTTTACCTAGTCGACCAAACTTGGCTCCACGGTCGACCAAACCACAAAAGTGGTCGATCGGAGCTCTCAGGTTGGAATTTTTTTTAATGCATTTAAACCTAATTAAAACTTAATTAAACTTTTTCAAAATACCGAGTGTGTCACTCAACGGTCAGATTTGTTGAAAATCTATAAATACCTCCTCATAACTCCAGATTAGCAACTTTGATTAACACAAATCTTCTCTCTAATTTATTGTTAATCAAAGTCCCCCCCCCCCCAAAAGGTTTTTTGTTATTTAAATCATTCTTTTGGGACAAAATTTTTAAACAAATCTCTCTAACTCTCTTTCGAAAATCAATCTTTGAGAGTATTGCTTGCATTTCTCCCGGTTATTTCTTTGATAAATATTCTTTGGAGAAAAATTATTTATTGTACAAATTCTTTTGAGCTTAAAATTCCTAGTTTCTCCAAATATTATTTACTTGCAAAAATAATTATAGGAGAACAAAAATACTCATTTTTCATATACATTTCATTTGTGCAAATTTTATTTAGATAAGCACCCGTTACTCTACTGAGCTCAAATCATATCATAAGAGAGTGCATACATCTTAGAGCTTTAATATGTATATTTCTGCTTGTATTTTTCAAAAGCATTTTCATGTACAAAAATGGTTTTAATGTAATGGTTGGATTCAGCCCGGAATTGAACTGGGGAGTCTCAGTCCCGTAAGTGAAACTAGTTCGGCTTAACCTAGTAATTGAACTGGGGTTTTCCTTGCCCCGTAAGGAGAGGGTGTAAAAGGCTTTTGCTCCGTCCGGTTAAGTAAGCAAATATAGTAGAATCCTTGGAGGGTATGCCCAGGGCGAGGATGTAGACTGGTTTGATCGAAACTCGATAACAAATCTGATGTCGCTCTCTCTATCTTATTTAAATTCCTACACTTTAATTTCAGTATGTGTATGAATGTTTATTTAATGTCAAAATTATTCTCATGCACAAATTTGATTTAAATAAGATACTGTACACGTGTATGTTTGCTTTTATCGTTAAACTCGCTTTACATGCACGTATATAAGTTGAATGGGATATGAACTGTGGTGAATCGGCGAAACTTTTTAAATTAACTGAAAAGTTTTAAATGTCCAATTCACCCCCCCTCTTGGGATCACACCAATTCCAACAGAATTATTCGAATGATGGCTTGTGTGGTTGTCTTGTTGATTGAATATAACAACTAGTTCCACGTACATTGAGTATGAAGATCGCTGGTTTTCATGAATCATTATTGTTGGAACTGATATTTCATGTGTATGAATAGCTTCCAAAACCTCTCAAGTGTTGAACGTACAATTATTGATTGACTCTGTCGAGGGAGAGTCTCGACGAGTGCTGTGCGCCCCTTAATTGAGTTTAATACTATGCATCCAATTTTTTGCTCATGAGAGCAACTCTCATTTCTTTATTAATGGAATCATGTGGAGTAGGCTTGTATGGCACCTATTCCTCTCATAATCTTCATGTGCAAAACATTTCTGTGTCTGTACAAATTCTGCATCAAGAAATTTGTACTGTGTCTCCACAATTAAAGGCAATGTTTCACTGGCACGGCTACCAGCCACTTGGTGGTTCCAAATTAAATATCATCTCTCACTTTCCTCATACGAGCCAAGAAGAAAAAATCACACGCGCACGCGCATAATATAAGAAAATTGATACAGACCAAATCTCTCAAGGATAAATAATTTTTTTTCTTTATTAATAGATTAGGAGAAAAAGAAAATGTTATATCTAAGGTGACATTTGGTTTGCGAAATGCTTATTCCTGAAAATAGATTAATTATGTAGGTTAGTTATAATTAGTTATACAAAAAATTATATTGTTAGAATAAAATGAATAACAATGTGAAATATTGTATAAGTCTATAATAATTAAGGAATAGATCAGGAATAACTATTCTCAAATTTCATCATGGAAATGCCTATTCTTTTTTTACTATATGTTGAATGATATAATTAGGAATATATAAGGAGTGTGCACTCCCTTGGTTCGCAAAATTTAAAGTATATTCTATCTTACTCCAAGAAATATATATTCCGTCGAAAAACCAAACAAGTAGTAAATTTTAAATTTGTGTAAATTTCGTAAAAATTTAATATAATTTTATATTATATTTTCTTTAAATCTACATAAATAATTTTATATTCTCGAAAGTAGGGTAAAAAATAGTTTTGCTTTATTAAGACCCCCTCTGGAACTCAAAAAACATTAAGAAAAGGAAAGGAAAATATCAAAAATTCATGCTTTCATGTTTGGTTATTGAGGAAAGTAATAAAAAATATATCAAATTCATGAACAAAATTTTGATTTTACACATTATTAATATTTAGTTTCTCTCAATTGTTAATCACATAAAAACAAACTTTCTTGTTTAATATAATTTAATATAGAAGGAAAATACAATAAAAAAAGAGTTTTTTCTTTATTTTTCTTTCATTTCTCAAGTAAAATTCTTAATCCAAACGGACCGTAAGTGCCTGTTTGGAACTTATAAAATCATTAAGAAAGTAAAGGAAAATATGAAGAAATCCACTTTTCCATATTTGGTCATCGAATAAAGTAAAAAAGAAAATAAAACATATACCAAACTAATTAGTTAAATATAATTTTACACACTATTTATATTTTATTTTACTTAACTTTTAGTCTGTAATGATCCCCAAAATAGTTATACTTAATTAGGATTATGATCATAAATAAATAATTAATTAATATAATATAATATAATATAACAAATTTATAATATAATATTATAAACACACACACACACACACACATATATATACATAAGAATCCCCACGAAGATTCCTAAGGTTTAAATCATTTCAACCTCCCCCCCCCCCCCCCCACCCTCACGTTTTGGCAAGCTCTCTCTCTCACTCTCATCATGCTCTCTCCCTCTCTTTTCAATTTCTTGGTCATTTCCTAGTCAAATCGATGATCAGACACTACCACAAGGTCTCAGGTTCAATCCTTAACAAGTTAATCGGCACAGATTCGTAATTTGAGGATCGTGAACACCACTCCAGGACTTAGGTAAGGGGAATAAATTATGTCATTTATTTTCAGAAATTTAACCGAATAAATTAAAATATGTGTTTACAGAAATATTATATATGTTTTTTCTGAAAATTCAAACATATGAAAATGGTGGGTTGGAATTATTATATGTGTATTTTAGAATTTAATTAAATTGCAAGAATTTAATTAAATTATATTTTTGGAAGTATTTTGGAATTTAATTAAACTGTAGGGATTTGATCGAATTATATTTTTGGGGAATATTTTGGAATTATATTAAACTGTAAGGATTTAATTAAGTCAGTCTTTTGGGAATATTTTGGAATTAAATTAACTTGCAAAGATTTGATTAAATTAGATTTTTTTTTGGGAATATTTTGGAATTATATTAAATTGAAGGGATTTGATTATACTAAATTTCTGGGATGTTAGGACAGTAATTATTCCGCAATTTAGTTAATCAAACTAAAATATATTATTACAAGATTTTGTACTCCGAACGTTGCAAGCGTCTGTTTAGGATCCTTGTACGAACATTTTCAGTAATTAGGTAAGAGGAATAAATTAGATCAGTTTGTTTTCTGAAATTTAACCGTTTAGAACTGAGATTTTAAGTACAAAAATGTTTTACGTGATTATCTGAATGGTAAGGTATATAAGAATTTTGGATAATTATTGTTATAGTTATATTTTTGGGAAAGTGGTATTCTGAGGTTGAGTATACCATTATTTTCAACAGGAAAATATAGTTATCCGAGGCAGATTTTATATTATGAATTATTACTCAAATTGTGTGGTATGAGAATAAATATTTTTACTGTATATATAAGCATGTCAGATTATTTTATGATTACACAGAACAAACATGGTTGGATAACGATTTTTTTTTTTAGAAAGTTGTGAATGTTACAGAAATTATGATATTGTTTAATATATTATGATCAGATAACCGACCCAGTGTCGTGATCAGTATAACCGACCCAGTGCCGTCATCGGTTATGATATGACAGTGATTTATATACAGATTGATAATATGACGGTATTTTTATATACAAGAGTTGTGATATGATAGTTTGTTATATTCATTGGGATGATTGGAAATTGTACCTCGACCACTTACGAATACATTTAGAAACCCTTACCTTATATACAAATTATATAACTTAAATTAGACAAATCATAAAACATGAAACATATAATCTTAAACTATAAAACATGTATTTAATAACAATGATAACACACAAATTACGCTTAGGACAACCAAAATTTGCAAATATAACTACACAACGATAACGCCCACTGAAACATAATGGTTTGCTATGGTAATGGTACGAATGGTTGGTTTGAAGGATGGCGATACGAAACGCCTCAAACTCAAAGAGAGTATAGTATAAATGGTTGGTCTGAGGGACGAGGGTACGAAATGCCTCAGACTTAGCAAGTGTCTGTGATGAAAGGCTAGTTTGAGGGATGGCGGTACGAAATCCCTCAAACTCAGCGAGAGCATAGTATGAATGGTTGATTGAGGGACGGCGATACAAAACTCCTCAATCATGCAAAAAATGTTTGATATGAATCATGGTAAATGTATGTGATGAATAGTTTATTGAGGGACGGTGGCACGAAACGCCTCAATCATACAGTAAATGTTTAATATGTGTGTAGAACTTGTAACTTATGGTTTTTATATATATAGGGCTTTTGAGCCGAATTGTGAACCGAATATCAATGGCTAATTGGGGGACGATGGTACGAAGCGTCTCAATCTCAGCAAATGATTTATATGTGTACATATCATGTAATTGGTAATTTATATGTATGGAGCTTTTAAGCCAGATTATGAACTAAAAAAGAATATGTGATATGAAATTGTATGGGTATAAGTATCATTTAAATTGCTATTTCATTTAAGTAATTAAGAGATGATTCATACGTATATAAACTCATTGCCACACACTGGCACTAATTTATTCTTTCTTACTAATAGGTGTCTCACCCATGATTATTCAATATTTTTCAGATGCCCCGTGGAGTATAACAGTGATCAAAGTAGCATAGTGAAGCGTGGGTGGGATAGAAGGTTTAATTTAGAAATGATGTTTTATTCTATTATGTTTTTGATATATTAAGTCTATTCTTTTAGGGATATATAAATTGTTATATTAGAAATGATATTGTTATATTGGGATAATTAGTATTCTGGTAATGTGTATTGGAGGTATTTTGCTGTATGAAATTATTTATTTCAGATGATATCAAAGAATTTTAAATATGAAATTTTTCAGGTTGTCACATAACCACGTTAAAATAAATTTTTATTTTTAATAATATTTGATATTGAGGAAAAATATAGTAGAAAATAAAATTTCTTCTTATTTTCCTTCCTTTATTCTCAAATCCTGCGAGAAATAAAATAGAGAGAAACACACGCCAAAGAAAAATCAATCACACACACAAGACAATATTTACATGGTTTGGCAATTTTGCCTATGTCCACGGAACTGCAGGGATTTCACTATTATCAGGAAGAAAATACAGAGAGTGCGTTGTACAATATTTTCTCTCGTTCTCTCTCTCTAACTGTGATGATCACAATTCACCATAATCACCATAACAGTGATTTTATATCCTGTGCATAGCAATGAGTTACAAAACAGGTCCAAAAATTTCAGCCCAAGCTTTCGTTTCATGGACTAAATTTTAGGATAAAAATTTTTCATTAAACAAAAGGTCGGGTCATTATCCGGATCAAACGCAACTAGACTTCATAAAGCCCAAGAAATCCTTGATTCAAACTAAGGATAAGGAAAACTTAAAACAAAAAAAACAAAAAAGTGATATCTTAAAGATGTTACGGACATATTCTGCATATAATAAAGATGGATGAACGGAGAGTGAGGAAGGCAATGGCATCTGGTAAAGAATCAAGATAGCCACGCATAGCATGGAATATCACAAAAACCCCAATATATATTAATTGTGTGATAAAGCAACATCTTTGAATCTCTTTTTGAGATAAATGTCAAATTTTTTTCAATCAACTTACGATTTTGCTGATCACATCCTAGGCCAGCTAGAATCAAACTTTCACTTCTTGATTAATGACTTTTCTTTTTCGTTAGATTATATTTTTATGGATCAATTAGAGAAAGGTATCGCACTCACACCATAGTATAAAGATAATATTGAACATAGTGAGAGACATTTTATGTTCGAAAAGATTTTAAATATAAAGATTTTATATCTTATCCAAGATATAATATAAAATTATATTCAAATTTATTCAAATTCACTCAAATTAAATTTAAGACTTAAAATTTATACTCTCAAACGTAGAATCAAAAAATTTCTATGATATATGTATATTTGCAAAATATTTTTTTTAAGTTTGATGATGTGAACTAGAAATCTCCAATAGAAAATTGTCATGTTTATTAAACTATGATAGGAATATTTTTTTTTATTTTGGATTAACATAGCTATTATAATCTTATCATTTTATAATTTTAGTGGGATATAGTCATATTTTTCTAATTTAGATTTTCTTGTAATTTATGGCACGGCTAGTGCTCCTCCATTGGCCTACCTTTATGTTTTCGGTTTGGATACAAATACAAACAACTAGTTTAGGTTGCTTGATAAATCAAGTCCCTTGTATCGAGAACATCTCAATTATTAAAGTTTGGAACTATTAATGTTACACAGTATTATGGGTAGAGTTTTGACTTTGAGAGGAAAAAATATTAGATACACCTAGTGTAACGACCCAAAGAATAATGATATTTAAATAATAAAAGAAAGGAAATGGAAACCAGAAACAGAAGGAGGCAGTAAACTTCGTCGATGAATCGACGACATTGCATTTTGGAAAGAATAAATCCTGAAGAATTTTTCAGCTCTTCGTCAACGAATACAGGGAATTCATTGACGAGGGTATAACAGGAGCTCGTCGACGAGGGTTGGAGTTCGTCGACGAACTTTCTACAAGACTCGTCGACGAAGTGACGTAACTCGTCAATGAGGAAATACCGATGGGTGATTTTGGGGTTTCTGAATTTCGTCGACGAAGGGGAGAGTTCGTCGATGAATTTTGTATTGACCTTGTCGACGAGGTGGCGTGGCTCGTCAACGAATGCCACAGTTTAACTAGGCCTAAAACCCTTTTTTGGCAGAAATTTCTTGCGCAGCACCTCTCTCTCTCCTACCCTTCGGCCCCTCCTCCTTCTCTCTTCGATTTCGAGTCGGATTTCTGCCGGTTCGACAATTTGAAGCCACCACGATGCTCTTGGGAAAGTTCTCTACAAGTCTGCCGGAGCGGATCGTCGGTGGGGCTGAGGTGGAAACCATTCCAAATCCAGAGTAAGAGTTTCTACTCAATATTTGGATTTTTAACAGTTGTAGAAAGTGTTATATGCATAGAAATACTGAACTTTAGTTTTGGGAAATTTCGTTTTTAGGGTGTTGAGTTGGGAACCCTACGGGTGCGAGATAAATTTTCTTAGAGGTTTTTCAGGACTCAAGTAAGGGGATAAACTAAACTAATTCTTTTTAAGAAAATGTATGTATATATATAGCATTTGATTTTAGGAAACTAAATATGTTCATATATATGATTTATATTTGAGAAAACACTGTTGAAAATGATGGTATGTTAAATATGCGGAAAACCTGTTAGTGTGGCATGAGTAGAAATTGTTTGAAATACTGTTTTCTAGAAATGTGATTATGATACAGATTTTTATAATGGAAAATCGGCGTACGAGCAGAGATTTTTGTATATTTTTCCGGCATACGGGCCGTCCTATGGATGTGATTTGCCAGCGTATGGGCTGTGCTAAGATATGATTTGCCGGCGTACTGGCCGAGTTATGATAAAATGTATAATACCGGCGTACGGGCCGATGATTTTCATGATATACGTGTATATGCAAAACGATATGGTTCATCTGATAATTAATGATATGAGATATTCATGTATCACAGTTTCAGTATATGTTATATGATATTAGAACCTGGTTGGCTTGATCTAAGCTAGCACTTGCACGGTACCGTTGCTATGTTTCCATGGTCATCATGATCATGATATCTGTGTTAACGCCGTTGTACGGAGTGGTGTGAGATTAGATGGTCGATGTGGTTTTTAAGAAGTGTGTGAGCGCCCCTGGGGTATAGACCAGGTCTGACAGACCCATCAGACTTACATACTGTACTTTTGACTTGGCAGTGATCGGCCAACCATTGTCAGGTCCCTCCTTCGGGCCACATAACCCAGTCATGTGGGGGTAATACATGACAACAGCCAGCTAACCTACCATGAATATTTTTGTGTTATTATTATTATATGAGATGATATATGTTTATGAAAATGCAGTATGTTCTGCCATGTTTTGATAATATATATGTTTTCCTAGATTTGACAAAACAGTTATTGAATATGTTCTGTATGATATATGTATAACACGGAATACTCATGTTGTCACACACTGGTATTAGTTTATTTCCCTTACTGAGAGGTGTCTCACCCCAAAATTTTATAAACTTTTCAGGAGCCCCTGATAGAAGAGCGGTAAAGTCCCGCTGATCTAGTACGGTAGACCTGTCCTTCCAGAAGGGTAAGTATTTTGATAGGGTCTGATGTATTTTGTGGAAATGGTCCTAAGACATCTTTTTGGGTTGAGTGTTGTGTATATATGTATACAGTGATAGTAGTAACTCTGGTATTGTGATGTATGGTATAATGAGGTGTTTGTGATTTATGTTTCCTGCTGCATAGGCTCCTGTGATGTATTTCTGATGTATCCCTGGTACCCATGGGTCCAAGTGGATTATGATCTGCTGAGATTGATGATAATGATTTCGTTGTATTATTAAAAAAAATGTGAAAATTAAGCAGGTCGTCACACCTAGTATATATGTTAAAGCTCAATATACATTGTTAGTTCATAACCTAATAACTTAAACTTTTAGTTAAAGTGGTAACCGAATATGGTGTTAGAGCTCTAGTTATCAGGAGACTGGAGGTCCTGAATTCTAATCTTGTCGCCCACATTTATTCTATGATGTTATTTATCATTTGTTTATCTCTCTATGAACTGTCGGACTGTATGTGCGGGAGAGTGTTAAAATTTGATATACATTATTGCTTACAACCTAATAGTTTAAGCTTTGTAGATATCAAAGCTGAAAGAAGCATAAAAAATGTTGGATATAAAATCATTTAAATCAGATGGCAAAGGCTACCATCTGTAGCGGCAGCTGCAGCAATGGTACGTAAAGAGAGAGAAGAAGAAGAGAAAATGGGGTGAGACAGAGAATAGTAGAGAGAGTAGATGGATAAGAAATATAAGGAAAAGTAGATGAGAGAAAGAGAGAGATGAGGGAGAGTAGAGAGAAAGTAGGGGTAAGGGAGATAAGAAAGAGAGATAGAGGGAGGGAGAGGGAGACAGACAAACAAATAGACAGAGAGAGACAAAAACAGAGAGTTCAAGGAAGATAAGAAAGAGAGAGAAAAAGAAATGAAAAGAAAATATGTTAAAACATTAAATTAAAAAAATCTGTCGTAATGGGCCACGTGTCACCCGTCGAAGCATAACACATGTCACATTTTGGACTGCATCTGCTAGGCGACGTCACCCAGCGACATGATATAATCGCAGACGTTCATGTTGTGTTTTTTATAGACAGCTCAATCGCCGCCACATTAGTGATCCATACCTTTTGAATCCGTTTAGTTGAGTGGTGGTGACATCATCATGACGTCACCCCTACCACATATCACTTCACTGTTATTTCAAAAAAAAAAAAACATAGACCAGACCGCTCCTTGGTTGCCACGTTTCACCCCTAGATGGATGAAATGTAGCAAAACCTAGCCACTCTCTCTCCTTTGACTAGGTCAACCCAAATCAATCTTATTGACCTGGTCAAATTGTTTGACCCAATTTGACCTTATTCAACCGTCTGAACCACCCCCTTTTCTTTTATTTAAAAATAATTTGTAATTCATTTTAAAATCATTTAAATCTTAAAAATTAAGAATATTAGCGGAAAAATCAGAAAAAAAAAAATTCCTTTAGTCCTTTTGACTCAAGGTGTCCAAAAAAAATGAAAAATAAAAATGCCAAAAATAAATAAAATTGAACGAAATTCCCTAAAAATATAAAAAAAATTACAAGAAAATCATGAAAAATTCCAAAAAAATATAGAAAAACTCTTTAAAATTAGGGATTACTTTGGAAATCATTTTTTCTTAAATTTGATGCATTCACATGATCATTTGGCATGTTTTATATTTGTATGCATCATATTTTGTTTGTATGTGCTTGCATGCAGACCAATGATAAAACAAAGGATAAAGAGGTATTTTAGACCTCACATGTATCGATTTAGAGGGAGATTTATCTAATAAGACCCTCTCCTTTGGAGGTGTAGGGACCCGAACCCAGAAAAGAAAAGAAAATAAATAAAAGAAAAGAGAAATAAGGAAAAAGAATAGAAAAAGAAGAAATTGGTTTGGCAGGACCCCAAACCGTCGACAGTTTCACTAAGCTCAGGAAAAATTGTCAACGGCTACAAACAACCAAGAGCATTTGTAACGACCTGCTTAATTTCTACATTTTTTTTCCTTAAATATTAATATACAATACCAACATATCAAATCCAGTAGGTCATAATCAACCTTAACCCGTGTTGTTTCCTAAGCAGCAGGAAACATAAAATCCTAATATCATAATCATAACACCATTCATCTCAGTACTAGAGTTACTACATCCATTGTGTTTATATATATACATCCCAAAAAGAATTCTAGAGCCACTTCTCACCACTTACCCTTAAAAAAAAAAAGGCAGGTCAGCTGAATCTATCCCAGCGGAGCTTTATCCGCTCTTCTATCAAGGGCTCCTGAAAATTTTATATAATTCGGGGTAAGACACCTCTCAATAAGGAAAATTGTAACGACCTGCTCCTTTTTCGCATATATATATATATATATATATATATATATATATTTATATAAATTATCATCACATCTTACATTCCAACTCAGCAGGTCACAATCCACCTAGGCCCGTGGGCACCAGGGATATATCAAAGCATCAAGCAGAAGCCCTAGCAGCAGAAAATATACAAACATGTACATCTCAATACCATATACCACAATATACCAGAGTTACTACAATCACTGTATTTTCATATATACATCCCAAAAATAAAACCTAGGGACATTTCCCACAAAATCTAACTGTCCCTACAAAACTTACCCTTCAAAAAGGGTAGATAGACCGTACTATATCAGTGGGGCTTTTCCCGCTCTCCTATCCGGGGCTCCTGAAAAGTTAATAAGATTTAGGGGTGAGACACCTCTCAGTAAGGGAAATAAACTAATACCAGTGTGTGGCAACATGAGTATTCTGTGTTCTACATATACCATACATAACATATTCAATACTGTTTATCAAATCTGGGAAAATATATGCATATCAAAATATGGCAGAACATACTGCATTTTCATAAACATTTCTTCTCTCACATCATAATAATAATAACATAAAAACAATCCTGGTAGGTTAGCTGACTGTTGTCATGTATTACCCCCACATGACTGGGTTGTGTGGCCCGAAGGCGGGACCTGACAATGGTTGGCCGACCACTACCAAGTTAAACAGTAGTCTGTAGGTCCGATGGGTCTACCCAGACTGGTCCGTACACCAGGGGCGATAACAGCACACTTCTTGAAAATAACCACATCGACCATCCAATCTCACACCACTCCGTACAGCGGCGTTAACACAGATATCATGATCACGAGGACCATGGACACATAGCAACGGTACCGTGCAAGTGCTAGCCTAGACCAAGCCAACCAGGTTCTGATATCATATACATATACTAAAACCGTGATACATAAATATCTCATATCATTTATTTTCACATCAATCATATCATTTCACATATATACATATATCATGAAAATCATCGGCCCGTACGCCGGTATTACACATTTTAACATAGTACGGCTCGTACGCCGGCAAATCACATAGCACGGCCCGTACGCTGGCAAACCACATAGCACGGCCCGTATGCCGGCAAATCACATAGCACAGCTCGTACGCTGGCAAATCACATAGCACGGCCCGTACGCCGGCAAATCTCATCCACATAGCACGGTCCATACGCCGGAAAATCACATATACATATAAAAATATCTTGGCCCGTACGCCGGTTTTCCATCATAGAAATCCATATCATCCCCATTCCAAAAAAAAATAGTATTTCACAACATTTTTATACTCATGCCACACTAAACAAATTTTCTACGTATTCAACATATCATCATTTAAACAGTATTTTCCAAATATAAATCATATATATAAATATATTTATTTTTCCTGAAACCAAATGCTGCATATATATACATACATTTCTCAAAACGAAACTAGCTTAGTTTATTCCCTTACCTGATTCCTGAAAAGCCCCTAAGAAAATCTTCCTCGTACCCACAAGGTTCTCAATTCAATACCTTGAAAATGAAAACTCGCAGAATTAAAGTTTAATATTTTCGTACGTATAACATTTTCTATAACTACCACTAAGTCAAATTCGACTTAAAAAGTCTTACCTCAACTTAGGGATGATTCCCAACGTAGGAAATCAATACTCTGGAACTGAAAATTTCCAGTATTAAAGTTCAGTATTTTTACGCGTATATCACTTTCTTCAACTGTCAAAAATCCAAATATTGAATATAAAGCCTTACCTTGGATTTGAGATGAAATCCAACTTCGTTTCCCTAACGATCCGCTCCGGCAAAAACTTGTAGAGAACTTCGCCAAGAGCGTCGTGGTGGCTTCGGTTTGTCGATCCGGCGTAAAACTAGCCCGGAATCGAAGAGAGAGAGTCGTAGGAGAGAGAGAGAGAGAAGAGAGAGAGTGAGAGAAGAAAGAAAGCACGCCCACCAAAATCCAAAATTTGATTTCCAAAGCTTCTTAAAGAAGCTTGTGCTAGTTTATAAATATATATAATAATAAACCTTAAGTAAAGTAAAGTAAAGTAAAGTAAAGCTTCTTTAAGAAGCGTTCATACTTTATATATATATATATACACACACACACACACACACATATATATATATATACATGCTTTAATATTTATATATATATATATTTATTCCTTATCATACTATTCATTTTACTTGTTAATTTAATTAATTAATTTTATTTTATTATTTTATTATTATTATTATTATTATTATTATTATTATTTTTTAAATTTTTATTTTTTTTTCCCGGTTACTACAAAAATAAACTAATACTAGTGTGTGGCAACATGAGTAATTCTGTGTTATACATAGAATCATATATGTAAACATATTCAGCAATTGTATTAATCATTTCTGGGAAAAACATACTTAATCATAACATAGCAGAATAGACTGGATTTCTACAAGCATAATTCATCTCATATAATAATAATATGAAAATAACCCTAGTAGATTAACTAGCTGTTGTCATCTATTACCCCCATATGATTGGGTTGTGTGTCCCGAAGGTGGGACCTGACAATGGTGGGCCGACCATTGCCAAGTCAAAAATACAGTCTGTAAAAAATAGAAAAAATATATATATACATATATAGGAACCCACAACACTAATCTACTGTTCCTAGATCAAAACTTACTCTCCAAGCAGGGCATTATCACACTATCTCAACGGTAGCTTCAATCCGCCGATCTTTCTGGATTTCTTAAAAATTATTTAATGCTAGAGGTGAGACACCTCTCAGTAAGAGAAAATAAACTAAATATAACTATGTGACAACATGAATAATTAATGCTATGATACATATACAGTACATTTCATATACTGGAAAACATTCATCATATCACGTTGGAATAATCATATACTTTTATAATTTCTAATAATTCATTCTGATCATGAAATATCTGATATAACTGGTAATACTGAAAATTTACCCAGGATGTATAGCTAGCTGATGTCATGTATTACCCCCCATGACTAGTTGTGCAGCCCGAAGGTGGGACCAATGGCTGGCCGACTACTGCCAAGTCAAAAATGTCTGTAAGTACGATGGACCCGCCACACCCTGGTTCGGACTGCCAGGTGGACGTCTATAACTCTACACTGAAAGCCACATTGACTATCCATTTCTCACCCCCTTGTGGGGTGGTTAGCACAAGTCTGAACATATTAATCTGATCTATATAGCTACGATACCGTGCTCTTGTAACTGAACTGAACTATCATCCGGGCTTTGATATCATATAATACATGATAATATACTTGTCTAACATAAATAGATTGATAGCATTTTCTAAAATAACATACATACATATGGCCTTGTGCCAGTTTCTTTCATATCTGCGGCCTTGCGCCGAACATTCATAATTACAGCCTTGCGTCGAAATCATATGTAAAACACGATCTTGCGCTCACTATCAATCACGGCCTTGCGCCGAATATTTCATACATATCATTTTGAATAAAATAATTCATTTATCATGTATTTTAAAACCATAATGTACTGCATTATTTCATAATTTCTAAAAACATGCCTTATTCGTAAAATTTCCATAACATAATACTTTTTCATGTAAAATAATATTCATGCCACACGATGCTAAATAAAACCATACATTTCATTCTAGAATCATATTTCCTGTATAACAACAGTATTTTCCCAAATATGCATTTTCTCAATAATATTCAAATATAATACATGCTTCTCTGAATATAATTCTATTAATCAATTAATAATAATTTTCATGGAAAAATAACTGTTTTAGTTTATTCCCTTACTTGATTACTAGAAAGAAAACCCCTAAACACACCGGTTCTGCACTTGCAGGGTTCCCTGTTCAACACCCTGAAAATGACAACTCTCAGAACTAAATTTCAGTATTTTTCTGTGAATAACATTTCCAAAGACTATGGGAAGACAAAATTTTGCATAGAAAACCTTACCTTAAACCAGGGATGAATTTCAACTCAGTCCCACCAACGATCCGTTCGGTAGATTTGGAGAGAACTTCCCTAGGAGCGTCGTGGTGGCCTCGAATCGTCGATCCGGTGAACGTCGGAGCTGAAATGGAAGAAAGAGGAGAGAGAAACCATAGAGAGAGAGAGAGAGAGAGAGAGAGAGAATTTTTCTTATTTTCTGCGTAAAAATCCAAAGTTTTGGCTACTTATACTATTAGCTTTGTCAACGAGCCACATCACCTCGTCGACAAGATCAAGAGGAAATTTGTCGACAAACTCTCCCTTTCATCGACGAAATTTAGAGTCACCCAAAACATCCTCTCGGTATCTTCTCGTCGACAAAGCAAACCTTCGTTTACGAGCCTATACTGCCACGTCGTTGACGACGTCTGCCGCGGCCTTTTTCCTATTCCCCTTTTCCTCTCTCTTCATTATTTAAATACCATTATTCTTCAGATCATTACAGTAATTAAGTAAACTAACCGCACTTAAGTAAATAACCAGTTGGTGGCAACTCTATTGAAACTTCAATAAGATTATATCTCTCACCCCTCACCATTTTGGTTCATCCAGGGCGTTGCGACAACTCCTTTACTCACCCATTCCTTGCGTTATTTTTGCGCTTTCATCTGCTATATTGGACGATACTCACCTAGGTGAGTGGAGCATCCCTATGCAAAAGAACTTGGTCGTTACCTTCCTCGCCATATCTTTAGAATTCTTTTTAGATATATGTGTCTTTTATGAGAGAGTGCACAAAAATTATACAAACAATATCTTTATGCTATACATTACAATTATTAATACCAAGCTGCATTATAGTAATGTGAGTGGAATGCTAATTTTTTTTTTCCCCAAAAGGCACCTAGTGTGCATTGTGTTGCAAATGAGTAAAAATGTATTCATTGAGGACTTAAATTGGGACTTGTACTAAAGTTGTTTCCAAAAGATGAAAAAGAATCTTTTGATATTTTGATGCAAAAAATAAAAGCAATCATATACTAATTAATTAATTAACCTCCCAAATTTACTAAAAAGATATAAACTTTTTTTTTTTACTTTCACAAAATGTTTTGACCTTCTAAACATTAAATAAAGCAGTACTTCGATCTTTTATATTAATTGACTGTCTATGATAACATAATGTAATTGATATAATTATCAAACTTGGTTTCATAAATGGTAAGTGAGGTATACACTAGTACATAATTGAAGAAAAATGCCCAAATGTTGTTTTGGATCGAATTGGTGAGAATGTAGGAACCAATTAAAGCAAATCTAGACTTACCAAAAAATTGTATATGTGGATACGAAGATGCATGCCCGTGATGAGATATAATAAGTATTTGCTATTGTATTCATTCTTCTAATTGATTACCGACACAAATATTTATTTCAATAAAGGGCAACATACATAAAGATTGTGTTTAAGAGAATGAATTTTGAATCTTAAATTTAGTTTTTTATAAATTTAAATGAAAATATATTTTATCCAAATTCACACAAATCCAAATTATTACTTAAATTCTAAGCCCCCAAACACAGAATACAAAGTATGATGGTCCATTTTAAATAGACAAAATTCGACCTTGTAATAAAATTAATTTTAAAAAATACAAAATCTTCATACATATTACGTATTGCCCATTGAAATTCAATATTAAACCCAATCTCTCATCTCTCATGACATTAATAAAACAAAGCATTCATTCTCAAATTCAAACCTAAGGCCATACAGTACCGAGCAATTTTAATTTTTATAAAAAATTATCGTTCATTTAACAGTATATAATTACATTTAAACATAATAAATGATTGGTGTGGTTTTTTAAGCATTAAAAAATTAATTTTTCTTATAAAAAAAATATCCCAAAATAGTGTATTCCTCCTTTTCTTTTTCGAAAAAAAAAAAAAAAAAATTGATAAAGGGCAGAGAAGAGTCCATGCAAAGTGAAAAAGGTAAAATTCCTGCATCCACTCTTTTTCTTTCCCCTTTTTGACCAACCATCCCATAGGGTATTATACCCTCGTAAATTAAACCAAATTATAAGCCATATATTATTCAACAAAAATAAATAAATAAATAAATAAAATCTCCAACAGGATTACCATCTCCATCTCTCATTAGTCATTACTCTCCAAGATTTTTTCCTCCTCTATTTATTATTTTTATTTAAAAAAAAATAATTGAAGGATTCTTTCCTTGATCCCCTCCCCCAAAAATATCTCAAAAAAGTCCCTATTTTAATTTCGTTTTTTCTCCTCCCGCAGATATTTTCACCCCAACTTTCCCCCACCCCCACGCGCACCTCTACTCTATACCATTCTACCCGCTCCACTTTATGGCCATCGGACGCACTACACTCGCCGATCTTTCCACGTGTCTATCAAGCCCCGCGAGTACATCCCCGCCGCCCCAGACGATACGTCGGTGAAGAAACTCAAAAATTCTCCGTTGCGTGTCCTATATAATTAACCGGGACCTGACACTCGCCTAGAAAGTGCAAATTAAGATCTCAGTCCTCGGACCATCTTGGCCACTCCCCGGCGGCAAGAGTGGATTTCCGGCGGCCGGCCATGGAGTCGAAGGAGTACTGGAGGTGTGCTCCCGGAGGCGGCGGGCAGTGGACGAACGAGAAGCACGTGCAGTTCTTAAACTACATGGAGGCTTCGTTCGTCGAAACAATGTTTGATGCAGATCGTGATCATCGGGGTCTACCTCTCCGGCTGGACCGGTACTTGCCGGACAGTTCCGAATCAACCCTCGACTCGCAAATGCAGAGAAGAAGAAAGCATGCAACCAAGGGTAAAGTTTTCTATATGTATGTTTATAAATGAATATCGATTGTCGTGTTAGTGTGTTTAAGGCAAAGTTTGTTAAGACTTGTTTGGGCACACTTTCTATAATGAGTGCATGTTAAGAAAAGAAAAGAAAAGAAAAGAAAAGAAAAAGGAAAGGGTTAAAAGTGAGAAACCCACCTAGTTGGACTACTAAAAATCTCAAGATAAAAGCGTGCTCCGACTCCGATGAAGTTTTACTTTTTCTAGGTGACTTCTTGTAGTTCAACTTGTTTTGGTCATGGAGAAGATGTATAATGTGCCTGTTCAACGTGTTTGTAGCTTTATCCCGACCAGGGCAGTTTTAAGCTTTTGTGAAAAAAACTTAGATGTTAATCTATGGTTATATTATATTTCTTGGTAGTTAAAGAGTCGAAACCTCGTTGTACTGCGCGAGAAAGGTAAAAAAAATTAATGGGCAAGTCTATAGTCAGTCCATTAAATGTTACGTTACGGTCATCACAAGTCTATGTGACATGTACAAATTTAATGAACTTTTCTTTTCTCTTTAGTTGTAAGGTGGCCTGTGATGGTCACGGACCGGGATAAGCCTTTTCCTTAATCAGTTAAACAGGTCCTAAAGTGGTATATTTGTGTTTGTTTGGGCCTGATCATTTTAATTATATAATTAGGGTTTTGGAAGTATTGGGTAGACAGGCAAACATATCCCAAGAGGATCTGCAGAACGGCGAATATGCTAAAATATATATTTGTCTATGCATATTCAGCAGCTAGGTAGCATGGTTAAGATTAATAGTACTTTTCACTTTTTAACTTGTGATGTTGTTTGTGTTTGTATGGATTAATGTATATATGTTTATAGGAGGAGGAGGTAGCAGTAGCAGTAGCAGTAGCAGTAGCAGTAGCAGCAGCAGCAGCAGCAGCAGCAGCAGTACAACTGCTGGTATGGATTCGAGACATAGAAATGAGAGTGGCAAGACTTTTGACAAGAAAACCAGAAGACACTCATCTCGCCAGCACAACTCCTCGCAAGATCAGGTATATATATATATATATGTATTATATCTATTATCCAGTCAAGTGATAAGGTTAAAATTAGACTTTTATAATCTCAATTTGGATTTTTTACTTATGATTTATTTATAAAATTATTAGAAATGTGTCGCACACCATAATGTTTTCATTGTTTGGTATAGAACGGGATGGATTGAAAGATTTATTCAGATGGAAGTTCGGAGTTATAAAAAATATATGTTATCTATCTATATATGTTATGTCTGCATATTTAGATTATGGTCTGATCTGATGCACTGTTTGGTTTGGATTTGCAAAAGGTGGTCCCGCAGCTTAAGAACAGAACAGAGGAGAGAGACCACCCCTGAGGCTGAGGCTTCTGCTTCTGCTTCTGCTTCTGCTGCCAACTGAGAAAAGATGAAGGGATTCTTTTTGTAGTACTTTTTTCCTTTTCTGTTCTTTTCTTTTCTTTTCTTTGCTGTCTTTTTCCCTCTTTTGGGCTCTTTAGAATGCCTTTTCTCTTTTCCTTTTTTTTTTTTTTGGTTTTGTTTTGAAGATGTGTCTGGATTATTTGTATGGTACTGATTTGTGATATATAATTGATTCATGTTCATATATTGGGTGTGTGTAGGGGTCTGTACTCTACGTTATTTTTGTAATTAATTAATGCCCTTTTATTAATGGGCCAGAAAGCTAAAGCCAGCTGGGAAACACATGTACTTTTCTTTGACATATATATTATATATATATAATATAATCTTGTGGGAGTTTAGTTGTTCATGACTTGGAGATCATTATAAGTGATGAAGGCATTAAGATTGTTTAAGGGAGTGTGTGCAAGGAGGCTGATATTGAAAGATAACATAGAGGAAAAATAGTTTTAATTGAATATCAAAACCGCGTATATCATTAAACTTGTATAAACTTTACAGTTGAGATATCAGATTATAATAACAACCAACATAATATGTGGGATATACAAATAACCTAATTTATAAGAAGCATGAGATTGATATTCTTGATATTAGATTACAATAACAATATGTACACCAACAGAATATAAAATTTAAAAATCAAATAACCTAATTTGTAGAAAACACGAGCTTAATATCCTTGATATACTTGACACCCTCCCTCATATTGGAGGGTAAGGAACATATCAACAATTTGTCACTCATAATACAAAACTGATAAGCAATGTGACATTTAGTGAAGATATTTGCAACTTAATTGTAGGGGTTAACATAACGAACAATCACATCTTTGTCAACCACCTTCTCTCTAGTAAAATGATAATCAAGTTCGATATGCTTGACTCAAGCATGGAAAATAGAGCAAAAGAGGACATCTCTGAACTCTAGCATAGGATTGAGTGGAGCTTGATGGTTGAGAATTATTTCATGATTCAGACTTGAAATCAAAAAAAGACATAGAAGCCTCCCGAGTATGGAAGGAGTAAGAGGTGATGAACTGTGTAAAAGTGGGATTAAGATCCCCAATAATAAAATAGATGAGATTGTCATCATCAACTGGCTTTACAGCAGATAATTTATCAACCAAGAACATGGCTTCGGACTGATAAGAAGTGCAGGTTATCGAACCTTGTCGGAGGTTTTGTAGTTGACGTTTCAAATGGGAAATTCGTGACTTCGATTGAGAAGCAAAACGAGCAACAAGGGTCTACCACGCCAAAAATGACGTATCCAAACCATGGAGAGAAGACATTAGCAAAGGAGAAATAGAGAATATGATCCAACTTAACAGAAGTTGGTCACGACCCTGCCAACTAGTGTAGGCCGGATTCATGGACTCACTTTTAGCGGCATTATCATCAAGAAACATAGCAGGACAAGGGTTAGAGTCATCAATAAAACCAAAAAGATTGGAACTCTTGAGGATAGGTTTAGATTGTGACTCTTGAGGATAGGTTTAAGTTGCGTTGGATTGGGAAAAACAACCTTGGATAAGGAGGAGGAACCCAATTCCGTCATGTTTAGAAAAGCGAAAACAGAACCTCAAAGCGTAAGCTAGATAAGCTCTAATACCATGAAAGATCACAGAGAGGAAAGATAGTTTTGACAAGATACAAAAACCGTGTATATCATTAAACTTATATAAACTATACAGTTGAGATGTCATATTACAATAACAACTAGCATAACATGCGCGATATACACCAATAGAAAACAAAGTTTGAAAATCAAATAGCCTATTTTGTAGGAAGCACGAACTTAATATCCTTCATATCATATTACAATAACAATCAATATAATATGCGGAATGTACACTAACAGAATATAAAATTTGAAAATTAAATAGCTTAATTTTATAGGAAGCATGAGATTAATATCCTTAACAACTATGATAATGTAGTTGGATATTTGTGGTGAATAGAGATTCCCATTAATTATTATAAAGAATAGAATAGAAGGAAAGGATAAAGGGGATCCACACAGAGACAATTGGACAAAAGAATATATTTGTAATCGGATTTTATTAGTTAAAAATCTTATCCTTTCATCATCACAAAGTTGGTTGCCTAATCTTTTCAATACGTTTACGTATATGTGTATACCCTGCACCTTTTAGCTGGCCTGCCTATCTGTGTGTCCATGAGAGAGAGAGAGAGAGTTGTAGCTGGCCTGCCTATCTGTGTGTCATGGGAGAGAGAGAGAGAGAGAGAGAGAGAGAGAGAGGGTATTTGATGAGGAAGGTATTATATAAGCGTAGGTTAAGAAGCTAGCCCTACTTAATTTGTAATCCTGCAATAATATATATATACATAGCTTCTCTAATTTACAATCTTGATTGGTACATATGTGTTTATATATCACAATTAAATAAGGGAAGGACAAGTATGATGATTTAATTTTTCTGCTGGTTAATTTGAATTGAAGTTTGAACAGATACAAGTAATACTCCCATCATGCATGATATTATATTGTGGCACCAATAATTGCCTTCTCCTCTGAAATTAAATTAATTAATAATGATAAATATTACTTTTTCAGTATATGTATTTGTCAAGTTAATTATGTATCTTAAGTACTTGTACAAGTGTGGCTCTCACATGATTAGGAATTAATCCTCACATAAGTAAGAGCACATAATTCAGATAGGGATTAGCATGTAGGAGCTCCTATTGTCTCCAAAATATTATGAGACTATTTTAATCCAAAATATTATGAGACTATTTTAATTAAGATAGTATTTGCAAGCATAAATTTTTGAGTTTGACTTTGAATTTACTACATTATAAATTTTATGTAACTTCATTCCTTTCTCCTCGATGATTTTATGTTCAAATTTTAAGAGGATTGTCACAAACTAAATTAATTGTCCTATGTTACATAATTTTAAAAAAAAAAAAAACTGATTCTATCAAATTAGCTTAACCATATGTTAGGAGCGTAAGTTACATTCGTCTTATAAAATATCAATTTCTGATCATGCAGAAGTAACAATATATATATATATATATATATTGTTAGAATTGGTGTATTCCAAAGAGGGGGGGTGAATTGGAATTTTAAATTTTTTTCTCTTTTTATACAATTCCAAATACACAGATAGATATAAGAAACGTAAATTAAATCATGCGCTTCATTCAAACTATAACATACACGTGCAGAAATGTAAATTGCGGAAATGTAAAGAACATGAACGAAATATTATCAAGATTTATTACGAATTGAAGATGCCCAGTCTTCAGTTCCAGCTCAGACTCCAACTCAGCTCCCTCGCTCACACCAAAAACCTGAAGGAAGGGAACCCACGGGAATGGCTTCAACAAATCTATTATTCTTTTTTTCTTTTTTGTTATCCTTTTTTTTGCTTGGTCAGTTATTTTGTTTTGCTCGAGATTCTCACTTTCTGTTATTCCTTCTCCCTATTTATCTTGCTCATGGTGTACATTTCTAATTGTAAGAAAAGAGGACGAATTCTTGAAGTTTCTTTATCACCTCATCACCTTCCTCTATTTTATGTACTGATCTTTCTTCTTCTAGTGCTCTCTTTTGTTTCAATTTGTTTCATGGTATCAGAGACAGATTGGTCTTAATGGCTCGTACTGACTCTACCAATTTCGATCAAGACACCAATCAAAACCAAAACCAAAACACCAATTCAATAGCCTCAAACCATCACTCAAACCATCTTGATCCATCATAGCCCAGCAGCCCATACTTCATCAGCACTAACGACCACTCTGAAGCTTTACTCGTCACGCAAGTGTTGGATTCTAGCAATTATCATCCTTGGGCAAGATCAATGAAGCATGTCTTGCGTATTAAGAACAAGCTGGGTTTCATCGATGGCAACATTTGTGAGCCAATTGATCCTGACAGTCCCTTGATGGATCATTGGCTTGTATGCAATGACATTGTTATTACATGGCTGCAAAACTCCATGTCAATTGACATCAGATGCAGCACCCTGTATGCAGAAATGGTACATCAGTTGTGGGTTGAGCTTGAGCATCGTCTAGCACAGCAAAATGCCCCAAGGATTTATGAAATCAAACAAGGGATAGCTGCCTTGATGCAGCAACAAGATTCGGTGAGTTGTTACTTCTCCAAGCTGAAAACACTTCTCAATGAATTGACGAACTATGAATCCATCCCTAGCTGTAGCTGTGGTGGCTGAAAGAAGTGACCAAAAATCAACAAAGGGACTGGGTAATGAAATTCCTAATGGGACTCAATGACTCCTACAAAGGTTTGAAGGCACAAATATTACTTATTAAACCTTTTCCAAATTTGAATGAAGTTTACTCAATCATCCAACAGGAAGAGAAGCGTAAAGAGATATCTTCTGACCCTTCTCCCACTGAACCCCTTGCTCTCCTGGCCAAGGATAGCACCATACAGCTCACACCTTAAAACAGCTCTCAGAGATGTGACAAATACTACTGTTCTCATTGCAAAATTCATGGTCACTCTTTGGAGAGGTGTTTCAAGGCCAACCCCAGCAAACCAGTGTGCAATCACTGCCATATTTGTGGACATACTACAGAGAAATGTTATAGACTTCATGGTTATCCTCCAAGGAACAAACTCCATAGTAGGATTCCACCTATTGGCTTGTATGCTCATCAAGTTTTAGCATCTTCTCTACCTGTTCCAAAACAAGGAACTCATGAAGGTCAAAGCACTATAACCCAAGAGCAATACCAGCAACTGATGGCCATGCTCCAGCAGACCAGTCAAGCCTAGATTCATTATATTCAAACTATTATTGCTACTCCTCATGATGCATGCATTCCTCAGTTCTCTGGTATACCTCTATGTCTCTTAGCTTACACCACCAAGCCCAAAGATATTTCAACTATTCCTTGGATAATTGACATAGGTGCAACAGATCATATGGTCTGTGCAACATGCTTCTTCACTTCCATAACAGCTGAAGTCTCCTACTCTATAACCTTGCCTAATGGAGAAGTTGTTTCTGTGACCCATATTGGCATAGTGAGACCAACAAAAGATCTTATTCTTCACAATATCCTGTGTGTTCCGTCTTTTTCCTTTAATCTCATCTCTGCCCGAAAATTGGCTCACGTCTTGAAGTGTTGTCTCATTTTCTTATTTGAAAATTGTTTTGTTCAGGACCTTTTGACTTAGCGCACGACTGGAATGGGTGAGGTGAAGAATGGGTTATACCATTTGCTGTGAAATGAAGTCTCTCCAGCATATTTGACTCAAGCCCTGTCCAAAGTCACCAACATACCACCAAAAGCAGCTGTCATTACCAACAGCCAAAGCCTGGACCTTTGGCACTATTGCCTAGGACACCCTTTACAGTAAAATTAGATTTTCTTAAACTAGAACTTGTATGCAAAACTTCACTAAATGCTAAGCCTTGCTTTGTTTGTCCCTTAGCCAAGCTTCACAAGCTTCCTTTTCCATGTAGTCAACACAAATCTAAACAACTTTTTGAACTTATTCATTGTGATCTCTGGGGGCCATGTAATGAAGTTTCTTATGATGGTTTTCGATACTTTCTTACTATAGTTGATGACTTCAGCAGGTGCACCTAGGTATATATTTTGAAATTTAAATCTGATGCAAGTTCCACCTTAAAAGGATTTTGTGCCCTGATAGAAACTCAATTTACAACCAAAATCAAAACCATTCGAAGTGACAATGGAAGCGAGTTTGATTTGAAACAATTTTATCATGAGAAGGGAATCATTCACCTAAAAACTTGTGTCGAGACCCCTGAACAAAATGCCACAATTGAAAGAAAACACTAGCACATCTTAAATGTTGCAAGAGCCTTGAGATTCCAAAGTGGACTTGCTGTCAGATATTGGAGTGACTGTGTACTGACAGCAGTCTACCTCATTAACCGAACCCCATCTGTGATCTTAAAGTCCAAAAGTCCTTTTGAACTCCTTTTTAAAGCCAAGCCTGCATATGTCTACCTTAGAGTCTTCGGTTGCCTAGCCTTTGCCTCAACTCTTTCAAATAACAGACACAAGTTTGATGCTCTAGCCAGAAAGTGTATTTTCTTGGGATACCCCTTTGGGGTAAAAGGCTACAAACTGTTGGACCTAAAAACTAAAAGAATCTTCATCTCAAGGAATGTCGTTTTTCATGAAGACATTTTCCCCTTCCAATCTGGAGAAGCCACTTCTGTCCCTACTACTCAGCTTCCTTTTCCTCAGCCTACTATTATGGACTTCTCCTATGAAGACTCTCCTACACCAGCTGAAGCCACTGTAGAACCTAACAGCCCACAAAATACACCAAGTCAGCCCTCAACATCACCTCAACCTCCTGGTGAGACCTCAGACCACACTATAGCCAGCCCTCATCTCCCAAGGAGATCTACTAGAAGCAAGAGGCCACCATCCCAACTTGAACACTTCATCTGTCAGCAAGCTAGCTCCGCTAGCTCTCTCACCCATTCACAGGAGTCTAACAAGGAACGAGGTCCTACAGCTCTAGGTAGTCCTTCTCCTCTCTGTGCCACTTTATCTTGTCATAACATTTCACCTAAACAAAAGACTTTTGTCACCTCAATCACTAAAAACACTTAACCTTATTCATATCATGATGCTATTGAGAATCCTAATTGGGAGAAAGCTATGTAGACTGAGATTGCAACTCTTGAACAGAATAAAACCTAGGTTATCACTAATCTTCCTCCTGTTAAGTAGGCCATCGGATGCAAATGGGTTTACAAGATAAAATACAACGCTAATGGGACCATTGAACGATACAAGGCCAGATTGGTCTACAAGGGATACACACAGGAAGAAGGCATAGACTATCATGAAACTTTCTCCCTGGTAGCTAAGATAGTATCTGTCAGAGCCTTACTAGCATTGGCAGCAATCAAAGGCTTGCATTTACATCAATTCAATGTCAACAGTGTCTTCCTTCATGGTGATCTTGATGAAGAAGTGTACATGAAGCTGCCACCTGGTTATCCAGCATCAGATGAAACAAAGGTTTGTAGGCTGCTTAAAAGTTTGTATGGCCTTAAACAAGCCTCCAGACAATGGTATGCCAAACTGTCCTCCTTCGTCATCCAGCATGGTTACACTCAATCTAAGGGAGATTATAGCTTGTTTACTCGAATGTATAATGGTTCCTTCACTGCCATCTTAGTTTATGTTGATGACATAATTATGGCCAGCAATGACATGAGATCAATTGAAGAACTTAAGGGAGCTTTGAATGAAAATTTTAAAATCAAAGATCTTGGGCAACTCAAATACTTTCTTGGCATCGAAGTTGCACAATCAGCGAAGGGAATTCATCTTTGTCAACGAAAATATGCATCGGACATTCTATCAGATACGGGAACCATTAGGTCTACTCCTGCTAAAATCCCCTTTGATCAAAATCTCAAGTTATCAAGAGATGAGGGAGAACCTATTGGAGATCCCACCATTTACAGAAGACTTGTTGGCTGCTTAATGTACCTGACCATCACTCGACCAGACCTCTCTTATTTTGTCCAACTTCTTAGCCAATTCATGGGAACTCCACGAGTCCCTTATTTAAATGTAGCACACAAGGTTCTTAGATAATCAAGATGCAAGGACTCTTCTATTCATTAGATTCCAGTTTACAGCTGAAGGCTTATAGTGACAGTGATTGGGGTGCATGTCCTGATAGCCAGAAGTCCATAACCAACTACTATGTTTTCCTTGGTTCTTCTTTGATCTCTTGGAGGTCCAAAAAGCAAAACACCGTCTCTAGGTCTTTTGCAGAGGCAGAGTATAGAGCCATGGCAATGGTATGCTGCAAATTGACTTGGATCTGTTACCTTTTGAATGATCTCCAAGTTCCTCATCCTCAACTTGCCACTCTTTTATGTGATAACCAAGCTACCTTACGCATTGTTGCAAACCCAGTATTCTATGAACGCACAAAGCACATTGAGTTAGATTGTCATCTTATTCGCTAAAAAATTCAAGATGGTAGTCTGATTACTCACCATGTTAGCAGCAACTCGCAAATGGCAAATATGTTCACCAAACCTATAGCCTCTTCCCTATTTTATTCTCACCTGTCCAAGATGAGAGTAGAAAACATCTACTCTCCATCTTACGGGGGGCTATTACAAATTGAAGATGCCCAGTCTTCAGTTCCAGCTCAGACTCTAGCTCAGCTCCCTAGCTCACACCAGAAAATTGAAGGAAGGGAACCCACGTGAATGGCTTCAACAAATATGTTATTCTTTTTTCTTTTTTTTTGCTTGGTCAGTTATTTTGTTTTGCTCAAGATTCTCACTTTCTGTTATTCCTTCTCCCTATTTATCTTGCTCATGGCGTACAGTTCTGATTGTAAGAAAAAAGGACGAATTCTTGAAGTTTCTTTATCACCTCATCACCTTCCTTTATTTTCTGTACTGATCTTTCTTCTTCCAGTGCTCTCTTTTGTTTCAATTTGTTTCAAGGTTCGGCCAACTGTTAGTAACGACATGGAAAATACTGATATTTAAATATTAAATAGAGAGGAAAATGGAAACAGGAACATAAGGAGGTAGTAGACTTCATTGACGACATCACATTTTGGAGATAATAATAATAATAATAATAATAATAATTTCAAGGAATTGCTAGGAAATTCGTCGACGAATACAAGGTTTTGTCGACGAGTGCATAAGGAAATTCGTTGACAAATACAGGGTTTCGTCGACAAATTTAATCAAGGATTCGTCGACGAGGTGACGTGTCTCGTCGACGAATCTGACCCTATAAATAGTGGAAAACTGGGATTTTTATTATTTTCAGCGCCTCTCTCTCTCTCTCTCCTCTCTCTCTCTACGTCCCTCTCTCACTTCTTTCTTCATTTCCGGGCCTGTTTCTCGCCGGATCGAAGATCTAAGGCTACCACGACGCTCCTGGCAAAGTTCTTTGCAAGTCTACCAGAACTGATCATTGAAAAGTTGAGTTGGATTTTGTCCCAATCTTAGGGTAAGACATTTTATTCAGTATTTGTCTTTCTCTCAGTTATAAGAAATGTTGTAGGTAAGAATATATTGATATTTTGTTCTGAGGGATTGGGTTTTCAGGATATTAAGCTGGGAACCCTGCGGGTATAGAGCTAAAATTTTATAGGGGCTTTTCAAAGTTAAGGTAAGGGAAATATGCTATGTTAGGAGTTTTCATAATGCTATTAGAGATTTCATGGACACATATTTATACCAGTTTATTATATAGTATTTACAGAATATGAATTTAAATGCTTGTATGGCCTGAGTAGATTTTCACGTGATGAAGAATTTATACAACTTTTATAATGTATCATACTATACTGAATGCACAGAAATTATACAGAGAAATTTACATGCATATATAGCTTTTATACGAATAGTTTCATGATACAGACATATATATATATATATATATATATATATATATATATACATATACATGTATACAGTTTTACTCAGATTAGTATATATATTACAGTTTTATACAGAACAATATGTACAGTGTTATAGCATGCCATGTTTTCCTATTACCATAACATACAAAGTATATAGATAGAGTGTACAGATAGATATACATAGGTGGCATCAAGATGCTACAGATACAGTATACAGAGATTACAGTATTTACAGTGCATAAAGATAACGTTATGGTTGTCGTGACGTCCCGAAGCGCGTGTGCCCCGAGCGGCGAAATTAAAAAATGAGTTTTAATTTTCAAAGAAAAATATGGAATGTTTGAATCGCCACTAACCTTTTAGTGTGGTTAGAACACATGATTACTACCCCGTTAGGGGTAGAATGGGCCACATCACCAGAGCTGGGGTCGGAAGTTCGGTTACGCGAGGGGAAGGTACGAGCACCTCCTACGCGCCCGTTCTTACGAACGATACCTAATTAATTTAAAATTATCCCTAAGTTAATTTAAAAAGTCTTTAAGTTACTCCTTTTATGAGTTTATAAATACACATGAAAAATAAATAAAAAAATGAATATAATATATACATATATATTCCCTCAGAGCTTAAGGTACGTGAAGCCCGAAGGCTCATACCGCCGCATTAAAATCATAGGGATTTACTTACACGAAAATAAATAGTACTATAAAATAAAATAATAAGAGTAAATATCATAATACATGATACGAAATTTGAATATTCCTAGAAACAAAAATACTAAGAATATTTAATATTAATAAGAATAAAAAGTAATAACAATAGTAACAATAATGAAAACATAATACTATGATAATATTCATATACTAATAATATCATATTAATATTGCAACGCTATACTATAATAATAACAGACAATGATACCACAATGACACTACATAAATAATTAAGGTATAATAATTATATACTAATGATAATATCACATAATAATAACGCTACCTTAGCATATGAATATGTATGTATGATAATAATAAATGACCTATACTCTTATATATGGCAATAATAATACGCAACTCAAACACGTATATGTACACTAATAGTAATAATAACATCTATTTTAACACACACACACACACACACACACATATATATATATATATATATATATATATACTTGCATAAAAATGATAATGATAATAATAATAATAATAATAATAATAGTAATAATAATAATAATATTAAATAATACCACATATTTAAAAATATACATATGTATATGTATATAATAACAAAGATAATAATTACAGCAATAATAACATTAATAATAACAATAATAAGCATATTTTAATAATAACAAACCTACCTTAATATTAGCATATAATTAATGATAACATGTACAATATGGAAATAATTAAAGAAATAAACTATCCTATAATTAACATGTAAACTATACAATTTGGAAACAAATCAAGTGAAATTATGGGAACAATTCAAATTATAATCTATTATGCAAATATATATATATATATATATATATATATATATATGGGTACAATATGGAAACATGTGATAATTAGGAAATATACCAAAATCTAACACGGAAATACAATAATAATACGAAAATAAATATGTAATCAAATATACAATAAGAAGGATAGGTAAAAGTGGCATAAATATGCACCTAAACATATGAGGTGATCACAATAATAAGATTTAAACTATACAATTAAATGATAATATAAATATGCTAATAAATAATTAAGGCGATGACAATAATACCTATGCATGCAAATTAAATATACAATGAAAATATGCGATCAATAATAACATAAATATTAATATATAAGGTCATAATAATAATAATCACATAAATATGCAAAAATATATATAAAATAAATATGCAACATAATGATGATAATATGCAAAATAAATACACAATGATAATATGACAACAATATTAAAGTATACAATAATAATAACAAGAAAAGTATATCAAACAATGTAACAGACAACAATAGTATATTTTATATATATAATAAACACAGCAAAAAGCACACTTTAAATATTAAAATGAATTTCTACAATGAAGTTTCTACAATCATATTTAATATCTAGGGATAAATAAATGAACAAATATCATAAACTAACTATTTAATATATATAATCAAGAGCTTAATCCTACATATTAAAAAACACAACTAATAAAAATCAGTTAATCATTTAATTTATACACATACATAATAAAGAATTAAACTTTAAATGTTAAAAGGGAAGTAAACAAAACCAATTATAAAAAACAATATACACCACAGTAACTTACAAAAGAAATAAAATACAGATGATTACAGGCAAGTAAGTGTGTGTGTATGCAGGAGTGTGTGCGTGCTTACCAGGGGCCTACCGTTGTGGGTGATGCTGGAGCTACCGGAGGTCTTGGGGAGACTGCCGAAACGGGGTTGGAGGGTTGCTGGGAGCAGGGGTGCTGGCTTCCTAGAACTGGTGTGGTGCAGGGGAACGACGGCAGTGGCGTATGGCAGGGAGCGAGGGTGACAGCACCGTTTAAGGCCGTGCTGGTGTGGTGTTATGGCGGCGATGGCGTATGGCGGGGAGCGATGGTGACAGCACAGTTCAAGGCCGTGCTGGTGTGGTGTTATGGCGGCGACGGCGAGTAGGGAACTGCAGAGGGTCTCCGGCTAGTAGCAGGTACCGTGCGGTGGGCGTGGAGCAACAACGGCGGTACGAGTGGTCTAAGATTACAGTGGGGAGAGTATGACCTGACCAGAGTAGGGGGTTCGGCAGGGACTGGTGGCTCAGGTCTTAGCTGGCTGGAGCAGAGGAGGCCGAGAGGGAGAAAAGGGGACTGCGAAAACAGAGAAGGAGATTAGAGGGGAGAGAAGAAGGAAGGGTGAGGGAAGAGAGTCGGGGCTTAGGATAGAAAATTATGGGAGATATGGGAGAGAGGGTTGCGGCTGGAGAAGCTGCGAGGGGTAGCAGGGGAGCCGAAAGCAGAGGGAGAGAATGAGAGCAGGGGCTGAGATAGGTTTTTTTTTTTTTTTTTTTTTCTGTGTGGCCCCGGCTGTGCTTGTGTGTGTGAGTTCCCTGTGCTTATATAGGCAAAAATAAGGGATGGAGGGGCTAGGGTTTTCGCCCCCATCCTCTCATCTTTTTCTTTTTATTTTTTTATTTTTATTTTTCCATTTTTTTTTCTTTTACTCTTTTATGGTAACAATACATATGGGAATAAGAATAATATTAATATGGTAATAATGATATATTAACAATAATAATAATAATAATAATAATAATAATAATAATAATAATAATAATGTAATAATAATAATCTAATAAAGATGGAAATAGCAAAAAATAATCATAGTAAGGTAATAATAAGAATAATAATAATAATAAAAATAACGAAGATAGTAATGATAAAGTAACAATAATAAAATAATAATAATAACAATAACGATAATGAAAATACTAAAAATAATACTGACAATAATAAAATACTAATAATAATGGTGGTGATAATAAGAATAATAATGAAAATAATCACAATAAAATAGTAATAATAATAATTATATTTACAGTTAACAATAATAAAAATAAAAATAAAAATAATAATAATAATAATAATAATAATAAAAGAGTAATAAATAGTGATAATAGTAATAATAATAAAAATAATGGTAATATCAATAATAATAAAAATTTTGTTATATTGGGCCTGAGAAAAAATAGGGTGTCTACAGCTGCCCCTCTTTGTAGGCTTCGTTGCTTCAAAGTAAAAGTAGGATCTCTCCTATGTTATTTGTAGCAACAAACCAGCAAAGATAAAATACGCCGATTTTGGACCGGGTCGAATGTAACAAAAGAGACCAAAATGATTTGTGAAAACCGATTTGCATGTATGCTTGAGAGCATATGAGGATGACTTGCGTCGAGTATAGTAACTCGGGCTATAGTTCACAGAGGGTGACCCGCACCGGGTGTAGGAACCCGAGGTATAGTTCACGGAGGGTGACTCGCACCGGGTGTAGGAACCCGAGCTATAGTTCACGGAGGGTAACTCGCACCAGGTGTAGGAACTCGAGCTATAATTCACGGAGGGTGACTCGCACCGAGTGTAGGAACTCGAGCTATAGTTCACAAAGGGTGACTCGCACCGGGTGTAAGAACCCGAGCTATAGTTCACAGAGGTTGACTCGCACCGGGTGTAAGAACCCGAGCTATAGTTCACGAAGGGTGACTCGCATCGGGTGTAGGAACCCGAGCTATAGTTCACGGAGGGTGACTCGCACCGGGTGTAGGAACCCGAGCTATAGTTCACGGAAGGTAACTCGCATCGGGTGTAGGAACCTGAGCTATAGTTCACGGAGGGTGACTCGCACCGAGTGTAGGAACCCGTGTTATAGTTCACAGAGGGTGACTCGCACCGGGTGTAGGAACCCGAGCTATAGTTCACGAAAGGTGACTCGCACCGGGTGTAGGAACCCGAGCTATAGTTCACAAAGGGTGACCCGCACCGGGTGTAAGAACCCGAGCTATAGTTCACAGAGGGTGACTCGCACCGGGTGTAGGAACCCGAGCTATAGTTCACGAAGGGTGACTCGCATTAGGTGTAGGAACCCGAGCTATAGTTCACGAAGGGTGACTCGCACCGGGTGTAGGAACCCGAGCTATAGTTCACGGAAGGTAACTCGCACCTGGTGTAGGAACCTGAGGTATAGTTCACGGAGGGTGACTCGCACCGAGTGTAGGAACCCGTGTTATAGTTCACAGAGGGTGACTCGCACCGGGTGTAGGAACCCGAGCTATAGTTCACGGAAGGTGACTCGCATCGGGTGTAGGAACCCGAGCTATAGTTCACGGAGGGTGACTCGCATTGGGTGTAGGAACCCGAGCTATAGTTCATGAAGGGTGACTCGTACCGGGTGTAGGAACCTGAGCTATAGTTCACGGAGGGTGACTCGCACCGGGTGTAGGAACTCGAGGTATAGTTCACCGAGGGTGACTTGCACCGGGTGTAGGAACCCGAGGTATAGTTCACGGAGGGTAACTCGCACCGGGTGTAGGAACCCGAGCTATAGTTTACGGAGGGTGACTCGCACCGGGTGTAGGAACCCGGGCTATAGTTTACAAAGGGTGACTCGCACTGGGTGTAGGAACCCGAGTGCCGAAGCACGCATCAATAATTCACAAATTAGTGGGACAAAGGTTGTTTGGATAATGATCAAAAGAGATGTATGACAAGAGAAGTATGACTAGAATGCAGTAGTGCATGTATGCTGTCTGCGGTGGTACCAGAACATGGGGATATGTTGCCATAGGTTTCTATGCAATGCATGAAATGTATGGCGATGAATGAAGGAAACGCCTGAATCTTTTCCCCCAGTGCATTTGTGATCAATAATCTCATCTTTCATCTTGGCCATGTTTTTGAATTCCCATATGAAACTTGCCACATTTGAATGGATCTGTAACTGATCTTGGCTCAATTGTCTTAATTTATCCAATCGTGGAAGCGATGGACTTGGCTAAAATGAAACTCAATCTCAGAATCTGCCCTAGTTGAATGGATCTACAACCGATATTGACCCTGTTTTCTCATTGCAACTGGATAGGGAGACATCTGACAGGACTTGACATAACAATTGCCTCATTGAAAATGCGTCGGTAAAAGCTCTCAATTTTATATGAAGGCCACAACCTCTCTGGAACTTGACATGGATTCTGTCTTATTTATCGATTGTAAACCACATTTCCGATTTTCATGAAAGCTCCTGAACATGGGATCTACCTTAGTCATATTTGCTGATCATGCCTGAAACAAGAAGCATACTAGCGAACCTTTGATTACCCTATTCTCGAAACCTTTTTTTTTTTTTTCACGAAAAATACCCAACCATGCAATTGTGACATCCCTTTGCTATATCAAAGGATCATATGTGCAACATGACTAGTTCACCAAGCTTAAATGTCAGTTCAAAGGGAAAACTTTATACCAATATTCAAAAGTCAAATCATATGAATGTTAAGTTGTCAAGCTTGATCCTTATTTAACTGATCTTTCCCTTTTCGCTGATGACCCCATTTTGAAGGAAACATTTCTCCCTCCTTTTGCTTTATTCTGTTGTGAACCCCTGTAATTCTCAAGTTTAACTATTGCCTCAGGTTCAGTCCATGTTTTGATCTCAAGATGGTCTTTAAGACTCGAGACGAAACGTAGGCTTGGGAATATAGGCTTTGTGAAGAAGAGGGAAACTGTGGCTCGAAAATCCCAACCCATAATGACATTTTCTGCCCCAGTTTGAGTTGAGGCACTTTGTTTGGCTTTGACCGAACTTGTCTTTTGAACAAGCTGCCTACGTACCTTTTCAGGATCAGGTCATTACATAGTTCAGACTCGTCATTGAGTCTGACAAATCATTTGAGACAACAATATATACCAATCTGGTCAGGACTTTCATTTGGACTGTAATATAGGCTAGGGGCATGGGTTAAAGAAATAAAGAGTTAGATAAGGCTCAAAATCATCATTTTCATCAAGGGTAATTTGGTCAAGGATCGCATGTGTAGTATGTTCCTTATTTTCTTTCTCTTTTCTTCTTCTTTCTCTTTCCTTTTGCTTTTACTGCTCCCTTTTGTTTTTTCTTTCATGAAGGGATATTTTCATTTTTGTTTGAACTTCATTTGGGACTAATCCTTTAAAATTACCCCAGTGTGGGGTGTGATCCTTTGATGGTTTAATCAAAAATTGAATTTTTCAGGCTCAAGAAGGGCTTGCAAGGGATTTCTTTTCTTTTCTTTTGGGTAGCAGAAAGATGGCCTGCCATCATTTTGGGTAGCTAGTTGTTGTCTCATATGACTTGCCAGACCCTAAGGGACCTATACCCAGGTTAAATTTTGTGAACTGACTTTGTTGAAAAAAATATTGGTTTTATCATTTAGGACTCAACTTGGTTACCAAATGTAATCATTGTTTGGTTCTTTTACGGGAAACCGATCAGCCATGATGGCCATCTATCATTTGATCAAAACATTAGTATGAAACGTCATTATAATTTTATGAAGCAAACCATCATCTTATTGAATTTCCTAGAGAGTTTACAAGGTTTTTAAGAAAAATATTTCTTTACCGCATCTGAGTTTGTGGGGTGTACCAGATCAGTTCCATCCATGTCTGATAACAATAAGGCACCTCCTAAAAATGCTTTCTTTACCACATATGGCCCTTCATAATTTGGGGTCCACTTACCTCAAGGGTCATTATGAATTGGTAAAATCTTTTTCAAGACTAGATCTCCTTCTTGAAACCGTCGAGGACGCACTTTCTTGTTAAAGGCTCTCATCATTCTCCTTTGATATAACTGTCCATGAACTATAGCTGTCAATCTTTTTTCTTCAATTAGATTCAACTGGTCATATCTAGATTGCACCCATTCTGCTTCAGTTAACTCTGCTTCTTTTGAGACTCGTAACGATGGAATCTCAACTTCTATTGGAATTACGGCCTCCATTCCGTACACCAAAGAGAAAGGGGTAGCCCATGTGGATGTTCGAACAGTGGTCCTGTAGGCCAATAAAGCGAAAGGTAACTTCTCATGCCAGTCTCTGTAGGTCTCTGTCATTTTTTCCAAGATGCTCTTGATATTTTTGTTGGCTACTTCCACTGCTCCATTCATTTGAGGTCGATAAGGGGCTGAATTATGATGTTTGACCTTGAACTGACTGCACAATTTTGTCATGACCTCGTTGTTCAAGTTTTTGGCATTGTCTAATATTATCCTTTCCGGGATCCCATACCTGCAAATTACTTCTTTCCTGATAAAACGATTGATTACACTTTGAGTGACATTAGAGTATGATGCCGCTTCTACCCATTTTGTGAAATAGTCAATGGCCACGAAAATAAATCGATGCCCATTACTGGCCTTCGGGGTTATCGGTCCGATCACATCCATGCCCCATGCTGAGAAAGGCCAAGGTGTAGATAAAACTTGGAGTTGAGTGGGTGGGACTTGTATACGATCTCCATAGATTTGACACTTATGGCATTTTCGAACATATTCTATGCAATCCCGTTCCATGGTTATCCAATAGTATCCACTCCTTAGGATTTTTCGAGCCAACGAGTGACCTCCTACATGGGTTCCACAAACACCGTCATGTACTTCTTGTATGATTTGTTTTGCCTCTTGCAATTCCACACACCGTAGGAGGGTCATATCATGGTTCTTTTTATACAATATCTCCCCATCTAAAAAGAATCCCATAGCTAGCCTCCTAATTGTCTTTCGGTCGTTATTAGAGGCTCCTATGGGGTACTCCTTCCCTTGAATGTATGCTTTGATATCATGAAACCATGGCTTTCCATCAGCTTCTTCTGTCATTATACAATATGCTAGCTCCCTATGCACCCTTATTCGAATGGGTTCAATCTCTATTCTGGGCTCAACCTTAAATAAAGCCGCCAATGTTGCTAGCGCATCAAGGATTAAATTACTCTCTCTTAGTAAATGCGAAAAACTGATAGTATCAAATTCCTGCATCATTTCTTGAATGTACTCTTGATACGGTATTAACTTGGAATCCTGGGTTTCCCACTTTCCAGTCAACTGATGAATTACCAAAGCGGAATCTCCTTTTACGGTCAAATTTTTAATGCCTCGGTTAATAGCTGCTTGTAAGCCCAATACGCATGCTTCATACTCAGCTATATTATTGGTACACGGAAAGGTGAGTTTGGCTGTCACTGGGTAATATTTACCCTCTGGTGATATAAGTACAACCCCTATTCCATGCCCCTATACATTGGTTGCCCCATCAAATAGCATCATCCACCCAACATTATCTTCCTCTTCTTGATCAATTGAATCAATATCTTGATCCGGGAAGTCAAACTCCATGGGTTGGTAATCATTAACGGCTCTATCAGCCAAATATTTTGCTATAACGCTCCCTTTGATGGCTTTTCTTGTTACATATGTAATTTCATATTCAGTCAACAACATTTTCCAATGAGCCATCCGTCCCGTTACTTCAGGTTTCTCGAAAACATACTTAATCAGATCCATTTTAGAAATCAACCACGTTGTGTAATATAGTGTGTATTGCCTGAATCTGCTAACCACCCACACCAAAGCGCAACATGTCTTCTCCAGGTTAGAGTACCTAGATTCGTATTCCGTGAACTTTTTGCTTAGATAATAGATGGCGCGCTCCTTTCTTCCTGACTCATCGTGTTGTCCTAACACACACCCTATGGAATTCTCTGATACTGCTAAGTACAATAAAAGAGGCCTTCCTGGTACAGGGGGAACCAAAACTGGAGGGTTCAATAAATATTCTTTTATTTTCTCAAAAGCTTTCTGACAATCTTCATTCCATTTTTCGAGGTTATCCTTCTTTAATAGCTTAAATATGGGCTCACAAGTAGCAGTCAATTGAGATATAAATTGAGCTATGTAGTTTAATTTGCCTAGGAAACTCCTGACTTCTTTTTCGATTTTGGGACTAGGCATTTCTCAAATAGCTTTTATTTTATATGGGTCTACCTCGATCCCTTTCTCACTTACGATAAATCCCAACAATTTTCTTGAAGAAGCTTCGAATGTACATTTTTCTGGATTTAATTTCAGTTGACATTTTCGTAGCCTTTTAAATAGCTTCTCTAAGTTCAACACATGGCTATACTCATCCCGAGACTTAACGATCATGTCATCCACATATACTTCTATCTCCTTATGCATCAGGTCATGGAATAACGTTACCATGGCTCTCTGATAGGTTGCTCCTACATTCTTTAAACCGAAAGGCATAACCTTGTAGCAAAAGGTCCCCCATAAGGTGATAAACGTGGTCTTTTCTTTATCTTCTGGGGCCATCTTAATTTGATTATATCCAGAAAATCCATCCATGAATGAAAACAGGGCATGTCCCGCCGTATTGTCTACCAGCACATCTATATGTGGAAGTGGGAAATTATCTTTAGGGCTAGCTTTATTTAAGTCTCGATAGTCAACACAGACTCTCACTTTTCCATTTTTCTTCATTATTGGAACTACATTGGCCATCCATTCTGGATATTTGGCTACTTCTAAAAAACCAGCCTCAAACTGCTTTTGTACCTCTTCTTTTATTTTGATCAACATATCTGGGTGCATTCTCCTCAATTTCTATTTTACTAGTTTGCTATCTGGGTAAATGGGTATTTTATGTGTTACTAAGTCTGTACCCAAACCCAACATGTCCTGATATGACCATGCGAAAACATCTTGGTATTCCTTCAGAAAGTTTATCATTTTGCATCTTTCTTTTCCTCCCAACAGTGCCCCGATTTTTACTTCTTTTGGTTCCTCATTAGTCCCCAAATTTATTGTGACCATGGGGTCACTACTGGTTAAAGTTGGTTTTTCATCTGATTTCAACATTCTTTGCATTTCGGGTGATAAGTTGGTTTCCTCTTCTATTTCAGCTTCAAGGATTAAGTTTTCAAAGTTAACATCGATTTCTGGCTCCTGAATACTGGTACGATTATTTTCCCTATCCCTACATAAAACAAAAGTAAACAATTCTTTGACAACTGATCCCATGATGCAAAAGAAATGCATACTTGTTTTATTGATGAAAAAGACAAACGGTCCGAGGCGATAATGTCCACGGATTACAAAAAGAAAGTAAATGAGCAAAAACTATTACATGAAGTGAATTGGGTAATCAAAAGATGTCCAATTCTGGATTTTTGCTCCTGTAATCAATGGGTAGATCCATTTACTTGAGTCATTCATGTGGTCCCCCGATTCCAAGGCCAATATGCTCATCTGTCTCATTTCTTCCTCAAGAGTGACTTGATTGCCCTTTCGAAAGGTCTGATTCATTGGCGGGACTTCTACCCCCCATTTGGTACTTACTCTTCCTATGCGCCTCTCGATTCTGAGTATTCTTTTCTCTTCTACCTTCTTCTTATGGTAAGCTAAAATAGGAGTATATCCGATGCCGTATCTCTCATTCATGCCCTCTGGTAGCAATGGCATTGCAATGCCCTAAAGATAATTCCCCAACCCTTTTCCTGGGCAAAACCCCGATTTAATCATTTCAGAAGCCACCATACGTGTGGAAGAAGAGATCCGAGGTTGAGGGATAAAAGATCCCTCCATTATAGTAGTGACGTTGATGATCTCAAATGCTCGAAATGAATCTTCATGGGCTTCTTCAGCTGCTTCCACATAGGGAGTGCAAGAAGGTTTAGTAACCATTATGTCGGTCTCTCCATAACACACACTAGTTTATCCTCTACTACAAACTTCACTTGCTGATGCAAAGATGATGGAACCGCCCCTATATTATGTATCCAAGGCCTTCCCAAGAGACAACTGTATGAAGGTGTAATATCCATGACTTGAAAAGTGATATTGAAGGTTACTGGTCCAATCTAAATAGGGATTTTAAGCGACCCTATTGATTCTCTTCGTGTTCCATCAAAGGCACGCACCACCAAATTGTTCGGTGTCACATAAGAAGGATCAATGGGTAACCTTTGCAGTGTAGTCATTAGCATAACATTGAGGGATGATCCATTATCTATTAAGACTCGAGACATCATGTGATCCTTACGTTTGGTGGATATATGCAGCGCCTTGTTATGCCCTTGTCCTTCTGGCAGAATTTCTTCATCAGTAAAAGTAATGTAGTTGGAGGTTGCCAGACTTCCGATCACATGATTGAATTTATCAACGTTGATATCTTGGGGAATGTAGGCTTGATTTAGGACTTTAAGTAACGCCTCCCGATGGGTCTCTGAATTTAGTAGAAGTGACAAAACAGATATGTGTGCTGGCATTTTCTTTAGCTAGTCCACAATGTTGTACTCGCTATGCTTTATTATTTTCAGGAATTCTTCGGCCTCTCCATTGGATATTGGAATTTTCACTGCCCTGTCTGGTTCTCCTACATTTTGTTGATTTGATTTAGAAAACTCTGGCATATACACCCTACCACTTCGGGTTATCCCTTTTACCCCTGCTATGTTGCTGGTACTTCCTTCGACATATGCTTCGCATTCATATTTCCAGGGCACTGCTTGATTACTTTTGTATGGGAATGGCTTGGGAGTAGAGATCACCAAGCGAGCTGGCACATCCTGCGTGGGAAGGGCCTTGTTTATGGTAGGTATGAATGGTTGATTAGTGTACTGATGATAAATTGGCCTATTTTCCCCAATGACTGCAATCTCTCCACCCTGGCGGGTACAACCGATCTCCACAAACTTGTTATGCACCATCTTTTGCAGAAACATTCTAAAAGTTCCACACTGTCTTACAGATCTTCCTTCCTTACTCTGACATAAACAAGGTGCGTTGGTAGGGCAAACAGCCTCTCGCCCTATCTGACTTGCTGCAGTAAGTTCATTGAACACCCAATCTAGAGAGATTTGTTCAAAATCTACTTCATCCGTCCCTTCTTCTATCATTTCGACATTGTTACCCCCATGACTGGGCAAAGGGTTCCCTTGAATTCCTGGTTGTTTATCATCAAATGCTAACCATCCAGCTTCTCCTAGTGTTTGAACCTTATTTTTGAATGCCCAACAACGCTCAATAGTGTGCCCGGGAGTGTTAGCGTGATACGCACACTTGGCTTCGGGGTCATACCATTGTGGAAAAGGTGCCGTAACGACCGTCCCAGGAATGATTGAAACCAAGTTCTTTTCCAGCAATTGTGGGAATAATTCTGAATATGTCATTGGAATAGGATCTATCCTTCTCACATTTCTCTGGATGCCTCTGTCATGTGTCCGCACATTCGGTTGGGCAGGCATATGCCTGGAAGGAACAACCTGTGGTCTTGTGCCTGTATGGACAGTCTGATTGACAGAGGGTTCAAAAACAAAATTCCTCCTAGTCCCTTGGCCATGCTCTCTTTGATATTGTTGCCCTCGAACCATATGGACCTCTTCTTCCTTCTTCTTACTTGTCCACTTCTTGCCTAGACCGGTCTCTGCACTAATACTTTTAGTTCTTCCGACTTTGATGGCTGTCTCAATCCTCTCTCCGGTAGAAACGATGTCCATGAAATCATGGGGGGTTGCCCCTAGGAGATGCCCGAAGTAAGGATCTTTCAACGTATTCACAAATAGGGAAATAACATCCCTATCTTCCACCGGAGGATTTACTTGGATAGACATGTCCCTCCACCTATGTGCATATTCTCTGAATGTTTCGGTGGGTTTCATTTGCATACTCTGCAAGGTCATACGATCGGCTGCCATTTCTATAACATGGCGATATTGAGCTATGAAAGAATTAGCCAGATCTTTCCATGTGCGGATCCGAGCCCGATCTTGTTGAATATACCACCTGATAGCTGCCCCTGTCAAGCTATCTTGAAAGCAATGCATCATTAGTCTCTCATTATCGGTATGTGCAGCCATTTTTTGGCAATACAAGCGCAGGTGAGTTCGAGGACAATGAGTTCCATCAAAATTTACAAAATCTGGTACTTTAAATTTCGGTGGCAGGGTGACCTTTGGCACGAGGCACAGGTCATGGGATCTACAGAGTCGAATGTATTGGATCCTTCAATAGCTTTCAGGCGCCCCTCCAGTACGTCATAACGACGTTCAGTTTCAGATCTGTTCATCCCCAGATCAGAAGCTACTAATGGGGGAGTCCCCACCACTAGGAACCCCTGTGCTGGTACATTAGGGATGAATGGAGGTATACTTGGCATTGAACCCTCTATGATGCTAGGTAGTGGAGCTGATGTTTGTCCATGAACTGGGGTAAACCCCGGAGGATGAGTGGGGCCCATATCCGTCTCCGGATCATTCTGTACTGCTTTACCTTTGTTCGTCAATAATTCTAGGATCTTGCTCATTTTTTCATTCAATTCTTCTTGTCCTTGCTCTATGCTCAGGACTCTACTTTCCAATTGTTCACTCATTTCTTTTGCCCTTCGCCTGGTATTGTATTGATGCGCGATAGTCTCAATGTTGTTTACTCAAACAACTTCTGTGGCTAGGAGCTACAAACCAAAACTTTCCCTTTTTAGAATCGTGAATGCATAATTATGAATGCATGAGATGCAATGGTCTTTTTAAGACATGTGTACAATTCACAAATATGAAACATATACATGTATGCAACCTAACGTACTTTAACCAAGGTTCATGGAAAAAATCATCTTCATTCTAGAAAAAAAAAATCTGCTTTTCATTAAAAGGATCCTTTCATACAATAACAAATCCAATCGAATATTAAATCAAGATCTGCTCATGATTTCACAACCTCTGCATTTTGTTGTGTCGTCTTCTTATGCAAAGCCCGAAACTTGGCCTCCCAGTAGCCAACTTTCGTTATGCACGGCTCCATCTTTTCCAATACTTGATTATACTTGCTTCTCTGCTCATCCCACTGCCTCTCCAGCTCTTGTATGTAGAGCAATTTCTTTTTACTTTCGGTATGGGCATCTTCTAACATTTGAGATTTCCGTTCAAGTGCTGCTTGAAGCCTTCATCTTTCCTTCCTTAGAGTCACGACCTCTTCTTCTGATTGTATGTACCGAATCCTCTGTCGCTTGATTTCCCTGCGATTGACAGAGACTAGTGCCTCCTTTTGCTGATTTTCTATTTCTACTCTTGCATCTCCTTTTTCTGCTGGGCATGGATCCCCTTGTAGCTTCAATTGCATGCCTGCTCTTGGTGATTTAGTATGCTCAATAACGACTTCTGGGATTCTTTTGAGTTGGGGGTTTACCCTGTTTTCCCGCCATATTTCATAGTTTCCTTGGACTGTGGCAATTCCATCACTCGGGTCTATTAGGTTCACATGTTTCCACACCACCATAAATTTTCTAATCTGATTTTGAGTGTCCCCTGTTCCATATGCGAAGTCTGAGTCAGCCAATCCATGAGTCATAAGCACAAACTGAGATGCTCCCAATTGCCTTCTGACCATCAAGGGGGCATATGCTATCCCTCCCCATGGGCCTAGTAATGGGACCCATGGAAGATTTCCACACCGATATATCATGTTAGAGCGGACCATCCATGGCGCCAGCCAAGTTAACCCTGAGTCGATCAAACCACACATTTTTGTGTTCCATTCAGATTTATCTAACTGCTCCTTCAATTGGGTATCCTCAAATTCAGCCAAAGGGATTTGGATCACTGAGAAAATACTATGGAAGCCCCTTTTGCTGGACGATAGGTGGCTTACCATCCAGACATACAGCAGTTGCACACAAAATTTTAAACGCTCCCGCCTCCTTATTCTGTAGTTATTGAGTGATCAGAAGGTTTCTTCCAGGATGCCTTCAATGGGGTTAATCCCGTTTCGTACTTGTGCAACAAACGAAACAGTGGCTTGATCGATCATGTTTAGTTCTTTCGGAAAAATGATCAAACCGTAAATAGCTATATGTATCTGAACCTCTTCTTTTTCTTCTTTTTCGATTATTTCTTTCAACTACTTCCAAGAGATTTTCCTTATTTCTGCACCTCCCTCTGAGAATGTTTTCTGGATTTTGACCCCGACAGCATCGTACATCTCCTTCAAGAATGAAACACTAGCATCGTGCATATAAGGTTTGTATGGTGTCTGTAACTTGACTAGATGCAAAAGCGAAGTATACTCCTCGATGGTTGGTGTCAGGTCGATTCCGTTCATTGTAAAGCAACGATACGGTGGATTCCAGAACTCGACCAGTGCTTTTATGGCAGGAATATTTACCGATATATGCAACAAGAAACCAATGTGCCCATATGTCTAAGAGAATTTTAAACGGCATGCCGAGGTCCATTCCTTCCAAATGATTTTTAGCTCGTCTAATGAATTAGATCTCATGTTGATGAAAGTCCGAGCTGGTAGTTCGATGATAGATTTCTGAGTAAGACTGTCACCCCACTTGTTCTGCTGACTTTCTAAATATTGTTGTACTGTGGACTCAATCTCATGGTAAGCCACTGTGTTCTTCATGAATGATTCAGATCTCTTACAGAACCTTGATGAAGTAGACATGATGCCTATGTGAATGCAGCATGTTAGTAAAGGTATCATACGACTCAAAACAATGCATGCAGTCATGAAACCAAACTGAAAATAATGAAGCTTATATCCCCCACCTGAGGTAGGCTTATATACAAGATTCTCTAAGGCTCTATCTTAGGCAAGGGGTGTTTATGCATGGGTGTACCTACCAATAGGGATGTGAACATATATGCAACCAATCGTGCATGACTACACATGAAATGGAAAGCATGAATGCAATAACTACTTTGCCAGAATTCTAAAAAACATCCCACTAATAATTTCGATTCAATTCTTCCCTTAACCATTCTTTTCCTTGATGATGGTCCGTGCACCTCAGATTTTATGAAGGGTTATGTTCTGAGGTTGGGGTTGACCCAGGCTAGTCAACCCATGGGATTTGTTCAATGCGGGCTTGTGGAATTTAGTATGCACTCTGACCTCAAGTATTTTAAAATATGGGCTTCAAGGTATTTCATGATGGGATAAGGGCCTAGTTGAAAAGGAATTGGGCTTGGATTACCTGAAAAATGTTGGCCCAAATTTTTAGGCAATGGAGTCGAAACTTTCTTTTGAAATTCGGGTTTGACCCTTTTTGAAAATCAGGCTTAGGCCGAGCTTTTCTTAGGAAAAGGTCGGGCCTAAGTTTGTTTTTAAAGAATTGGGCCCGAATTATTTGAAAAGGGTTGGGCCGACCCATATTTTAAAATGCTTGGGTCAAGTCCTTCATTATTTGAAAGGATGGGCCATGGTCTCATTATTGGGCTTTTTCAAAATACTGGCTAAGTAGTATGTAAGTCTAAAATGGAGCAAAATACATGGTATAATACAAGGTATCTCACAACATATATACAACAGACGGTGTGGGGAAAAGGATGTCCCGACCCAGCGTAGGTACATATATACAGGGTTCTTCATGGCTCTATCCTAGTTAAGTAAAATTATGTACAAACATGTGTGGGTAGGTTCTAACCCTATTGATAAAAGGTCCCTGGTTTGGAATTTCATCCTCCCCCATAGGGGTCCGAATAAAACCCACACTGAGCGGAGTGGTTCGCGGGTCCCATCAAGCTCTGCCATGAAGGGACTGACGCTATTACACTCCTATTTAATCCTAACAAGGAATGCTCGGGTATAGAGCGTGAAAGTGTGTGAATTCAATCTTAACTTAATCCCGCTATCCCCACATTTATTCACATGCTATTTAAAAAATATGGAAACAAGATATCTACAATAGTTATTCAAAAGGTATGGAGACACAATATCTGCAATTAATATGTTTATTCAAAAAATTTGGAAATAAAAAATAAAGAAACAAAATATTTACGATTAGTATACAAAATATCTACAATTAATATGCTTATTCAGAATATTTGGAAACAAAATATCTACAATTGATATTCAGAAAATTAGGAAACAAAATATTTTTAATTAATTAAGGTTATTTACAAATTATGGAAGTAAAATATCTACAATTAATCAAAGTTATTTACAAATTACAATATTCACAAAATAAGGAGTAATTAAAAGATTTATTAAATTTGAACTTAGGATAATTTCTAATTAATTATTGGCTCGACTCTCTATCGTCCCCAGCGGAGTCGCCAAGCTGTCGCGACGTCCCGGAGCGCGTGTGCCCCGAGCGACGAAATTAAAAAATGAGTTTTAATTTTCAAAGAAAAATATAGAATGTTGGAGTCGTCACTAACCTTTTAGTGTGGTTAGAACACATGATTACTACCCCGTTAGGGGTAGAATGGGCCCACATCACCAGAGCTGGGGTCGGAAGTTCAGTTACGCGAGGGGAAGGTACGAGCACCCCCTACGCGCCTGTTCTTACGAACGGTACCTAATTAATTTAAAATTATCCCTAAGTTAATTTAAAAAGTCTTAAAGTTACTCCTTTTATGAGTTTATAAATACACATGAAAAATAAATAAATAAATAAATATAATATATACATATATATTCCCTCAGAGCTTAAGGTACGTGAAACCCGAAGGCTCATACCCTCGCATTAAAATCATAGGGATTTACTTACACGAAAATAAATAGGACTATAAAATAAAATAATAAGAGTAAATATCATAATACATGATACGAAATTTGAATATACCTAGAAACAAAAATACTAAGAATATTTAATATTAATAAGAATAAAAAGTAATAACAATAGTAACAATAATGAAAACATAATACTATGATAATATTCATATACTAATAATATCATATTAATATTGCAACGTTATACTATAATAATAACATACAATGATACCACAATGACACTACATAAATAATTAAGGTATAATAATTATATACTAATGATAATATCACATAATAATAACGCTACCTTAGCATATGAATATGTATGTTTGATAATAATAAATGACCTATACTCTTATATATGGCAATAATAATACGCAACTCAAACACGTATATGTACACTAATAGTAATAATAACATCTATTTTAACACACACACACACACACACACACACACACACACACATATATATATATATATATATATATATATACTTGCATAAAAATGATAATGATAATAATAATAATAATAATAGTAATAATAATAATAATATTAAATAATACCACATATTTAAAAATATACATATGTATATGTATATAATAACAAAGATAATAATTACAGCAATAATAACATTAATAATAACAATAATAAGCATATTTTAATAACAACAAACCTACCTTAATATTAGCATATAATTAATGATAACATGTACAATATGGAAATAATTAAAGAAATAAACTAATCCTATAATTAACATGTAAACTATACAATTTGGAAACAAATCAAGTGAAATTATGGGAACAATTCAAATTATAATCTATTATGCAAATATATATATATATATATATATATATATATATATATGGGTGCAATATGGAAACATGTGATAATTAGGAAATATACCAAAATCTAACATGGAAATACAATAATAATACGAAAATAAATATGTAATCAAATATACAATAAGAAGGATAGGTAAAAGTGACATAAATATGCACCTAAACATATGAGGTGATCACAATAATAAGATGTAAACTATACAATTAAATGATAATATAAATATGCCAATAAATAATTAAGGCGATGACAATAATACCTATGCATGCAAATTAAATATACAATTAAAATATGCGATCAATAATAACATAAATATAAATATATAAGGTCATAATGACAATAATCACATAAATATACAAAAATATATGTAAAATAAATATGCAACATAATGATGATAATATGCAAAATAAATACCCAATGATAATATGACAACAATATTAAAGTATACAATAATAATAACAAGAAAAGTATATCAAACAATGTAACAGACAACAATAGTATATTTTATATATATAATAAACACAGCAAAAAGCACACTTTAAATATTAAAATGAATTTCTACAATGAAGTTTCTACAACCATATTTAATATCTAGAGATAAATAAATTAAAAAATAAGCATGAACAAATATCATAAACTAACTATTTAATATATATATATATATATATATATAATCAAGAGCTTAATCCTGCATATTAAAAAACACAACTAATAAAAATCAGTTAATCATTTAATTTATACACATACATAATAAAGAATTAAACTTTAAATGTTAAAAGGGAAGTAAACAAAACCAATTATAAAAAACAATATACACCACAGTAACTTACAAAAGAAATAAAATACAGATGATTACAGGCAAGTAAGTGTGTGTGTATGCAGGAGTGTGTGCGTGCTTACCAGGGGCCTACCGTTGTGGGTGATGTTAGAGCTACTGGAGGTCCTGGGGAGACTGCCGAAACGAGGTCGTGGTCACTGGAGGGTTACTGGCTTCCTGGAACTGGTGTGGTGCAGGGGAACGACGGCGGTGGCGTATGGCAGGGAGCGAGGGTGACAGCACCGTTCAAGGCCGTGCTGGTGTGGTGTTACGGCGACGATGGCGTATGGCGGGGAGCGATGGTGACAGCACAGTTCAAGGCCGTGCTGGTGTGGTGTTATGGCGGCGACGGCGAGTGGGGAACTACAAAGGGTCTCCGGCTAGTAGCAGGTACCGTGCGGTGGGCGTGGAGCAACAACGGCGGTACGAGTGGTCTAAGATTACAGTGGGGAGAGTATGACCTGACCAGAGCAGGGGGTTTGGCAGGGACTGGTGGCTCGGGTCTTAGCTGGCTGGAGCAGAGGAGGCCGAGAGGGAGAAAAGGGGACTGCGAAAACAGAGAAGGAGATTAGAGGGGAGAGAAGAAGGAAGGGTGAGGGAAGAGAGTCGGGGCTTAGGATAGAAAATTATGGGAGATATGGGAGAGAGGGTTGCGGCTGGAGAAGCTACGAGGGGCAGCAAGGGAGCCGAAAGCAGAGGGAGAGAATGAGAGCAGGGGGTGAGATAGGTTTTTTTTTTTTATTTTTCTGTGCGCCCCCGGCTGTGCTTGTGTGTGTGAGTTCCCTGTGCTTATATAGGCAAAAATAAGGGATGGAGGGGCTAGGGTTTCCGCCCCCATCCTCTCATCTTTTTCTTTTTATTTTTTATTTTTATTTTTCCATTTTTTTTTTCTTTTACACTTTTATGGTAACAATACATATGGGAATAAGAATAATATTAATATGGTAATAATGATATATTAACAATAATAATAATAATAATAATAATAATAATGTAATAATAATAATCTAATAAAGATGGAAATAGCAAAAAATAATCATTGTAAGGTAATAATAAGAATAATAATAATAAAAATAACGAAGATAGTAATGATAAAGTAACAATAATAAAATAATAATAATAACAATAACGATAATGAAAATACTAAAAATAATACTGACAATAATAAAATACTAATAATAATGGTGGTGATAATAAGAATAATGATGAAAATAATCGTAATAAAATAGTAATAATAATAATTATATTTACAGTTAATAATAATAATAATAATAATAATAATAATAATAATAATAATAATAAAAGAGTAATAAATAGTGATAATAGTAATAATAATAATAATAAAAATAATGATAATATCAATAATAATAAAAATTTTGTTATATTGAGCCTGGGAAAAAATAGGGTGTCTACAATGGTAATTTTGGGGAACATGATGAAAACAGTAAAAGAGTAGATATGTATATATGTATATAGTATCAGATCCCTATGGAAAGATTACAAACAGATACGATTACAGAGCACGGTACCGTTGTTATATACAGATAGAGTGCAACCACATATTTCAGATAATGTGTGGGTATCGTCTAACCGTGCTTGGAGTGGATGCAACTCCCCAGTATGCTAGGTTGAGGGAGTTGGTTAGACGAGGTAGCAACCAGTCCCGCGCTTAGGAATGGATGTAGTTTGGCTAGGCTGAGGTAGTGTAGAGTATGATGACTTACCTAGAGGGCCGACCAGGTTAAGTCCCGCCTACGGGCTACACAACCCTGTCATGAGGGGTCAAATCATGACGTACAAAGTCCCAAAGATAAAGTACAATTATATATATGTATACAGTTTTACAGTATATGATAAGTATAGTATGGTATTATCAGTGTGAAAAGTAGAAAATACAGACAATACAGTATATTTTAAATTGTGAAAGAAAGATATACTTTACAGATTATTTATTTCATTACAGTTCAATTCCTTCTTAAAAGTACTCTTTACTTAGTTGCACACACTAGTAATAGCATATTTCCACTTACTGAACGTCGACTCACCCCATTACTTTAACATTTTTCAGGTAAGCCAGTTTGGCAAGCAAATCAGGCTCACGGATAGAGAGAGTGTTGATTACCCTAGTTATAGGGTCAGTTTCTAACAGAGTTGTGTTCATTTTTTTTGGGTAGATGATGTTGGAGGGGTTAGTCTTGTATGGATATGGTGAATATACACTGGATTTTGGTATTGTATAGTATATATATGTGAATGGTTGTATGATTTATGTTCCCGCTGCTTAGGTATGGATATATATATATATATATATATATATATATATATATATATATAATGGATAGAATTTTGAGGACGTTACAGCTTATGTTCCCGCCTCTAGCTCGCAAGCCCGATGATTCCACTAAAGGCTCACGTAACAGGTGGAGCGGCACCGATTACAACTATGTCAATTCAAAGGGCTAGCCTCAACCAACACGCCTTAACAGGATGACGCACCTAGCTTTCCTAACCGGGTCTAAGCCAATCCGGGACTATTCAACAGGGCTAGTTTCCCTCTTCAGGCCCATGCCTGAAATATAATAGATTTGAAATACGATTTTTGTGTACAAGGAAATGCTTCTTACACAAATTGATATGTACCAATATAATTTATTACATACACCACCAAATGATATAATGAAGTAAGCTCAAGGTGGTCTAAGATATCTACTCTCAAATAGTTATATGAGCGATGTAATTAGTGCGTGAGAGTGCAAACAATATGATCTTTGTATCACAAAATATATTCAATTACAATGCTCAGACAAAGATATTATCAACACTTCAGATATCTCAACGAGTAGATTTTCTCAATGTATAAAGCTCAAGAGATGTATAAATTTGGTTTGCAAAAAAGATTTAATCTTTGTGTTCAACAAATAATATTACTCAAAGAATATTGTAACAAAGATCTTCACCACATAAACAAATATCTCTTCAAAGATTTCTCAAGATGAAACACACTAGATATTTGAAAATGATTTGAAAAGATTTTTGCAACCAAAATCAAATAAGAACTTCTCAAGATATTGCAATGACTATGCAATACTCAGAAGTTCAAGTGAAGTCTTCTTAGGAAAGACTTATTAATAAAGTTCCTTAAGAAAACTCGAGGTCTTGCGCTCAACCAAAATAATATCAAACAAACACAAACTTAAGAGAGCAAACCTATAGAACAAGAACACTCAAATTACACTTACAAAAATATTTGAGCAATAAAATCTGGTAAGAATGAGTGTTGGAGGTTCAAAAATGAGTATTATAGATTTTCGAATTTCAAGGGATTTCTCCTAATTAAAATTGCTAAATCGTTGCTAATTATTCCAAATAAGGGGGTATATATAAACATCCTCAAAAATATAACCGTTCAGGACACATATGGAATAATTAGGAAAGTTTTAATACAATTTAATTATTTTAACTTCGTTTAAAAATATTAACCACGGTAAAAATATTGGGACAACCCGAGAACACCGATCGACCAAAGGAAGTTCGGTTGACTGAGTTGCTTTAAGTTCGGTCAACTGGGCATCATTTGAACTACAAGTTCATTCGACCGAACATGGAGGTTCCAGGACGATTTTCCCTTTTAGCGCGGTTTGGTTGATCGGGAACTTTTTGAACTATATAGGTCGATCAACCAGACCGTTGAGTTCTTATACGTGGGAACTCGGTCGACCAGAGCGTTGTTATTCATTTTGGGCACGGTCGATTAGAAGGTCAATATGTTGAATCCTAGGGAGTTCGGTCGACCGGGCTATGGTCAAATTGTTGACCTAGCACCGGTTCGATCTATTAGGAGGAATTTGTACTAACAAGTACGGTCGACCGAACATGCATATTTTGTGCATTTCGGGTCTGTTTAAGCATGCAATCACCCTAATCAAATGATCATACATATATATGCATGAGTGAGTGTCCTAGGGTCATTTCTAGGTTCTTTTTAGTTTGAGCTTACTTATTGTATCATGCAGGTGGTGCGTATGATTTTTCCAAGTCAAACCCTATTTACTATTATAGACCCTTAAAGAATAATGAAATTAAATACAACATAAATTGGGTCTTCAACTTCAATTTTTTGTGTCATCATTATGATATGTCAATAAGTATACCTGCACATAACCTTAAGCATGCATCAAATACAATAGATACCTGTTATTATCAAAACCAGATGTGACCTATAAGGTCAACATATATTATAATCGTAAGCTAAAAACAATGCTAAATTTTTTATTAAGCCATAATATGAAATAAATATAAACAATTAATTATATATTATTCCGAAATTTTATTATGAAAATGTCTGCTTTGATCCTACTATAGTCCCTGTTTGTATAACACAACACAAATTTTTGCATTGAGTATAATTTTGTGGTACATTATTAATATCCCTATCCAACCTTATCCTCATAGCATTTTGTGAATCAAATCAAAGTCATGTGATATAATAACTTATGAAAGAAAATGTGTTGGTATTGTAATATATATATATATATATATATATATATATATGACCATTTCTATTTCATTTTCACCTAATTCAATTTTGACTTGAATAATAACCTTATATTTTGGTACTGTGGATTTTAATAAAATGATAAAAATTTCTATCTAAATTAATCTACACAAATTCAAAATGAAGTTGTGAAATTTAAGGTTCCATAAATTTGTGAGCAATTTGGATTTAATAACAATGTCATAACTATTTAATTAAGTTTTGTCGGACTATGCTCAAATTTATATTCAATGTTTAAAAACCATGCAATCAAATATAGGACTAGAGCTTAGAACTGAAACTTGCATGTACATAAATATTGTCAAAATATAATTCTAAATTTAAATTCTAAAAACTTTGGTCTTAAACATGAGGTGTAAATTTGATAAAAATAAAATAAAAAAATACGAACCTCTTCTAAAATTTTAAAATTTGGATACTTATATTTCTGAAAGGACTTGCCTTTTTGATAAGAGATATGAGGCTAAGATTATTATTTTATTATTTATCATATTCCATAAATACCCTTGGACATAAAATTTTATTCCAGATTGGTGTGGCGAGATCGGACGGCTTCGGGGCTCTCCCCAAAAACCTCACCCAGTCTGTACACCACCATCTCAAACAGCACGAACATGGCTCCTTCGTACACGCTCCCCATCGGCAGCACCGCCGGCTGAGTTCCTCCCTCGCCTGCTCCGTCGTCCGCCATCGTCTGCGCAGGTAGGTGAGCCACCGCGGTGGCGTACTTCACGCACGATCCCGTCTCCGGCTGGGCGGTAAGCAGCAGCACGCGCGCGCCGTGCGACCTGGCCACGCCGCAGAGGGCGTCGACGGTGGAGAATCCGCCAGGGCCGGCGGAGGCGATGAGGAGGTCGGCGGCGGATATGGGTGGCGTGGTCATGTCGAAGATCATGTGGGTAGGGAGGCCAAGGTGCGCGAGGCGCATGCAGAGGGCCCTGAGCATGAGGCCCTCCCGGCCGACGCCGTAGAGGAAGACCTTGCCCTTGTGGGTGGTGACGGTGGCGTTGATTTCGCCGACGATGAGGTCGAGGACGGGCGGATTGGCGGCGGCTGCGGCGGAGGTGAAGACGGAGGAGATCTGGTTGCAGATTTGGGAGGCTAGCGTGGGCATGGCGGTAGTATGGTTGGCCATTGACAAGTACTGGGAGTGAGTGGGAGATGTGAATTACAAGCGACGGCAAGACAGACAATTATTATGGTCACTGGCGAGTGAAGAAATTAATACTAGAAAGATTTCACCTTTTTTTTTTTATGATTTAACGTACTTTACCGTATGTGTACTTAGGCAACGGAGATAAAATTTTTATTATTATTTTTTATTTTCTTAAATATTGAAGGGCAGCTCCGTGCACAAAGCTTCTGTATATATGGGGTCCAGGAAAGGGCGGACCATCGATCTATAGTACACAATTTTGCTTTACATTTTTGTAAGAAGTTATTTTCACGTATCGAGCCTATGACATCCATATCACAGGTGACAACCTCTAATATTATGTTATTAATATAAAATTAAAAATTATACATACATATATATATATATATGAAATTTAAAATCTTAAATGACATTAATATAAGAAGTATTTTTAATAAAACATCTTGTTATCTTCTACATTCTTTTGTAATTTTTCCTTTTTCTATACTTTAAATAAGTTAAAGTACAAGTCTACCTCAACTCATCTAATAATAAAATTATCCAAATCTTATTCTCAATAAGTTAATTTAAGATTAACTTTTTGTCAGACCAATAAATTTAGTTTATTAATGTAATGACCCAAGACTATTATATGTATAGAAGTGTTAAAAAAAAGTAATTAATTAATTAATTTAAAATTTTAAAAATTTAAATTAATTAATTGATTAATTACTTAAATAATTATTATTAATTAAATAATATAATATAATATATTAATATATTAAAGTATAATATTATAATAGTACTGTAATATATATATATATATATATATATATTGTAACGACTCGAAAAATACTGATATTTTAATATTAAAGAGAGGAAAAATGGAAACAGGAATAGAAGGAGGCAGTAGACTTCGTCGACGATATCGCATTTTGAAAATAATAATAATAATTTCAAGGAATTACCCAGGGATTCGTCGACGAATACAAGGTTTCGTCGACGAGTTCATAAGGAAATTCGTCGACAAATACAGGGCTTCATCGACGAGAAAATACCGAGAGAGGGTGTGGAGCAGCCTAAATTTCGTCGACGAATACAGGGACTCGTCGAAGAATTTAATAAAGGACTCGTTGACGAGATGACGAGTCTCGTCGACGAATTGGGCAGTATAAATATTTAAAAACCGGGATTTTTAATCATTTTCAGCGCTCCACTCTCTCTCCTCTCTCTCTCTCTCTACGAATCCTCTCCCTTCTCTCTTCGATTCCGGCCCCACCAGTCGTCAGACTGACGATCCAAAGCTACCACGACGCTCCTGGTGGAGTTCTCTACAAGTTTGCCGGAGCAGATCATCGGGAAAATAAAGTTGAATTTCATCTCAAATTTAGGATAAGGTTTTTTATTCAGATTTTGACCGTATGATAGTTATAAAAAATGATGTATGCGAAAAAATACTGATATTTTGTTCTGGGATATTGTGTTTTCAGGATGTTGAGTTAGGAATCATGTGGGTATAGAACCGAAATTATATAGGGGTTTTTCAAAGTTAAGGTAAGGGAAATATGTTATGCTAGGAATTTTAATAAAGTTAACAGCGATTTTATAGATGTATATTTATGCCAGTTTATTATACAATTTTTATCAGATGATGAGTTTAAATAATTGTGTGGCCTAAGTAGACTTTTATGTGACAATGCAATTTATATAGCTTTTTATAATATATATATATATATATATATATATATATATATATCATACTATGCTGAATGCATGGAAGTAGACAGTATGTACAGTTTATTGGTTCTTCTCAGTAAATGAAATTATACAGAATATACAGATGTAGATATAGATATATATTCACAGAGACTATACAGAGAGATTTACATGCATATACAGTATTCATATGAACAATTTCATGAAACAGATATATACATATATATATATATGTATACACGCATATAGTACATACAGAGTTATAGCATGTCATGTTCCTATTACCATAACATACAGAATATACAGACAGAGTATATAGAATATACAAACAGAGATACGAAGGTAGCATCAAGATGCTACAGATACAGTATACAGTTTTACAGTATATATATATACAGTACATACAAATAGCATTATAGTAATTTTGGAACATGGCGAAAACAGTAAAAGAATATATATGTATGTATGTATATAGTATCAAATTCCTGTGGAAAGATTATAGACAGACACAGTACAGATACAGTTGACATAGCACGGTACCGTTGCTATATACAGATAGAGTGCAACCACATATCTCATATAGTATATGGGTACCGTCTAACCGTGCTCAGAGAGGATGCAGCTTCCCAGTACGCTGGGTAGAGGGGGCCAGTTAGACGAGGTAGCAGCTAGTTCCGCGCCTAGGAGAGGATGTAGTTTGGCCGGGCTGAGGTAGTGTAGAGTATATTGACTTATCTGGAGGGCCGACCAGATAGAGTCCCGCCTACGGGCCGCACAACCCTGTCATGAGGGGTCAAATCATGACGTACAGAGTCCCAAGGATAAAGAATAGATATGTATATGTATACAGTTTTACAATATATGATGAGTATAGTATGATATTATTAGTATGAAAAGTAGAAAATACAGACGATACAGTATATTTTAAATTGAGAAAGAAAGATATGTTTTACAGAGTATTTATTGCATTATAGTTTAACTGTTATTTTTAAGTATACTTAACTTAGTTGCCACACACTAGTAATAGCATATTTCCACTTACTGAGCGTCGACTCACCCCATTACTCTAATATTTTTCAGGTGAGCCAGTTAGGCGAACAGATCAGGCTTGCGGATAGAGAGAGTATTTGATCGCCCTGGTTTAGGGTGATTTTTTTACAGAGTTGGGTGTATTTTTAAGTAGATGATGATAGAAGGGCATTTTGTATGGATATAGTTTGTAAATATTGGATACTGGTGTTGTTTGTATTTATGTAAATGGTTATATGATTTGTGTTTCCGCTGCTTAAGTATGAATGCAAATGCACAGATATATTTATATAGATATATAAAAAAAAATGAATAGAATTTTGAGGACGTTACATATATATGTACATATGAATCCTCGGGAGCTTGAGGATTCTAATTGAATTTCAATTAGAGAACCACCCCCACCAGTGAGTTGTCTGTCTCTCTCAACTTTCTCTCTCCTCATGTCCTCCCTCTCTCTCTCCTCATTTTCTCGGCGAATTCTCAACCGATTAAAGAATGGAAAATGCCTCTAGATTCCATTCTCGGCCACCAACGTTTTAACTGGAGTGGATTTGTGGTTTTTGCATCGTTGACAACACTCCTGGGATAAGGTAAACTCACTCTCTCTCTTTAATTTCTTCTCAATATTTAGTCAAATTGACGATTGGATACCACAACAAGGTCCCGGCTTCGATCCTCATCATTTTATATAAACGGAGCAGGATTTTGATTTGGGGATTCTAAACACTACTCTAAGGTTAAGGTGAGGAGTACAAATTATGTCAGTTATTTTAGAAAATCACTCGGTTAAATTGTGATATATAATTACTGGAATATTGTATATAGATTTCTGAGTAATTTTATGAGTATGAAAATTACGGTTTATTTATTAAATTGTAGTATTTGATTATATTATATTTTTGGAGATACTCTTGGGATTAAATTAAACTGCAAGATTGAATTATATTAGATTTTTGGAAATATCCACGAGATTAAATTAAACTGCAAGGATTTGATTAAATAGAATTTTGGGGGAATATTTTGGAATTAGGTTAAATTGCAAGGATTTGATCATATTGGTGTTTTTAAATATGCTGGAAATTAAATTTAAATATGAGAAGTGGATTATATCTACATTTTTTTTAGAATTTAACTGATTAACGGGATTGTGTAAACCTAAGGATGTTAAGAAAGTAATTATTTCGGGATTTAACTGATTAAGCTAAAATATATGGTTACAGGGTATTGTGTGAACGCAGCAGGAATTGTTTTAAGATCCCTGCGAGCATCTCTCTAGGAATCAAGTAAGGGGAATAAATTAAGTCAGCTTATTTTCTAAAGTTTAACCGTTTAAAATTGAGATTTTAAGTATCGAAATGTTATACGTGATTTTCTAGATAGTTAGGCATATGAGAATTTTGGATTATTATGATTATAAGTATATTTGTGGGAAACAAGTATTTTGGGATTGAGTAAAACTCCGGAGTTTATTTTACCATTATTTTCAACAATATAGTTATCCCAAATAGATTTTATATTATGAATTATTATTCAAATTGTGTGACATGAGAATAAATATTTTTACTGTATATATAAGTATGTCGGATTATGTTATGATTGTACAGAACAAGCATGATTTGATAACAATTTTAGAAGGTTATGAATATTACAGAAATTACGATATTGTTTAGTATATTATGACAGTATAGTCGGTTCGGTCTCGTGATTAGTACACCTAGCCTAGTGTCATGATCATTATAGCCGGCCCAGTGTTGTGATCAGTTGTGATATGACAATATTTTATACAGGGATACGATATGATAAAATTTAATAGAGTTATAGAAAGTGTTTAATACAAAGCATTAGCATGACAATGTTTTTATATACAAAAAGTTGTGATATGATAGTTTGTTATATTCATGCGGATGATAGGAAAATTATAGCTCGACCACTTACGAATACATTTAGAAGCCCTTAACTTACACACAAATTATATAACCTAAATCAGACAAATTATAAAACATGAAACTTATAGTCTTAAACTATAAAACATGTAATAATAATAATAATAATAATAATAATAATAATAACGCACAAATTACGCTTAGGACAACCCAAATTGCAAATATAACTACATGACGAAAACACTCACCGAAACATAATGTCGTTCGTCATGGTATTAGTACGAATGGCAAGTCTAAGGGACGGTGGTATGAAATGCCTCAGACTAGGCAAATGTATGTATATAGGGCTTTTAAGCCGAGTTATGAACTGAAAAAGAATATGCGATATGAAATTGTACAGGTATGAGTATAGTTTAAATTGTTATGTCATTTCAGTAATTAAGAGAAGAATCATACGTTTATATATATAGACTCATTGCCACACACTGACACTAATTTATTCCGTCTTACTGAGAGATGTTTCATCCCGTTAATATTTCAATATTTCAGGATCACTAGGTACTCAGACCTAGCTCAGGGACGGGTTGTAGATATTACAAATAGGATAAGTGTTAGTCTGGATCTGTGTATATAAATGTTTAGAGTTTTGAATTATAATTTTGTCTGAGAAAATAGTATAGTAATGGTTAAGAGGTAGTACTCTAGTACGTACAATTATGGAAAGGTCTATTTTTTCTTCCATAGGCAATGAATGGACAAATGTTAAATTTATATTATCATTAAAAAAAAATGAGAATATAAAAGTATGTTATCAGAGATGTCACGATAGTATATTATTATGATTATTGTTTTTATATCAGCAGATATTTTCTGAGGCATTACAATTAAAATTTTGGATCCAATCCGATTTGATCCAATCAATGAACACCCCTTAATAATACTTAATTAAAAAAGTTAGACCACTATCAAGTGCTTATAATTTTGGTTTTAGTAACGTTACCAAGCACTTAAAATGTCGATTGCAATCTCAAATATATTTCAAAACATAAAATTTAAACACATTTATAAAGCTTTAAAAGCTAGTTTTTTCAACAAATACTTTATCCTACAGATGCCTCTTTAGGTAAAATATAGCAATCTATTTTTGCAAATATGACCAAATACAAAATAAATGTCTAATTTATAAAATATTATAAAGTTGTGCGTGCATTAATCACATTTCCTAAGAAGAAATATCCTTTTAATCACTCTCAATATTTTCAAACACCTTATGATTTGTTTACTTCTTTCTAAAATATTATATTCCATGAATAGGCCAAATGATATTTACAATTACTTCATTTTCAAAAATTCAGAAAGGAAAATAAGGAGAATTTTACCTTTTTGCATTTAGTTATTAAAAAAAGTAAAAAAATAATATATATATATATATATATATATAGCAAATTAATGAATAAACTTTGAATTTTGCACATTTTAAGATTTAATTTTTCTTAATTTTCAATTATATCTCATTTTTATTGATATTTAGTATAGAAAAAAAAATATATATATATATATATATAATAAAAAATAAATTTCCTTCTTTTTTTTTTTTCCCCCAAACGAAATTCTTGATTAAGCCCAAAAACAGTTTGTCATAGGAAAAATAAGTGGGGAAATGTCATTTGTTTGTTGGAAGGAAATTGATGCAAAAGCTTGCCAACAATAGCAAAAAAATTGAATTTTATGACTTTATGAACATAAAATTCCAACATTAAATTTGAATACAAACAAACAATGGTAATGCAGAACTTCAGTCATAAAATCAACCTTCTACTATCAAGAAGTAAACTTGAACCATTTGGTCAAGATCTGCACCTAGAGGAGACTACTAGACTAACATATAAATTAACACGAATTGTGTCATGAGTGGCTCGAGCTTCGAAGAAAAATTGTGAAATCACTCAAAGCCACCGGCCACAATACCACGCCAATACAGATCAATAAAACCCAAAACCAACAATTTTCTCTCATCTACCCTTGGCTACATAAAGTTAAGACTTAGATCTAAAAGATTTGCATAAAATACGATACCAAATGATAATAAATTCCGTACAAATCTAAATTTAAAATTTAAAATTCATCTTTCCCAGCACAACATTACTTCCAAAAATCAGATTCATAGCATAGAAGTAAATTTCATAATTACCAATAAAACAAAGTTTGCTATCTGCAACAGAGACAAGTAGACGTTTTTATTCCTCTGGAAACACCGGGCAACCGCATGAATGTCGCTACTTAAATTGTCCCAGAACCCATAAAAATGTCTATTTACAAGTAGCACCAGCATATTTCCAAAATTTATGTCATGTAGTCAAATTGCACTGAAAACACAAGGGACTGCTATGAAAATGACACAGGAACCATCAGTTTATTAGTTACCTCTGCTTGATGGATCTTAAGCTGAGTCAAGCAGGAGGTGCAGGAGGATGATGAGGCAAAGTTTCACTGGCCTCCTCAATGTCAATATCTCGCACACCTGCACTCAACGACGAGGATGATTCGGATCTACCTCTTCTTTCCTTCCCATCATTGTCATCCTCGTTGGTTCCTTCATCAAGAAACGAACCCTTTCGCCGGAGTTCTTTCACTTTCCGGAACTCATCATAGTGTGCTCGCCTGTGCTCCCTAAAACTCAAGCTACCCCTATCTGATCCAGAATCTATGATAAATTCCAACACAAACAGCAGAGAAGAATATTACCAATAATGCATAAGGATTAAGATGCCCTCACCTAGATTTAGTCAAAACTAGAATCATTAACAACTAATCACATTTCATTTCACCATTTTTTCGTGTTACTTGTTTCCCAAGTTTGAGTATACTAAACATACTTAATGAGGAAGAGTGAGCTCTGTATCTTACTACAATTACTAATATATAAGAGCAATTAACAGTGAATGTCCTATACAACTAGAACTCTGTTCTCCAATCTCTGTTTGCCAACAAGAAGCATAGCTGAATTTTCTCATGGAGAAAATATTATGCTAGTGATGAAAAAAAAAAAAATGCTGCCAAAACAACTAGTAATAATTTTAGCCAAAAGTATGTTTAGAAGATTACATTTCAAAAAAATAAAAAAATTGGGAGTAAATTGACTGCTACTACAATGACTTGGACATTTATGTCCTACGCCTATACAGAAACAGCAGAGGGAAGAGGGTCTTGCTGCAATTCATCTATTTCAGCTCTTTCTAACTTCTGACAGAGCAGATGGCACTGCTCCTCATAGAAATTCCTTTGACTGTGGCAAATGTTCAACCCAATTCAGTAAAAAGGTTTAATAAAATATAAAAGGTTTTCCTTGAACTTACCCCTAAATACCCACCAAGTTTAAAATGTGAAAGTAATCAAACACCATATGCATTCATCACATCAAACTAAGAAAACATGAGAATTGCTTGCTAGAATCTGAAAATGATAAGGCAAGAAAACACAGAGCCAAAGGCTAAACAACGAACCTTCATCATCTTGCTCCATAGCATCTGCCTCATCATCTGATGATGTCCAACCAGATCCCCTGTGGTTCATTCTACTTGAAGATGCCACATCATTCAAAGCAGATCGTATTGCTTCTGCATGCTTCACATCTCCAATGTAATCATCAAAATTAACCCGTACAGGAGACAAAGATTCTATCATAATCACCAAAGTCCATCGAAAGAAAATTTCAGTAAAATTACAGCCACATTCTATTTAATCAAAAACCATCATGCTCTTTCAGACAGAAAAAGGTATACCAAGAACAGTCCAGTACACAAGTGCCTGCTCCCATGCAGGCACACCAACACATGCATTTGAATGCAATTACTACTGGAAACCACACAAGCATGGTTATGCATGCCATGCATAAATATACACATGCATTTTCACTTCTATCAATTGCATGTTACAAACCAAGCACCTCCCTCTCCTCCCCTCCCCCCCAACCCCAAAAACACCAAAAAAATAATAAAAAAAAAAGAAAAAGAGCCAAAATCTTAATTGTCTAAACCTCTACATGCATTATAAAGTACACAAAATCAGATGACTACCACCAATCCCCTTTTTGTTCCATTCAGCTTATTTAGAGTGGATGGGGAAGAAGAAGATTTTAAAACCAAAAGGGGATTTCAATGACCCTCCACACAAAAAAATTGAAGGAAACTGCCCCCAAGGGTCTTTCACAATTCCATTATGCTTAAATGGAAATTGCCAAACCAAACTTATGACCCTTTTATGTCAAACCAAAACTAATTTCCTGCATTAGGTTCCACATGCTTGGCAGCTGACAGAACTTATGTGATAAATTTGGCGCTTTCATCTAGCAACTTATGAAGTAGAAGTAATTTTAATGCATGTCTTGCAAGTTAGAGTATTATTATTGATTTTCAGTTATGTGTCTCTCATATAATGCAAAGGTTTGTAGCATGTGAATTACAGGTTGGAGGTATAATTGCATTCTACTTGAGGGATTGAATATAAATGTATTCCTAATTTGAGTGGAAAGAGTAAAGATGGATCAACTCAACTAACTAAAGATTGACAATGATTAAGTGTGATAGTTGGTTTGAAAATTAAGAAAGATTATAAGTGGGTTTGGAAATTAAGAAAGGTTATAAGTGAATTTAGTTGAACTACAACAACAAAACCAAGCCTTAGTCCCACTAAGTGGGGTCGGCTATATAAATCTTTTTCCGCCAATTTATACGATATCATGGACCATTTCTTTTGATAGATTCAAGGATATTAAATCCTTACTCACTATCTCCTCCCAAATTATTTTAGGTTTACCCCTACTCCTTCTACTGCCTCCCACAGTAACTAAGTCACTCTTCCTCACAGGTGCACTATAAGGCCTACGTTACAAGTGTTCATACCATCTAAGTCGTCCCTCCTCTATCTTATCTTCTATAGGAGCTACACCTAACTTACCACGAATATGTTCATTCATTAATTTATCTTTCAATGTTATACCACTCATCCATCTAAGCATCCTCATCTCGGCAACTTTTATTTTTTTGATATTATGTTTCTTCGTTGCCCAACATTCCGATTCATATAGCATAGCTCGTCTTATAACTGTCCTATAAAACTTCCCTTTCAATTTTAAGGGTATTCTACAATCACATAGCACACTTGAAGCACTTCTCCATTTTACCCAACCTGCTTTAACTCTATGCATTACATCATCTTCAATTTCTCCTTCAACTTGCATAATAGATCCAAGGTATCAAAATCATTTAGTTGAACTAATAAGGTAAATTAAAGGGCCAAGAGTACTCAGTGTCAGCGGTGAACCATAGTTGCAGAGTGTCTGGCCATGGTGCGTACTAACATAACTAAGTAGGAAATCTTTCAATAAGGAGAGAAAAATAAATAAATAAATATTGATTTACATGAGGATTAGTCTTTAAGAAAAGAAAGATGTATGGGATGTAAGAGAAATAGTTGTCTAGAGAGAATAGAATATGAAGAAAAAAATTAACAAAAAAGTTCAAATATTTTAAAAACTAGCAGAACATTAATGAGGCAGAAAACTCTAAACTTTTGAAAACAAATTTAATTCAATTTTGATACAGTATAATGATTTGTGTGTTAATTGTTAGTTCTGGTTGATAGTGAGACCAATTGAAATTTTTCTTGGATGGCTCTTAAACTCGATTCGTGGAACTGATGTTTCAAAAATGGTTATAAGAACTTTAACACGTGAAGGCATCCAAAATGAGTGACTATATGAAGTCATCTGTGAGAACTTTGTCATAAATGATGTTTGAATGTACAAAATTTATTTGTTTTACGCACACTTGATGTAGCAGTTGAGGTGTATCTTGACCTACATTGTGATTTAGAAATAATGGAAACTTAAATAGCACTAAATTGAACTAAAATATGTATATGATTGATTATTGATTGATAAAAAGGTTATGGTACAGGTTCACTCTTGGGTCAACTCTATAACCTTTCAGGAAACTCTGGGTGAACTTTGAGAAGGGATTCAAAGATTTGAGGAAGGCGGGAGTTTAGGTAATGTGGAGTGTAAGGATGTCACCGTACCAAATAGTCGGAATAATGGAAATAAGGGGGAATGACAGAGTTGCAAGGGTGATTAACTAACGCTTAATTAACACTACCACAAAACGTACAAGTGGAATCTAAGTCAACTGCTCAACTCTGCAGAAGATAAGCATGCTCAGGAACCTTTAAATGATTTTATATCTGGTTGTACCAAATGACAAGGAACTTAAGAATGTAATTCACAAAAAGACTCATGAGAGGACGAAAATTGGCATAGGGAATTGGACAAAATTTAAGGTTTGCTTAGTGTCGTCACTATTTTATGTATTTTTTTCCTGTTTCTGCATAATGAAGAAACAGATTATGAAAATGCGTTTGTTTATGTTTCCAATTTTTTTATTTCGGTTGTCGATATTCTGCTGTGCGCGAAAAAACTGAAAATCAAATTTTATGGTTTTTAGTAGTTTTGGCAACCTATTGCCAAAAAATTTTATATTCATAAATAATTCTTTGGATTAAATCATCCATTTTATACATTTTTAAATTAAAATTAAAAAAAAAGACCATATGAATTTAAATATAACTGAAATAAAATTTTACATGAATTGTAAAAAATAATAATAAAGCCAATTACAAAACATTTTTACTATATTTCAATTGTCATATCCAATAAAATTTTTATTATAAAGTAAAATTTGAAACTGTAACAATTAAATAAAATAATTATAATATTTTTTTATTTTTATTTTAGTATTTTTTTTAATGTGCATTATTTTGCAATTTTACTATTTTAATCATATTTTTATAATATTAATTGATTTAAGTTATTTTAGTTTTATAAATACTAACCAAACAGATTGCTGGTTTTTGGTTTTTAGTTTCTGTTTTTTTTTTTTTTTTTTCATTTCTGATTTTCATTTTTGTAATTTTTGACTGTGATACCAAACAGCCCCTTAGGAGGTGTTTGTTCTATGGAACCAGAATCAAAGTTATAAGAATTGGAATCAATAATCATTTCCACTAGCAAAGAATTCAATTAACCATTCCAATTTATGCATTTGAGCAGAATGAATAAATGGTACTGGATTTACTTCCTAATTCCCATTGAAATTGTTTGGTGGAACAAATGATGTTCAAACGTACCAAATTTATTTCTTTTATGGACACTTGATGTAGTATCTTGACCTAAATTGTGATTAGAAATAATGTGAACTTGAATAGCACTAGAATGAACTAAATATCTATAGGATTGATTATTGATTGAGCAAAGGTTATAGTATAGGTTCACTCTTGCGTCAACTCTGTAATCTTTCAGGAAATTCTTTGTGAACTTTTAGAAGGGATTCAAAGATTTGAGGAAGGTGGGAGTTGAGGTAGGTGGAGTGTAAGGATTTCAATTTTCCCAATAGTTGGAATAATGGAAATAAGGGGGAACGACAGAGTTGTAAGGGTGATCAACTAATGGTTAAATAACATTCCTAAAAAATGTATAAGTGGACTCTTAAGTCACCTTACGAGCAGGTATCATTGGGAGATTCTGCAGAAAATAAGCATGCTCAGGAACCTTTTAAAAGCATTTATAGTTGGTTGTAGCTAATGACGAGGAATTTAAGAGTGTAATTCAGGAAAAGACTCATACAAGGAAGAAAAATGGCATAGGGAATTGGGCAAATTTTGGAGGTGTTTGATGTAGGGATCAGAATCAAAGTTAGGAATTGGAATCATAATCATTTGCACTAGCAAAGAAGTCGATTAACCATTCCGATTTATGCATTTGAACAGCATGAATAAATGGTACAGGATTTACTTCCTAATTCCATTGAAATTGTTTGGTGGAATAAGGGATTAAAATGAAATATGATTGAAAGTACAAAATTATCCATAATTTAAAAAGAATAAAAAAAGATCTCACAAATTCTTGACATTTATGTAAAATGATATGAGGAGAAGTGTGTTCTTGTACTATTTCCCAAAATCTTCCCATCTCTGAATTTAATTTTGATCCCTCACGTCATGAATCAATTAACCCCAGTCAAAACAGAGGCCCCACATGCACCATTTTAATTCCAGACTCGGAGCATATGTTGGGGGCAACCTGGGATCAACGGTAAGGTTGCTCTAATGGGTTCGAGTCCAAGGAAACAACCTCTTTATATAAAAAAGCAGAGGTAAAACTGCATACACTGACAAACCTCTCCTTACCATCACAAAGCAGGGAGGCCTTGTGGCCTGGTACACAAAACGCAGAGCATACATTCAAATGAATGCATAAGACCAGCAAACACCACCGTAAGAGTTCTTAAATTCTTAAATATAATGATAGCTGGTAGGACTTTAAAGAGGGGATTTTGCTAACAAAATTCCTTGATTTTGCTTCATTATTTCCCATTTTTTACAATATTATTTTTTTATTTTTGTTTCGAGGACCAATTGTCCTCACCTAGCTTGTAATCTTCTCTCTCCCTCTCTTAATATTGTTTTTTAAAAAATAAAAAAAACATTTGGCAATTATTTTTGGAATTATAAGTAATTGATATCATCACCTATCTAACAAAGACCTTACCAATTTGTTTCAAACTATTAATCACGTGATGCAGCCCATCAATACGACCACAGAGATTGATAATGTAAATTTATTGCGAACTTAAATTTATTGCAAACTTAAATTCAATGCATGAAAATTTTAACAATAAAATAAGAACGAATTCATGGCCTAAAAATATAACAAGGGTGTTTCTAGAAGTTAAGACAACAAAATATAATTAAATATTTCATTAGCATAACAAAGTGAGATTTAACTGGGAAAAAAAAACAGCACTTTTGGACATCAAAGGGCATGCACCAAAACGTACCATCATCATCAACCATGCGGCGAAAAGGTGTCTTTGGTTCAGTTATTTTCTGCCTTACAGGTTTGGTTGCCTCAATCTCTCCCAGATTAGCCTCATCCCATCTTACTCGCCCCCTGGCAACACAATAAACAAGATAAGATAAATATCTTATAGAATAATCCTTCAGACAGTAGAAAATATGATGGATAGCAAAATGCAATTTGGAAACAAAGGGGCCATTTGGTAACATTGTCAAAAATTGTAAAAACAAAAACTAAAACAAGGAACAAAAACTAAAACTGAAAACAGGCAACATACTTAATTAATATTTTATTTTTAAAACTAAAACAAATGGACAAAAAAAAAAAAAACTTGATTGAACTCTTCATGATTTCAGATGGAATAAAAATTAAAAAGATTATTAAAATTAAAAAAACTACATGAAAAATTATAAATTAAGAATATGATAATAAAAATAAAATTTATTATAACCATTTTACATAATAATGATATTTTAGAACACACTTTTTTGTGCTACAAGAACAATCTTACAGTACATGACAACCAAAAAAATAGTAAAAAATATATATATTTTTTAAAGTGACTTATTTTTTTCAAAATTTTAGAAATTGTATGGATATTTTTATTTTAATTATATTTTAAATTTACATGGCCATTTTATTTTTATTCTAATTAAAACTCTGCAACAAATGAATGATTAATCAACAAAAGTTAATTCTGCATTTTAAAGCACTCCAGCAGGATGTCGAAACCATAAAATCAGATTTTTAGTTTTTTCAAAAACAACTAGAAACTGACAACAAATTATTAAACTGACTCCTAAAATAGGCCATGCTTTTCTTTTTTACCCCAAAAAAATTGCAGCTATTTAATTTATGGTTTCTTCCTAGGCATGGCAGTACTCAAAAAATTTTAAACCACCACCCCACCCACCCCAAGCAATGCAACCCGCTCCAAATTCCCCAGCAAAGACCATCTAGTAGTGGCTCCTCAACACATCAAACCTGCAGCATCCCCAAATAGTTTGCTGAAGCCCAGGGCAGTTAAGGATTAAACAAGATATTCTAATAACTCTCTCAAAATCCTTAGTCTTAGAAAGATTGCTAGCATAAACAATTTGGTTTCAAGTTCAAAACAAGCAAACAAGACCATAATTGTTTATACAGAGAGGATTAATTACTTCATTTCTTTAAGGTAACACTCTCTTCAAGTGCCCAAAGCAGACTGAGTCAACCACTGATTAGATTCCTGAAACAAAATGCAAAAACAAAACAAACTCAGCGACACAGTATGAAAAATGTCAAAAAACACAGAGAAAGGCGCCAATTAGCTTATGAAAAAACAAAAGATAATATCTAAGAATAGATTATATGCTTTAAGCAAAAAGCAACCACTAGGACCAAATGTTAGCTTTAAGAAACTACACTAGCACCTAAACATATTAGTGACGCTGTCAGATTAAAACAAAAATGGAAAAACGTCCACAAAATTATATGTAGGATGTGTGTGTTCATAACGCAAGTTGTCTATGTTAAGTACAGGACAACAATTAAACAAAAAGAAATAAATTTACAGTAAACTGATCGATAATAAAGTAAAGGACCCAACATCACTTGAGCATTTCAAGCATTGCAGTGAGCTACCTCGTTACTAATGCCACTAATAACAATAAATATCTTTTCTTCAAAAATCCTGATGAGACTCAAAAGTCCAATGAGATATTAACGCAAAACAAATAGGGAAGATTAAGAAAATTAAATTAGGGTCATGTCTGTGGAAGAAAATGAAGAATAGCTGAAACCATGGCTAGGAAATAAGGATTCAAATCTGGAGACTGTTGATCAGAGTACAAGGATAAGGAGGAGTAAAAATATAAGCATCACACTAATAGGTTCTCAAGGAATCACTCCTAGGAGAGGAAAGTCTTACTTTCTAAGGTTTAAGGCTTGGAAACAAATGTAGGAAGTTCTTCATTAATTATCCAGAAAAAATTAGCATGATTTTATGCGCATCTCCATAGCTTAACTCCTAACTTAATCTGATTAAGCCATCAAAACTAAACTAATCTTGACCATAAAAAATTGAATAAATGAAATAAAGCAAAACTCTAGAAATAACTGTAATAAAGACTCAAGATACTCTTAACATAGGACCCATAATGAAATAAAAGCGACCAAAACCTTGTGATCAGTGCTGCTATAGTACTAGTGAATAGTTTGTGCTACAGTGCTGTGAACAGTATTCTGCATTGAAACTCAATTATTCCCAAGCCAAAACCTCATTCCAAGTACCCAACCACATTAGTGCTTGTGGTTGATAATTTAGCCTTCTTTTGTTTCTTCTATGAACATTTTAAATTTTTAAAGGCTGATTTCTATCATGAAATGCAATGGTCATCAGTTTAACTGCCATTTCTATTCATTGTTTATATGTCTTCAACTATCTTTTACATTCTAATCAGTATGATATTTAATTCATGCAGGAAAGATTTATTCAATTGATGTGTTAGCATCCAAGGTTCAATTAATAATGCAATATGATGAAGGGCTCAGCAATAGCAGCAGTGCCAAGAATTTTGAGCTATAACAAAAGGGTTTAACAACGTAAAGACCAAAAATAGATAGACGAGGGACTAATCCCCCACCCCCACACACAAAAAACAAAACAAAGAAAAAAAAACAAAACCAAAATGCAAAGTAAGCTTCGAAGTTCAGCTTTTGACCTAAATAGCTAAGAGAATCAATATTCTGCTAATTAGAATCCTTGTATTCATACTTATGCTCATTTTAGGGCCAATTACGTCCGGCAGATTCTTCACAATGCAAGTATGAATTCTGAATCAAATTCACAGAAATAACTCTTCACAACATACTCAACAGGATGCTGCTATCTAGCTGTGACACGTGGACCAGAACATGAGGGTCAAATTTTGCAATGTCCACAGGATGTCATACAAATATTGATAGAAAAAAATTATTTTTATACTCACCAGGATTTATATATTGAGTTTTGTTGTGTATTAAAGCAATGAAGGAATAGCAAGTAGGCAAGTAAATAGTTAGTTCCTCACCCAATGTAAAATAGAACAGATTGTCTGCAAGCCGAATAATTATCTCGTGTACCCAGAAGTGTCCTAACATGCCAACATATGCCTGACACAACATTTGAAGGGGAGAAATATCCTAAATCTCACAGAGGGCCAGCTTTTTTTAACAGTCATTTCATGAACCAGATGTCCAAACTATAATCAATTGTAGCCTGTAATACCCAATACATTTTGGATTAAAAAAATCCATCCACACATTGGAGACAAAAAAGAGAGGATATATAGCACAGAATACAACAACAAAGCTTGAAGTCCCACTAGGTGGAGTAGGCCACATGCACAATCCAAAGCAATAACCTCTGATATAATTGGAGGGATGCCAAATCCTCTTTTTATGTGATCACATTTGTAGTCTATAACAACAATAATTTCTATTACATATTTAATAGGCTGTTTTGAGATTGGACGCTCATGTTGTCCAATATAAGAACTCTTTCTTCTCTAAAGATGGAAGAAGATCACATCCTAAACCAAAAGAAGGTCTCTATTTCAACTTCTACTTTGTTGCCTTCGGTAATATTATATTCCATCACACCGCTCATCTGCATAGCCTCAAGCTTATAAGATGCAAATCTTGTCCTTATTTCCAATATCTCATTCTTTTCGAAATAAAGATTGAGTGAACAGTCAATCTACGAATTTTCTCTTGGAAAAATTAACATTAAAACAAATTCTCAAGATAAAGCATAGAAGCCCATGTAACATTTCCCAAATTCATATCTTGCAAACTATTAAAAATGTTGGCTTCCCAATTCTAGGTTTGCCAATTTCTCAACAATAATTATGAATATCTCGTAGATATTCCAAAACAGTTTCAGAATTAAACCTGACTTTAGGTGCAGACAGTGCTGAATTTTCCTCCAAAAATATACAACAAACACTGAGTTGAATTTCTTCAAAGCAGCATTATTTTTTTTATGAAAAATTAATTTATTGCAGTAAAACTAAAAACAAAGCAGTTAAGCGTTAATCTGAATGCTTCATACTTAATTCATCCTACAAAACACAGAATGCATTGACAGTTCAATATCCTACATTGGTCAAAATATTACAAAGCCAAGTCACAATATCACAAGTTACAAATATCATTGCTAGAATCAATATCTCCCAGTTCTTGAAGTTGCAGAAAGTGATGGGAATCTTTCACATGCACAATGCTGGTGTGTAGGCCACATGCGCTGCCAGTGGTGGTCCTCTGGCAATATTTTTTATCATAATAGATCGAGGGCCAATGATTCAAGTGGTGGCAGCAGAGAGAAATAAGAGGAAGTTAGGGATTTTGAAGGGGGCCACGGTTGGAAAAGTTCCAAGTGGTGCATGGGTTCACATGCCTTGTCAGAAAATTGTGTTTCCAATTCAAGTGCAGCAACTGTAATTTGGGTGAAATGTTGCAGATGATGAATAGTGAAAGCACAAATATTCATATGGCCGTTAATGACATGAAGAAAAGGCTCTAGTATGTATCAATATTTATAGCAAAAAATATGGTTATGGGACAAAAATAGTGGCAGCGAAGTGCTCGAAAAGCAGTTACAGACTACAACAGGGAAGACTGGTGAGGGCCAACAATTTTTCATAAAAGTTCAAAACTCGGAAAACTTTCATTAATATCCCTCTAATAAAGTGTGATAATCTTTATTTTAAAAACAAAAAACAAAAAAACAAAAAGAAGAAGTAGAAGAAGAAAATTTAATAAGACATAAAACCAATTTGGCTTTGAATCTCAAATTTCAATTTCAAGGAAAATTTTCGATAGCTACATTTTAGAGAAATTTTGTTGAAATTTCAAGATCTCAATAAATTTTAGACTTGGGAAAATTTTGACATAAATTTTGTAAGGAAAAAGTTGTTCATCAAAAATCCTAAGTGCAAGTCACACTGCTCTAAGTGATTTGCACCCTCTTGTGATTTTTAAACAAAAATATAATCAAATACAAGATCGTTTGCCCCAATTTTAATTTAACTATCCAAGTCCACCTTATAATTTAAATTTGGGTAAATTATAATGACAAATCTAAATTATGATGACCATAAAGTTGAATTTTTGACAATATTGAGGTTCTTACAAGTTTTTAACATATATGAAAGCAGGTGATCTATGGACAGCTCAACACAAATTCACACACTCAACAATAACAAATTTGTATCATGATAATATTAAGATACCAAATCAGTATATTGAAAATCAAGGTACTGAATTTGCATTTTCAAAATGTATTTTTTTTTTAAAAATTGATGTCTCATGACTGATTTCAGGTTAATAATTTAATCAAATAAAGTAGTCAAGAATTCAAGTCTAGAAGATGCAAAGTCTTTACTTCACATCTTTAAGATTTTTTCTCGTCTTCTTTTCAGTATTGTGGAAATAAACAAACAACAGCACCAAATGGCCCACATCACACTAGTTAACCAGCAGAAGAAGCTGCATCCTAGACGGGGAAGAGTTCCAAAGGAAAGTTCCTCCCTCTAAGCTGCACCAATCTTAGAGAAAAAAATCCACACAAGCATTACTGACAAAGCTCCAATCCATTAATATAAACACCTATCACTAATAAGACTGAGTTGGGTATGTGTATCAAGGATCAGGATCTCCATCAAAACTTAGTAGATAGCTTGTTGAGAATCATATTTAAGGTTAGCTTCTTAAATCCATACCCAAACAATAGTTAAGTCTGGTGTAACAATCTCAACCCAATTCCAATGAAATATTGCCCACTTAAGCCAGCTGAGCCTCACGTATTTGCCCTATAAAAGGCGTCTCACAAGTTTGAAGTGTAAACCATCCTTATATATCCAAGATCTTCCTATTAAACACCCATGAGGGACTGTGACAAACACTCTTGTCCAATCGTTGACACCCTCATCAAAGTGGCTTACACTTCTCTATGTGGGACCTACACCTTTGCATAGAATCCACCCACATGACAGTATCCCCAAGTCCCAAAGAAGACAACACCTCACTGGAATCGGTCCGAGATCGTTACACTAATATCCCTTGGAGTACTATCATGTGGGTGGATCTTCAAAGGTGTAGATCCCACGCAAAGAAGTGCGAGCCACTCCAATGAGAGTGTTAGATATTAGACGAGACATCCTATCATGATCCACATTACTAGGACGATGTTGGGCGTATAAGGATGGTTTAAAACCTTGTGAGATGCCTTTTATGATGCAAAATCGTGAGGCTCAATGGACCAAAGCAAACAATACCTACCGGCATTCATCTTTAAGATGCAATTTCACGTTTCCAACTCGAAGAAGCTTCATATTGATTTGTAACCCCTATCTGATGGTGGTCATTTCATGAAATCTACATCTTGGACATATGAATTGTGGTGAATTCACATTCTTAAGATATAAAATCTTTAGATTTCTCTTGCATTCTCCAGCCTGTCATACTTTAGTCAATGCATGATCTCCCTCCCACCCCTCAACATAATAGGCAATCATAGGTAGTCTTCTCTCCTGCCACCAAAATGTTGCAATACAAAGGTAAGCCATTTCTCTATCTCCCCCCCCCCCCCCCTCTCCCATTACAGTCTCTTATTCTCTCCAACAATTCCCTATTTCCCTCACTCACAATGGTAATCACACTTCATATGGTATGTTTTAGGTATCTTAAGGTGAATATGCACACACAAACAAAGCCAAAAAAAATTACAATAATTGAAGAGAGCAAATTTACATGATTAAATGTGTGTTTGTCCACAGAGCCACAATAAAAAACCTCTTGTACACAAAATATAGCACTCTCTAGGGTTTTCATCCTATCATTGCAAGCATATGGTTCCCATATATGAAAAAGCCCAAACTAACCCATATTCAACTACCGTGGAATTAAAATTACTAATCATGTCAATCCAAGTTCAATCATTTATTTCTAGCTTCCTCAAAGTATCTTGGTCTATTTCTCTATTGCTAAGAAGAGAAGTGATTTGCTAAGACTCAACCATAATTAAGCACAACCAAGTTAACCTTACATATCCCATTCAACATTGAAACATCAAATTACCATTGCTTTACAATAAGTTTTTGTGATAAAAGTATTTAATATATAACATAATTCAATTTTGCTGCACCAATGGTTACAAACATATATCTGCAATTGGTGGAGTAAAACTTTGACGAATTATATAGGCCAAAACCATTTTGCTTCCCATATTGTTAATAATATTGGTTGAGATCATTAAATAAGTGGAGAAGCATGCTGATTCCACATAGAACAACCTTATTGTAATGACAAAAGGATTTTTATGTCCATTGTTGCTCATCAGTTTCTTCACCAGTTCACCCAAATACTCCTCTTCTTCATCAACACCAGCTACTTCTTCACCCAAATTCACCTACAATTTGTAATCACTGGACTTTTCTTCACTCAATTCCTCTTAAGTCCAATTTGATTTCACTTGACAATGTGCTTCCCCCGCTCCTCAAAGACACGTAAATGACAAGCATAACACCCTCAATTCATAAACTTCATAAATAACGGTAAACCATAAACTCATTTAAATAACGAATAATTCATTAAAAAAAAAAAAAGATGGCGACAACAAGACATAATGCCATCAACTTAATGAACAAGAGAATACAACCTAGGAGAGGATGAGAGACATTCCAACAAAAAGGAAGAAACTAAATTAGAAAACCTTTTCTTGGAGCATTTTCCATCACAATTCATAAAGCACAGCAAATTTCTAATTCCCGCTGGCCTTTCTTCAGCTTCCTTTTACCACCATCAATCAAACTTCATTTCCTTCAAGATCAAACAACCACAAGCCCATCTTATCCATCAGTTTTTTAGATTCCAACCCCTCCCATTAACCACTCCCACAGGAATAGGCAAAATTCCACATTACTGCTCTTTACCTAGTCCACCATCCTCAAAAATAAGAACTCCTTCCAAACCTCCATGGGAGATGGTGGCACATGCAATATATTATCAAGTGCATCAAACGATTCAGATGATTCATATTACTCCTGAAACTAATCCAATAATAAACTGTCATTACAAACAAACATGTATGTCATCTCTCTCATCATCCAACACATCTCCCCTTGCTTCTTATCCTTACCCTTGTTAATCTTTGAATATATATTACCTTCTGAACAATCAAAGATTCCACAATATACAAATTCCCCTCAACATTTCCATTTTGAGATTTTATCAACACCCCATTATGATTGCCCTGTTTTTTTTTTTTTTTCAAACTTTCCACCACTCTCTTAAATCTCTATCCAATGAGAATAAACCTTGTTGCGCCTAGCTCTTTCAAAACCAATTCCCTTCCTACTACAACCCCACCCCTGCAGGCTTAGTCTTGCCCACAAAATTCCTGATTCTTACCCAACAAGAGTCATCGAAGGATAACTACTAGGCAAACTCTCATCATGGTGATAATCCTCAACCACCAAGGATCCAAAAGCATCAACCAAGTGCCCATATTTGCCCGTATCGATTCTGTCCTTCACTGGAGCATCACCGATACCCCTTACCTGTGAAGAAGATGCAATCAACCTCTTTTTTTTCCAAATGCAAAGCAACTCTAGTAGGGGTACTTGAATTTCCACTTCTCTTCAAGCCTTGATGCAAAGTCTAACCATTCCACTCTCTTTAAGAAAGCAAGCACCTCCACCAACATGAATCATCGACCCCTGAGCTATACCCTTCTTACTTGGAGGAGCCAAATTCAAAGCCAAAGCCTTGAGGCAAAGGTTTATCTGGACTATGGGCCTAATTACTAACACAGACAATGGGCTGCGTGGTGTGGAAGTCATGAGCTGACGAAAGCATCAGCCTGCCCATTAATCTTTATCACCCTATATTACCCAATCACCGGCCCAAATGCAGAAAAATATCAACGATACCCAGCCCAACACAGTCCAAGTCTACACCATTTCACTTGGACTCACAGGCCCCAAAATCCCTAGCTGCTCTAAAGTTTGCTAGACTATCATCTGCTAGCACTCCTTCCTAAGGACACACTACACTTACACAGGCACTATACCACCTCCCAGCTTGCTGGTTATTTGTCTTTGAACCTTCCACCATCACATCCTTCCAAGTCCATCAATCATTAGCTTCTGCACATTTCTTCAACTACTTCACTTCAGACTTACAAAGACCAGTGGACGGCCACCTCAGTCCAAAAATCCGAGGAACACAGGTCCATGTATCCGAAGTGCAAATTTGACAAAACAAAAAAAGCCCAAAATCCACTTGATCCAAGAATCCAAGGTCTGTCTTGATTCAAAAATCCGATGCCTGCCTCAGTTGATCGCCTCAAAGTGCAAAAATTACTTGGAGAAAAAAAAAAATGGAACTTCTTTCATGAATTAAACTACAAGAAACATACTCCCAAACCTGAAATGTCTTTCAAGGCAAGGGAGTAGGGGTAGGCTGAAGACTATGGCGTAGCAAGGAGTTGAGGGCTATTCAATAGGGACTAGGGAGTTCATTGGTTGCTCAAGAATTAAAAGAGTGCAGTCTCCAAAGAATTATGAATGGTAACATAGGGGCTGTAACCTCCTATATTAAAACCCTAACCCCCAAATCAGTGGGAGGCATTTATGATATGGTGAGCTCATCTGTAAGGGGGAGGTCAAGGTTAAGGTAAGGTAGCACCCTCTAAGACAATATAGTTACAATTACCTATACTCCATCCTGGCACTAGCTTAAGAGTCTGAGGAGGCCCTTGAAGGCTACCCACGGTCTCTCAAAACTCTCTTTTATTTTCTTTGGCGGCAGGTGGTCATCAAGGGTCTATGGACATCAAGATCGCCTCAACAAGTTGTTATTAGTATTCAAAAAATCAAAAACAAACCATATCGAAATTTACTTCAATCCCGTTAAGTAAAATAAATCCTGCTCTAATAAACCCTAACCCTAACGAGAGAACAAATCCTCGGTCTCAAGCCCAAAGTTCAGTAGTTTTAAACATTCCGTCATTTCCTAGTACAAGAAGAAAAAGAAGCTCCGTCAAACCCCTAATCAGAGAGCATAGGAAACAAATACTAACCTGCTCGAAGGAATCAAAAGAAGGGCGGCGTAGCGCGTTGAGCTCCGATCGGCGCTTGATGGAACTAGATCAGGAAAAAGTGAAAAACAGATACCAACAGAGGCAGAATACCTTCTTACAAATCTGATCTATCTATCTTGATGAGAGAGAGAGAGAGAGAGAGAGAGAGCGAGAGACGAAGGGGTATGGGGAGAAGAAGGCGGAGGCGGAGGCGGAGGCGGAGGATGGATCAATGCGATGGGAAACGGGTGTCGGCGTGTCGTACCTTTGGCGCTGGCTTTTTCCTTCCCTTTTTTTTCTCTCTTTTGAGATGCTCTATTTCTTGGCCGGCTTCAAAATTCAGACCAACCGTTTAGTCCGCCCCCCGGGGACGGATTTTCTTTCAAATGATAAATTTATTAGATTAGGCTCATTATTTTGTTATATTTATTTAATTATTTATATTTAAATAATCATAATTTTAAATATAAATAAATAAAATATTAATGATTCGACGATTTAAATTTATTTTATTTAAATGTTTTATCTTTTATTTTTCACAATAAAATAACAGATTTACTTTCACTTTTTTTGTTTTTTTTTACCAGCAAAGCAAAATTTAAGGAGTAAAATTATTTGTTAATACATAAAAATAATTATGGAATGTAAATAATATTTTAGAATGTCAATAAAATCTTCCTAAAATAAAATTAAAAATTGATTAATTTGTCATTATCTACTTGCCTTAGAATTTGATTAGTTGTCTCAACTATGACAGTTTAATTGATAACTTTTTTCTATATTTAAAGTTTGAAGAGTACTAGAGAAAATTATATATATATATATATATATATATATATATATGAAAGATTTTATATGTTCATATGTTGTTATTAAAAAAATAGAGAAATAAAATATATAACAAAGGCCCGTGCAATACACAAGTATTAACTATTGAAATTTTTAAGCATCATGTAATATACATGTTTTAAAACTTTATCAGTAAAATATTACTTTTTTATTGTCTCTTATTTGTCTCGAGAACTAATTGATGAATTCAGTTTTACTAAATAATCTTTGTTATTATCAACTAATAGCATATATTTTGAGATGTATTAGAACATAGATAAAGAACAAAAAATTAAATTGACCAATTTAGAATTGTTTTTTTTTTTTTTTGATAAAATATGCAATTAGTCGATTTGTCAAACCTCATATTTACGAATATGTTTCATTTTTTAATATAGTTCAATAAAAAAAGATTTAAACTATGTGATCATATAAAAAATATATTATTTATTTATTCACTTCTATAAATAAGCTTCCATTCTTACAATTTTTTAATTTTTTAAATTTTTTTTTAATTTCAAATTACTACAAATTAGTAAAAGAGAACCTCTTGTTTTACTTTTATATGTGTAATTGGTGAAAGAGTCTCACCATAAAGCGTGATTTGGGCATCATCAAACTATCTCAAATTTGGTTAAAAGTTAAGGTCGGCATTTTTTTTTTCTTCTCCTTTCATTTTTTTTCTTTTCTTTCTAACTTAACAAATGGTTGTATAGTATCGTTTTTTTCATTTCCTATTTTTTTTGGTACAAAGATGAAAAGGGAGGAAAAAAACTAAGGTCTCGCAAAATTAACACCATAAGTATCTAACATATAAAAAATGAAATATTCCTAGAGGAAGGGAGTTTCAAAGGAAGCTTCTTGGTTGGCCCCTAATTTGGCTAAGAAATCGGCACAATTTTGACCCTCTAACCCCGCTATAAGAGGGACTAAATATTGATGATCAAGATCGAAGAAAGATGATGCACGTTATCTTCTTTCTAAACTAGCCAATGCGCTTCTTCGTTATTATTTACATTTCTATTTTCTTCATATGCAAAGGTGTGTTTATGTTGTATCGTGCCTAAAAGTTCTTAGAGTTAAATTTTCTTATTTTGTTAAAAACAACAGTCACTATAAGTAATTTTCACTCTATTGCACAGCAAAAGAGAAGTGGAGTTTATTTTTTAAAAGGGTTAGCAGTTTCAAATTTTCAATATATTTATTTCAAAGTAATTCTCCCAACACAGTAATGTTGGATATATTCCAAAGAATATATCCCACATAAATAACATGGGTCCCACATAAAGGGTATGTGTCTCATGTGATCAGGGATGAATTAATTATCTTGCTTTGAAAATGCATGTGAGAATAATAGCTGGAAGTTGAAAGGATTCCTATATATATATATATATATATTAGCTACTGTTATGGGGAGAAGCTGTAAGGAATAAGAGAGTTCATTTTCCTGCATATTTATGGAATGAACTAAAAAGAGATATAGGAAAGATTGTCCTCTCTCTACCTTAGTTCTTTGTTCAAAAGTTATACTCACATAAAATCTAGTGAAGGATAGATAAGAGATCGGGGTGAAGCGAGAGAAACGATTCTTGAAGCGTTCTACTTAGTTTGTATACACCATGAACGATCCTGGTATGTTTACGTTAAGGTTTCTTTTATTTTTCCGCATCAAAGATAACATGCATATGTGAAGAACATGATAATTAAAGATCCTATGTTCAACAAATAAAAACATATAAAATATCTTACATGTGGTATCAGAGATTGTGTTAAAATTATCGTGTTCTTCCTTTTATGATAAAAATTGTTTCCATTAACCCTCTACGATCTCATTATTGTTTCCTATGAAAATTTATATTCATGATATTTTCTAGAAACGAACTGAAAAATCGTATGATATATGATTCCTAAAAAATTTATGTGATATGATAAATTTGTTGGTTTTTGTTGGCCTGAAATATTGAAGTTTTGTATTGTGAACTTGTTGGCCGAACAAAATCGTCGATGGTTTTCCTAAAACCATCGACGAATTGAGATGCTGATAGCATATTTTTCTGAACTTTAGAAAAACCATCGACGATTTGTCTAAAGCAGCCTAAGACCGTCAATGGTTTTACCATGTACAGTGATACTAAAGTGGGCTGTTAAATGAAATGCATACAAACTGTTTTAATTACTTAATTAAAAATGGAACACTCACATGTTTTATAATAGCAAATTGATAATGATGGTATGTTCTGGACTCATTTGTATCTGGAGAACAATTATGTTTATGCAAGCATGAGCTGTTGAATTTTACATAAAAGTAAGCAAGTAAAATTCTTACAGTGGGGAATTGGTTATCTGCTGTGAACTTGGACAATTTTTGCTGAGTAAGGTATCAATCAATGTTTATTTTATGGTTAGCATGTTGTCACCAAACTGATCCTGTAAAGAAAAATTGTAAACATTGATTGAAATATGATTTTGCAAAAAAATTATTACAAAATGGTTATTTGATTATTGTGATTGACCCAAAGGTGCACTAACTTTTAAGTAATCATTGAACTAGTCAAGATAATTGAAAGAATGGTAGTGAGATTGGGATGGATGCCCAAAGGTGAAAGACCAATCAAACTTTAAAAGGTTATCAATTATGCCTAGGTGAATGAAAATCACCATTAAAAGTAAATGTTAGTGAAAAGTAAGGTGTACTCCTAAGAGGGAGGGTGAATTGGGATTTAAAATTTTTTTTACAAACTCTTTTTATAAGTTTCTTTAGTTAATTTTGAATCCCAGCTATCTTTCTTTTCAGCTGTCACACACAAACACAATGATCAAGAATCCTTTGAACTTTAACCAACAATTATACAAAGTTCAATATTAAAGACCAGCTTAGTTAAATTCTCAGATTTTTTCTAATATTCAAACTCAAAATCAATGAATAAATATGAGATCAAGACTTATATTCAGATTGATAAATAACTAAGTTTCAGCTTTAATATTTAGTTTCAAGCTCAAAATATTTTCACAAAATTAATCTCATCTTTACTTTTCAGATTATAATAGAATTGAATTTTTCAAGATTTATGTTAGCTGAGCAATAAAAACAATTTAGATTTCAAAGTTGTATTAAAAACTCAATCAACTAATCAATAAGTTAATGAACTCTAATATTTATCAATCAACTTACTCCCTTTAATTAAGGATTCCTAATGACAAATTAATTTCCAGCAATTAAGTAAAGATCCACGTAATTTATATATGTAGAAATTAAAGAGAGTAGGGTAAGGAAAGTGACAACGTATTTTTACAAGGTTCGGGGCCAAGACCTACGTCCTTGCCCCAAGCAAACCGTTTGTAAGGTTTTCCCTTTCCAAATTTTTTATTAGGCCAAAGTTACAACCTCTCTAACAAGAATCCCCTCTCGTTAGTCCAACGATCCAATCCCCTGAATCATCAACAAATCTCTCTAGCAAGAATCCATTCTCACTAGTCCAACGATTCAATAACCTGAATCGTAAAAAATCAACGAGAAACGATTTGGTGTATAATGATACTCTCAAAATAGCTGATTAGTACAATTGAATGCACAATGAATATGTTGTTGACCTTATAGGTCATTCACGGTTTTGATAATGACAAATACTTTTTGTATTTGATGGCTTTCAAGTTTATGTGCAAGATTATACTAACTGGATTATATTGATGGCATGCAACAACTTGAAGAAAATTGAAGACCCCGGCATATTTGTTTATTATAATTTATATTTATCATTTTGGGTCTGTAATAATAATGTCTTACCTGCATGGTAGGATAGATAAGCTCAAATGACCATAGGGAAACCAAATGACCTTAGGGATCACCCTTTGGTCGATCGACGCCAAATTTTTTAGGGTATATGCTTAAAAGACCTATATTAACCTTAAGTGTAACGACCTGCTTAATTTCCATGTTTTTTTTTATATATATATATGACATTTAACATGTTCTGATACCATACTGGGTAAACTCAATCATTAACCTAAGCAGCGAGAAGCAAAAATCAAATAAACATATCCATATATAATTATATACAATACCAGAGTGCTAGAATGTATCCTCAAAATATATATCTGTTTTCCCAAAGCACCCTCAACTGGCTAGGGTTATACAAAAATACTCCCACAATACTTACTTCACTGTCAAGGCAATACTGAAGTCCCTCTATCTGTGAGTCTGATCTGCTCGCCTACTTGGATCACCTAAAAAATGATTCAACATTGGGATGAGCCAACGCTCAGTAAGACGAAATATGTTATTACTAGTGTATGGCAAATGAGTTATAATATTATGAAAATATGTTTCTATAAAATCATGTATAACTGGATCTGTAAAAGTAGTACAAGTAATAGAAACCATCACCATTCCCATGTTGCTTAACATATCAATACTCTATGTTACTATTTAAAATACTTCTAATGTATATAAGTATATTCTCTGTCTTTGGAAATCTATATATACATAATAATAACTAAAATCTTCCCTGTGGATAACCGTGTGTCATGATTTAACCCCTCATGACAGGGTTGTGCAGCCCATAGGTGGGATCTACCCTGACTGGCAGACTAGGGTAAACCACTATACTCCATCGGTCTGATCTGCCCTCCTCAACCCATATCTGATGGGGAGCGTGTCCACGTCTAGGGCACTATACGATCGACCTACTACCACGTATTATCTGAATAGGTGATTACACTCTGTAAACTGTATGTAACTACGGTACCGTGCTCTGTCACTGTATGGTCCAATAGGGTCTGATACTATATAATAGATTTCTATATACAACTAGTTATTTACCATGATTCTGTAGTAACTATATAAAGCATGACAATGAAATAAATTGTAACTGTATCATCTGTATCTCGAAACTGAACTGTAATCTGTAAGTCATGGTACTGAAAACTGTATAATCATGGTACTATAAACTGTATAATCATGGTACTGAAAATTGTATAATCATGGTACTGTAATTACTATGAAACATAACCACTAGTTGTATATTCTGTAAATCATATCCTGAAAATACTGTAAAACATGTTTCTTTACTATACCCATATTCTCAAACCACAAAGTAATTTTAAACATATTATACATAAATGATAATCTGTATAAATTTCTATTGTAAATAATAATCTGATAAAAATGTATAGTTTATACGGAACATAGTAAAATTTGTCTATCATAATATATTTCCCTCACTTGATTACTGAAAAGCCCCTATGGTATACTAGTCTAACACCCGCAGGGCCTCCTACACAACACCTTGAAAACAACATTTTTCAAAATAGAATATCAATATTCCTTTGCCTACATCATTTCCTATAACTGTCAGAAGGCCAAAAATTGACTAAAAGGTCTTACCCTGAATTTGGGATGAAATCCAACTCGATCCCACCGACGATCCGCCCAAGCAAACTTGAAAAGAACTTCGCCAGGAACATCGTGGTGGCTTCAGATCATCGATCCGGCGACTGGTGGGGCCAAAATTGAAGAGAGAAGGGAGAGAGACCGTAGGAGAGAGAGAGAAGCACTGAAATTGAATAAAAATCCGAGTTTTCACTATTTATAGGGTCAGATTCGTCGACAAGACACGTCACCTCGTCGACGAGTCCTTAAGTAAATTCGTCGAAGAACTTTACCTTTCATCGACAAAATTCAGAGCAGCCCAAATCCTTCTCTCGGTATTTTCTCGTCGACCAGATCGGACCTTGTTGACGAGGTCCTGAAGAACCTTCATCGACGAATCCATGTATTCGTCGACGAAGCCTGGAAATTCCTTGAAATTATTATCTTCAAAATGCAATGTTGTTGACGAACACCTACCTCCTTCTGTTACTGATTCCATTTCTCTCCCTCTCTTTATTATTTAAATGCTATTATTTTTTGGGTCGTTACATTAAAACTCTCTATACTTCATAAATATATGCCCTATAGTCTTAACATTAATCATCATATGAATAGGGTCATTGTATAAGGAGATTAGAACCGAAATGCATTAAAAATGCATGTTCGGTCGACCAAACAGGAATGTATAAAAGCATTCAGTTGACCAAACTGGTCAGAGGTCAACAGTTTGACCATATCTTGGTCGACCGTACCTTGCCAAGTTCACACAATTTGGTCGACCGAACTCCCACACGGGTCAACGTTTTGACTCCTCGATCGATCAACTAGATTTATACGGGCAACACTCTAGTCAACCGAACACCCACGCGGGAGAATCCAACTACCCGGTCGACCGAACTACCCAGTTCAAAATCACCTGGTCGACTGAACCGCGCGAAATTGAAAAATTTTTCCTTGAAACCCTTAGTCCGGTCAACCAAACTCTTAGTTCATTTTTTGCATAGTCGACCGAACTTTGTCACTTGGTAAACCAAACCTTAAGTTCGGTCAACCGGTGCTTTTGGGTTGACTAATTTTTTTACCGCGGTTAAATTTTTTAAACAGGGTTAATTGTGCTAAAAAGTTTTAAAACAATCCTAATAATACCATTTGTGTCTTGCATAGTTATAATTATAGGGTACTCTATATATACCCCTTCATTTGCAAAAATTAGTCAATGATTAGCAATTTTAATTAGCAAAAATCCTCTGAATTTCAAAAACTCCTACTTCCATTTTTAAACCTCCTACACTCATTCTTACTCACTTTTATTGTCTAAATCTTTTTGTAAGTGTGTTTGAGTGTTCTTCTCATAAGCTTAAGCTCTCTCTTATTTTTGTTGATTTATTTTATATGCACTAGATTGACCTTAAGCTTGTGTAATACTAATGTAAGTGGATTGACCTAGGGAATAAATTTTTAAATACCAATTCACCCCTCTCTTGGGATTGCACCAAAGCTAACAATTGGTACCAGAGCCTCATCACTTAGACTTAAACATTATTTAGTAAAAGATCATGATGGCTTGTGTTGTTGTGTCCCAATTGTGTGAGGGTAGGTTCCTTGCAAACCCTCTAATGTTTTTTGGTGAAAATTTTTCTGATTGGAAACTTAGAATGACTATTTTTATAAAATCATTGAATTGGAGGACTTGGAGAGTCATTACTCAAAGGGATATTGTACCTATGAAAAGAGTCAATAATGTTGATATCCCCAAATCAGAAATTGAGCTAAATGATAACGATATGATTCAAATAAGTTTTGATGTCATGAATATTCTATTTTATGCTTTAGATACTAATATCTTTTGTGAAATAAGAGCATGTCAAAACGCTAAAGCAATATGGGAGGAACTTGAAAAGAGATATGGAGCATCTAAGCATAAAAAGTCTATAGCTCCATGTGACTCCAGCTCAAAAGGAGAAAAGCAGTGCTTTATTGCTTTGACCGAAGATGAGATAATTTCGTCTCCTTCAGCTTTATCAAATAATCCTTGTAATGATTCATGTGATAAATCTTGTAATGCATCTGATTCTGAATCATGTGATAGTTTTGTTAGTGAAAGCATGCCATCTCATAAGGATTTGCAAGTTGAATATGTTAGAACTCATAAGTCTCTTGTTAAAACACTTGAACGCTATACTATTTTAAAAAACAAGAATGAGGCATCATTGAAAGAACTTGAATCTCAAATTCTTGTTAATAAAGAAAAGGATTTGAAAATCATGAATTTGGAAAACAAGAATGCTATGCTGTAAAAAGAGCTTAAAGACGTAAGATTCCAGCTTACAATTGAAAATGAAAAGGATCTTCATATCCTTGATCTTTAAAATAAAGCAAACAATATGACTAAAGAATTTACGAAACTTCAAAATGTTTGCAAAGGTCTAGAGAGATCAAAAATTGAAGATCTAGAAAAGAAAATAGAAGACCAGTCTAAGATGATCCATACATTCACTAGAAGTAAAGAAAATTTTGACAAACTCTTAGGTTCACAAAAGATGACCTTAGATAAAGAAGGTATAGGTTTTAATGGAATTGAAAATAGGAAAAGGAAGAACCTATACATGGGGTACTTTGTAAAAGAATCGAAATATTATGTTATTACCTCCTCCAGTCCATACACTCACACCACATGTGTTTTGTGTAAGAAGAAGGGCCACATAAAATATGATTGCCCGTTTAAAAGAAAAGGTGTGAAACTCAAACGGGTCTGGAGAGTCTTTTAGCTATACCGTGATCCCAAGAGGTGGGGGTGAATTGGTACTTTTAAAATTTATCCCCTAGGTATTCCTCCTAACAGCAGTATGTTCACAACCCTACGGTCAATCTAATGCGAATAATATAAATATATCAGAAATCAAATGAGGCAGTTTAATTAATTGCACAAGCCTCAGAAAGTAGTAAATAAAGGGTGACACGTAGATATGTTATTGAGGTTCAGCCAACTGCCTACGTCCCCGCCTTGGCTAACCAGCACAAGGATTATCACAATAACTTGCTCACTTAAACGGGTGGAGTGGCACCTATACAACCAGGTCAAATTATCACAGGGCTGACCTACAACCTTTACACCAATCCTTACCGAGCTGGATTACTGCCCCCTCAGGCCACGCCTGGAATCTCTCGGATATACAATCAAAAGGTACAATACAAGGGTGCTTTCACGTAAAGTAGATTTGTACCACCAATGCGCACAGTATCACATACACTACAGAAGATTTAATAATGTAAGCTCAGTGTGGTCTAGATAGTTTAACTCTCAAAGATGTTTTCTATTAGTGTAGTGAGTACGTGAGAGTATCAATAATAATCTGTGTATTTCAAAATATTCAATCAAACGTGTTCACACAGAATTTCAAACAAGCCTCAAGAATATCAATCAATAGAATGTCTTAATCACATGAATATGTATATGCTTGGATTGCAAGATATATGTAATCTTTGTATTTCAGCAAATGATATAGATTTGAATGGATATTGCCACAAAGATTAATATAACACACACAAATATCTTTTCACAAGAATATCAATATGAATACCATAAGATATTTGAATATGTTTGAAAATAGTTTTGCAAGCCAAAGGCAAATACAAACTTCCTAAGTTATTGCAATGAGAATGCAACACTTGGAAGTTTAACAAGTCTTCTTAGGATAGGCTTATTAGAAAAGCCTCCTAAGAATACTTAGGTAATGCTCTCAAGAAAATCGATTCAAACAATCAAAGAATGAGAGAGCAAAACCTCAAACCAATAACACTCAAATACACTTACAAATGATACTGAGATGAAGTAGGTAAGTTTGAGTGGATTTGGAGATAGTATGAGCAATAGAAAGTATTTAGCCTAAGAGAGAAATTTGATTTTTGGCTTTTGCTAATTGCCCCTAATCCTCCCAAATGAAGGAGTATATATAGACATACTGAAAATTTTGACCGTTGGGGACCTATTAGGGATTGTTAGAAAAGATTAATAACATTTAAATCAATTTAACCCTGTTAAAAAATATTTAACCCGCGGTAAAAATGATGGCAACCCAGAGGTTCGGTCGACCAAAAATGTTTTGGTCGACCAAGTCTCAAATGGTTCGGTCGACCAAGAAATATTGAACTAAGGGCACGGTCGACCAGAAGAGGGCGATTTCCTAATTTTATAAGTTTCGGTCGACCAGGCCATTTTGAACTGGCTGGTTTGGTTGACCAGACCACTGGTAATTCTCCCGAGAACCCTCCGATCGACCAGGTAGTTGTAGTACAAAAGTGGTCGGTCGACCAGATGGTCAAACTTTTTACCCCAGGGGGTTTCGGTCGACCAGGGCCTTTTGAACTACCTGGTTCAGTCGACTAGGTGGTCAAACTTTTGACCCCAGGGAGTTTCGATCGACCAGGGCCTTTTGAACTACCTGGTTCGGTCGGCTAAGTGGTCAAACTTTTGACCCAGGGTGTCTCGGTCGACCAGGCCAAAATGAACTGGCTTGGATGGTCGACCGAAAGTGCATCGTGTGTGCATTTCGGTACGGTATCAAAACAAGCAAGTCCTATTCAAGTGCCTAAAAAATATATGTGAAAGTGTGTGTCCTAGGGTCACTTGGGGTCCAATTTGAAGACACCGAAAAAGTCCGGTGTCGGTCGACTGAAGGGAATACCCTAAGGTCTTTCTATGGTCATTTTTGGTATGTATCTGGTTTAAGCTTACAAAATAAACCATGCATGTGATGTGTGTGCTTATTACAAACCGAATACTCTAATTACTATTACAAACAAATTTCACTAAAAATTATTACAATTAAGAGCATGAGATTGTCTTCAAGCTTTGAGCTTTCACGTGCCATTGATGATATGCTAATATGAACCTGCACATGAACTAGATATTTATTAAATACAAGAGTATTTGTCATCATCAAAACCGGGCGTGACCTATAAGGTCAACAGAGTCAAAGAACCATATTATCCTAACCCATCAAGAATCAAAGGTAGAAAAATGGTATGGGTTGTCAAAAAGGGAAACTCCTTAGGATTTAAGGATGAACAGATTCAAATTGGAATTACATAAATGCTTTCCTTAGGTTCTAGGTTTTGGGGGAGTGATGTCTATTGGCCTACGAAGTGGTCTATGCTTAAAATGTTAAATCTTAGTGTGTGCATTCATTATACACTTTCACTATATGCTAAGAACATTAGAAAATCTAGCCATTATGCAATCTTAGATAAAATATCCAATTTAAACTTAACACACACACACACACACACACACACACACACACACACACATCATAATGATTGGATAAAATATGAAAACATTGGCTATAACATACTTGAATGAAAATCCACTTTCAAATGGATAAGGCAATTGTGCCTGACATATTATTCTCAATGCTTAATTCATACTTGAATATACAAATCTTAAGTTAAGCATACCATGTCCACTCATAATGAATACTCTTTGAACATAACATAAATTTTAATCTTTCAAGAGTATTAATCCAAAATTCCTTTCATAAGCTCTCAAACGTTAAATCAAATCCATTAGAGCTTCAGCTTTGTGAATTAAGTTAAATGGCTAATATGATTGCTATTGTAATAATTGATAAACCTATGCATGAACGATAAGAAAGACAAGTCATTTGAACTTAGGCCTCTCACGTACTACAAATCATAAGAAAAGAGGCAAAATTTTGGCTTAGTTCACTTAAAGAAATATCTATAGTGACTTTTAGGTCCTCTAAGCCTATTCATCCAAAACCAAGCATATATCATTAAAAATCTAGATCTCTTGGCTAAATGATTTGAAAAATAAGAAAAAGACACTAAATGAGTCGAGTGCATAATTGAGGAGGAGCATTCATCTTTCATATCTATATTCATTAAAATGCTCTCAATTTTTATTTATGCTTATATGTCGGTATGCTCTTGTGACAACAACTCTGCACTAATCTCATAACTATCCATTATTAGTTACTGTTCATGTCATATGTTGGATAGTTCATTTATTTTATGAGTTGTTGATTGAACTACTGGAAAGCATGTTTGTGTTGAAAGCCTCTTGCATGGCAGATGCAATGATATAATTTGCATGCTAGTTGTGGATATTAGGTTGTGACTTTCTTTATATGATTTATCTGTTGAAAACAACCCACTATCAGGTACAGGTTTTAGAGGAAAATGTCTAATTTACAGACGACATGCTGCCGAAATTTCGGTAGAATTTTCCCAAGTAAAACCTTGCCTAAAGATGATTATGATAAAACAAATGTTAAAATATTTTTGAAAGGATGAATGAAAACTAATTGAAAATTAAATTTCATCCTAACATAATCATCAGATAGTTAAAGGAGCTCAGCTCCATCCCTATAGAAAGTACTTAAAGGATTCAAATGCATCAATTCACATTCTTGAATATTGAGGCTCTTCAGAAAACCCTGAACATTATATCCAGTGCTTAAAGGCTTATGATTTGATATGGAATGTTCTTAGGTTATGAACATTATTGCATACCTTAATATATACTCTCTGATGCATCTATGGTCTATAAGGACAACTATACTAATCAAGTGACAAATGTAATTGACAAATACTCAGTATAGTTGATTTTAAAAATTTGGATTGATGACTTATATTACTAAACTTAATGAAATAATTCTTTATAAGCAGCTTATTGCATCTAAGTTAGAATTCAAATTGATAGGAGGAGCATCTAAAATTAAAATTTCTATCATATTATGCTCACAAACTTTTGAGGCTTAGATATGTTTTAAATATAGTGTGGCTTGTGCTTAAATGAAATTATCTTTGTGAAAATCTTAAGTTGATATTTATTACTTTGCCACAAGTTGTTTGTGTTTGCCATATGATCTTGCATGTGATTGTTAAATCTTTAGGATCATCATGGTTGTGGTTGTGTTTTTCTAGTTTTACTTAGTGATTTGTACTTAAATGATAAACTAGAAAAATAATGCTTGCTTGAGTTTTTAAATTAAAGTTTCTTTTTCAACAAGCATAAGCCCCCAATATTTAGTGAAAGTTTTGAGGGGATATATCTTTGTACATACATATATATATATATATATATATATTTTAAGCAAGAATTGAACTCATAAAGAGTATATCTTTTGTCTTGCTTGTGTGCTGAATTGTCTTCATGGCTGTGGTTGTATTGTCTTGAAATTTTATGTCATGAAATTATATTGTTTATAAAATTTTTTTTGGGTGTTGTATAACTAGTTCATTGATTTAACATGAAATGCATGTGAACTAGTTAGATCATGTTTATGCTCAAACCTATTTTTTTTTATGTTGCATGTCTTCAAATTCCAATTTTCTACGGGTCTTATGAAATGTTTTATTTGCCATGGTTTAAGGATACTTCTAGTCTAACTATGGTTTTCATGTCATTTAAATTATTTTAATAACCAGTTATATAGTTTGTGTGCTCAATTGCCATATTTTATACTTTGTCATTCATTGTACATTGTATGATTATATCGCCTTTTTGGATGCAGAAAGTAATACTACTTGATCATACTAGACTGTTTAATTTGATAGTTGTGGATAAACTGTTAATCTAAAACTCAATTAGGTCATTTTTATATAGATATTCTTCTTAAAAATGTTCTATTTTCAAACGGTATGCTGCCGAAATTTTTAAAGATTTCTCAAAACCATTGTATTTGAATGATAATTATCTTTTATTTGCCTATATACTTAAATGATTTATCTAAGCCCTTTTTGTTGTTGCCAAAAGGGGGAGAAGTAGGCAGATATTTGTCATCATCAAAAAGGGGGAGATTGTTGACCTTATAGGTCATTCCCGATTTTGATAATGACAAATATTCTTTGTATTTGATGTCTTTCAAGTTTGTGTGCATGATCATACTAACTGGATTATATTGATGACATGCGACAACTTAAAGAAAATTGAATACTCCGACATATTTATTTATTGTAATTTATATTTATTGTTTTGGGTCTGTAATAATTAATGTCTTATCTGCATGGTAGGATAGATAAGCTTAAATGACCATAGGGAAACCAAATGACCTTAGGGATCATGACGCCAAATTTTTTAGGGTATATGCTTAAAAGACTTAGACTGACCTTAAGACTCCCTATACTTCATAAATATATGCCCTATAGTCTTAACATTAATCATCATATGAATAAGATCATTGTATAAGGAGATTAGAACCGAAATGTATTAAAAATGCATGTTCATTCGACCAAACTGGAATGTATTAAAGCATTCAGTCGACCAAACTGGTCAGAGGTCAACAATTTGACCATATCTCGGTCGACCGTACCTTGCCAAGTTCACACAACTTGGTCGACCGAACTCCCACACGGGTTAACGTTTTGACTCCTCGGTCGACTGAACAGATTTATATGGGCAACGCTCTGGTCGACCAAACCATCACGTGGGAGAATCCAACTACCCGGTCAATCGAACTATTTAGTTCAAAATCACCTAGTCGACCGAACTGTTCGGAATTGGAAAAATCACCCTTAAGACCCTTAGTCCGGTTAACCAAACTCTTAGTTCATTTTTTACACGGTCGACTGAACTTTGTCACTTGGTCAACTAAGCCTCAAGTTTGGTCTACCGGTGTTTTCGGGTTGAACAATTTTTTTGTCGCAGTTAAATTTTTTAAACAGGGTTAATTGTGCTAAAACGTTTTAAAACAATCCTACTAATACCCTTTGTGTTCTAGATGGTTATAATTATGGGGTACTCTATATATACCCCCTCATTTGCAAAAATTAGTCAATGATTAGCAATTTTAATTAGTAAAAATCTTCTGAATTCCAAAAACTCCTACTTCCATTTTTAAGTCTCCTACACTCATTCTTACTCACTTTTATTACCTAAATCTTTTTGTAAGTGTGCTTGAGTGTTTTTCTCATAAGCTTAACCTCTCTCTTGTTCTTGTTGATTTATTTTATATGCACTAGATTGACCTTAGACTTGTGTAATACTGATGTTAATGGATTAACATAGAGAATAAATTTTTTAAATACCAATTCACACCCCCTCTTAGGATTGCACCAAAGCTAACATATACTTCAATTAAATATCAATATAGAAAGAATTGAAGCTCAGAAATTTATCACCAGGTTCTTTCTTAGATTTGAATTTCTCAGTAATTGAGCAATGAACCGTGTGATTTGATCAGCAAGAACTTCAGTAGAGTATTTGCAATAAGGTTTTGAAAAGTATGAATAATATAGCTTGATTGTTGACTGTAATTATTGGTGTATGAAATCTTTAGGTTTTCCTATATATTTATAGATGGAAAAAGCTTCTATTTCATGTTCCCTAAGTTTCTTTGAGTAATTCCGAAGTTATTACAAAATTTGGGGTCTAAGTAATCAAAATTTGAAACTTTTATTTGCTATTTAAATTTGACCGTTACGAAGTTCAGTCGACTAGACTATCGGGGTCAGTCGCCTGATCTTTTAAAATTCAGCGAAATTTCAAAGTCAGAATTGGGTCAGTCGCCTGAACTTATAGGGTCAGTCGGTTGGGCCTTTCCTAACTTATTTTAGTATAAAAAAAAGTCAGTCACCTAACCAGAATAGGTTAGTCGCCTGATCGTGCAACAACATATGCTTTTACAATTTTGTTTCCAAAAACTTTTGTTAACTTTTATACTTGTCATATTGCTTTGAGACTTTTGAAAATATTTTTTGGGATTTTCAAAATATGGTCTCTAAGTCAATAATGAAACCTAAGAGCTTCAATGCATCCATATCGACTTTAAATGAAGTACTTACAGAAGACTTCTTAAGACTTAAAACATTCTAAGCACTAAGTCTTCATGCTTGTCTTTCTTTGAGTCCATCTTATCTTCAAGCTTCAATATACTTTATGCTTCATCAGATTTAAATACACTTTAAGCTTTCATTTGATTTTTCTATCTTTGAATCCAAGCTTTAAATATACTTTAAACTTTCATTTAATATCTGTCTTTGGAGTATAAACTTTCAATAAAGCTTGTGAGCACTTGATCTTGAATTCATATACTTGATTCCTGAAACATCATCACTTAACCAAAACATGCTAAGTTCCCGTAATTTGTTATCATCAAAATAAGATATGTAAGCCTTGTTAGACCAACAATCTCTCCCTCTTTGATGATGGCAAATAAGGAGCAAAAAAATAAGTGAACCTTAATGAGGCTCCCCCTTACAATAAACAAACTCTTAACAATATTTGGAAAGTAAAACAATAATTCATATGATGGTATATCAGATAGTATCATATTTAGTTTCAGATTCCATGTAAGTTCAATTTTCAAGATCTATGATTATCAACAATATATGTCTCAGCTGTGCCACATTTGTCAAGTCAAACTTCAAGAGACAATTTTCAGAGTATATCTCAGTTTTATATCTTTTGTCTCAGGTTTGTCTCAGTTTTGCTCAAAAGTTCTCCCCCTTTTGACATCAATCAAAAAGAGATAAAACAATAAGCTCATACATACTAAGACAAAAATTAGAATTGAGCACAAAAACAGAGAATACCATTATCATGTTATAATCAATAAGTCCAAACAAAACGTAACATATTAATAACATGCTTCAAAGAGATAAGCAACAAGAGCAATAAGCATGTAAAAACAAACAGTGCACAAAGTTGTTTTTAATACAAATTCAGAATATTCAAAAAGCAAATATATCTAAGCTTCTCCAGCATCTTCATTATCAGACTCATCATTTTCTCCTTCTTCTTCATCTCTTTCTTCACTTCCATTAGACTCAGCTTCCATTGGAGCCTTTCCGCATGAAGAGGAAGTGCCTGTCATATGCTGTTCAATCCGACCAAGTCTCTAGTCGCCTAAAGAGAGCTATAGTTAGCACGCATTTCTGTACTAAAGTCCTTGAGCTACTAATGATAAGAAATAAACCATGAAGGTGCATCAAGTTGAGGTGCTGGTTGCTGAACATGAGATGGAGCTAGTTCAACAGCTTGTCTTGGTTGTCTTCCACCTTTTTGAAACTAATCTTGCTCGTGTTTCTCATATCCCATTTATTTTAGTGTTATGGAGGAGAAAATATCATATCGAGTACGTTTGATAAACAACTCGGTAGGAGAGGTTACATCGAGACGAGCAATGTAGAGGTTAAGAATTCCACCATAAGGTAGAGTTACACGACGAGCTTCCAATATTGAAAGCATCCCCTTAAGAATTAAACTTGATAAATTGAGCTTCTTTCCTTTCAACAAGCACCACATAACAAAGCAATCCAAATATGACATATAGTCATGAGAACCAATGTAAGGCAAAATATTATACGTGATAATCTTTTGAAGAGTCTTTGTTTGGAGGTTCAATTGCTTGTATAGTGGAGGATTTCCAAAGTAAACCGGAGCTTCAGTCATGATAAGTGGCAGGAATTCTTCAGGGGTAAAGTTTTGTTCCATAATCCACGATGGCCCGAAGTTAGGACAGTCAAATTCTCCTCGGCGAATACGAAAAATAGGGGCCAAGGATTCTAGAGTAAGGGCAATGGATTTCCCCATAACTTCGGTAGAAATTACCGACTCGCCTTGAACTAAATTTGTGCAAAAGATTTTAACCAAGTTTGGATAAAGTCTTTTGGCTTGATACGTGATAAAATTTTTCCATCCTATGTTCCTAAATATAGGTAGGATATTTGACAATTCTGTTTCAAAGAACGTGGTATCTAGAACCTTACCAAGGATAAGCTCTATAGTTCGAAGGTGATTGCGATACCGTTGCTTGGCGTGAGGAGCAACAAGCCAATTCTCAATACTGTTGAACCTTTCCTGAAGTAGAACCACGATTTTCCATGTTTTCGTTCTTGGTATTTTGATTTCTGAATAAAATAAATGGTGAAAACCCTAGAAATTGTGAGGGAAGGATATGGGAAGATGAAATTCACGATTTAATCGGTGAATTTTGAGTGTAGAATCACTTGATATTGAAGAAGAATGAGTTCGGGTGAGTGAAGAAACAAAGTCAGTTGATTAGGGATTTAAAGAGTTAGGGTTTCACGCACTTTAAGTATTTAAAATCCCGTTAGTCAGATGACTGAAGTTGAGCTCAGTCGCCTGACATTTAGCTCATTTTAATTTTTCCTAGACAGTAGCCTGTTAGTCGACTGAGGGCCAGAGGGTTAGTTGCCTGACCTTATTGATCCTGAAAAATTGAGAGAGTCAGAACAAGTTCAGTTGACTGGGGCTTAAGGCTTAATCGCTTGACTTCACCTATCTTTTAAGTTTTCTCTTAGCACTCATCATGTATCCTTCTAAGCAACTTCCCTACTGTGTAATAAGACAAGTTCTCTTCTTATAGATATAAATCTATCTTCTGGAAGAGGTTTGGTAAAGATATTCGTCCATTGGTCACTTGTATTCACAAATTCAAGTATAATATCTTCTTTTTTCGCTCATGATCTCTTAAAAAATGATGTCTTATGTCTATATGCTTGGTTCTTGAGTGTGATATGGGATTTTTGGAGATGTTTATCACACTAGTATTATCACACTTTATAGGAATTGTTGAATACTCTAAATTAAAATCTTTTAATTGTTGTTTCATATGAAGTGTTTGAACACAACAACTACTTGCTGTCATATACTTTGCTTCAGCAGTAGACAAAGTTACGGAGTTTTGTTTCTTAGGGAACCAAAAAACAAGAGACCGTCCTAGAAAGTGACAAGTCTCACTTGTGCTTTTTCTATCAATCTTACATCTAGCATAATTAGCATCCGAATAGCTTATCATCTCAAAGCCAGTGTCCTTAGGATATCACAGACCTAAGTCAATAGTACCTATTAAGTATCTTAAGATCCTTTTCACGGCTATTTGGTCAGACTCTTTAGGAGCTGACTGAAACCAAGCACACATGCATACACTAAACATAATATCCGGTCTACTAGCTGTCAAATATGGTAAACTTCCTATCATCCCTTGATAATATTTCATATCAACTGATTTTCCCTTTTCATCTTTGTCAAGACTTATGGATGTACTCATTAGAGTTCCTATATGCTTGCTACTTTCCATGTCAAACTTCTTAAGCATGTCCCTTATATACTTAGATTGATTTATGAAAGTTCCATTCTTGGCTTGCTTAATTTGAAGTCTTGGGAAGTAATTCAACTCTCCCATCATACTCATTTCAAATTCATCTTGCATACATTTTTGCAAAATCCTTATATAAATCTTTGTTTGTAGCACCAAATATAATATCATCTATATAGATTTGACTGATGAGCATATATTCATTTTTAGATTTAATAAATAATGTGTTGTCTACCTTTCCTCTAAAAAATCCCTTTTCTAGTAAAAATCCACTCAACCTCTCATACCAAGCCCTAGGGGCTTGTTTCAACCCATATAAAGCTTTTGTTAACCTAGACACATGATCAGGGTTATGCATATCCTTAAATCCTAGAGGTTGTGCCACATAGACTTCTTCATTTATGAATCCATTTAGGAATGCACTCTTTACATCCATTTGATGGAGTTTGAATTCCTTGTGGGATGCGTAGGCTAATAACATTCTTATAGCTTCTATTCTAGCTACAAGAGCAAAGGTCCCATCGTAGTCTATTCCCTATTCTTGGTTATATTCTTGAGCCACAAGTCTAGCTTTGTTGCGTACTACTATTCCATTTTCATCCTTTTTATTCCTAAATACCCATTTTGTTCCAATTATTGAAGGATCATCAGTTTTAGGAACTAACTTGCATACTTTATTTCTTTGAAACTGATTTAGCTCTTCTTGCATAACAACTATCCAAGAATCATCACTTAAGGCTTTTTCAATGTTCTTAGGTTCTTCTTGAGATAGGAATGCATAATGATTGCATATATTTTTCAATAAATATCTAGTGGATACACCACGTGAAGGTTCTTCTATAATTTGATCTTTTGGATGATTCCTTACAAATTTCCATTCTCTAGGTAGTTCAGAATTTTCTAAATATTCATCATTTGAAGTTGCTTCATTTATCTCATCCTTGACTTCTTTTATTTTTAAGTCTTCTAACTTTTGTGTTGTTTCAGCTTCCTCAACATTTATTATTTTAGTAAATGAATTTTCCTCATCAAAAGTTACATGTATTGATTCTATAATTGCGAGAGTTCTTTTATTGTAGATTCTGAATGCCTTGCTTTTTAATGCATATCCTATGAATATTCTTTCATCTGATTTTGCATCGAATTTTCCTTAGTCATTTTTATCATTAAATACAAAACACTTGCACCCAAATACATGAAAATATGACATGTTAGACCTTCTTCCTTTCCATAATTCATGGGGGGGGGGGGGTCTTATTTAGGCTTGATCTTATGAAAACTCTATTCATTACATAGCATGCAGTTATTTACCACTTCAGTCCTAAAATATTTAGGTAGCTTATGTTCATTGAGCATGGTCCTAGCCATTTCTTGAAGAGATCTATTCTTTCTTTCAACAACTCCATTTTGTTAAGGAGTTCAAGGTGCTGAAAATTTTTGATTTATTCCATGTTCATTACAGAATTTTTCAACTTCTTTATTGTTAAATTCTCTTCCTTGATCACTCCTTATATTTAAAACACCATATCCCTTTTCATTTTGAAGTCTTTTGCACAAGTGAATTAGCATCTTACAAGCTTCATCTTTGGAGGCTAATAAGAGTACCCAGGTAAACCTAGAGTAGTCATCGACTATGACAAAAAGCATATTGCTTTCCTCCTATACTTTGTTTTCTAGTAGGACCAAATAAGTATAAATAGATAAGTTCTAAAGGTTCACTAGTTGAAATATGTTTCTTATTTTTAAAGCTTGTCTTGGTTTGCTTCCCAAGTTGGCAAGCATCACAGATTTTGTCTTTGATGAATTTTGTCCTGGGTGGACCTTTGACTAACTTCTTTTTAGATAATTTTGATAACATATCCATTCTTTCATGTCCTAATCTTCTATGCCATAACTAGCTAGCTTCATTCATGGCTGCTAAGCATGTGACCTCTTGAGAAATTAGATTTTCAAAATTTATACAATATACATTATTAACTCTATAAGCAGTGAATAGAACATCATGTTTTTGTGGATTTTCAACTATGCATTTGTCTTGTTTAAAGATTATGTCAAACATGTTATCACTTAACTGACTTATACTTAATAGATTGTGTTTTAATCTTTCTACTAACAACACATTATCAATGGTTAAAGAAGGTTCTTTACCTATTTTTCCAATTCCAATAATTTTACCCTTAGCGTTGTCACCGAATGTGACATACCCTCCATTTTTTTTGCATTAGGGTGGTGAATTTTGTTTTAACCCTGGTCATGTGTCTTGAACACCCATTGTCCAAGTACCATTTGTCCTTTGATGGAGTGGTCCTAAAGAACACCTACAAGAATGATTCAAGGTGTTACTTTTGATACCCAAACCTTCTTAATCCTTTTTAAGTCATATTTACTTTTAGTGTTGACTTTCCATTCATTCTTGATTTTGACATATTTCTTTAAGTGGACATTCAAATTTTATATGTCCCTTTTTCTTACACAAGAAGCAAGTAGTGTTTTCATAAGCATTTGTAGAAGATGTGCTTGCATAGTATTTTGATTCCTTTACGAAATATCCCATGTATAAGTTCTTTTTTCTTTTTGCTTTCAATTCCATTGAATCTAATTCCTTCTTTATCACAAGTCATCTTTTGATGTCCAACCGTTTTTTCAAAATTTTCTTTTCCTCTAGTAAAGTTATAGATGATCTTATCCTTATCCTCAATTTTACTATTAAGGTTACTTATTTCAAGATCCTTCTTGCTCTCATCATTTACTTTCGTTTTTGCCAAGTCTTGAGACATCTTGTTTATTTTACCGGTGAGATCATCAATATGAGAGTCCTTTGCTTTTTCAACAGATATTGGGGTTTCTAGATGATTTTTTAGCTTTTCATTTTGTTCTTTCAAAGTTATGTTTCTTTTAGTTACTTTTATGAACCTATTATGTAGGGCAAATAGTTCAGCCTAAATTTCTTTATATGAAGGCATGCTATCACGTGAATTAGTACAAGATTCATCACTAGATCCTTCAGATGAACTAGTGTATGAGTTTACCTCAGCATCTCTAGCCATGAAGCAGATGTTTGCCACTTCTTGATCACTTGATTCATCCTCTGATTCACTTGAGCTCATGTCATCCCATGTAGCTTTCATTGCCTTCTTCTTCTCCTTCTTGTCTTTCTTCAGTTATGGACAATCTGGTTTAATATGCCCAACCTTTTTGCAATTATAACAAGTAGGAGGTTCATTCTTAGTTTCCTTTTTACTTGTTTCTCATTTGTCAGCTTTTGATCCTTTGAACTTTTGAGTGAACTTTTTATTCTTTTTGAAAAACTTTCCAAGTCTTCTAGTGATGAAAGCTATATCATCATCATTTAATTCATTGTCTTCTTCATCTTCACTAGAGTTTTCTTTAGTAGCCTTAAGGGCTATTGATTTCTTGTTCTTGTTATTCTCAGAATTTCTTTCATTTATAGCCATCTCATATGTAAGAAGAGATCCAATTAATTCATCAAGTGAGGTGTTTTTCAAGTTTCTTCCTTTCGTAATTGCAGTGGCCTTAGGTTCCCATATTAGAGGAAGTCCTCTAAAGATTTTTTGAATCATCTCATAAGTTGAGTAATTTTTCCCTAAAGCATCGAAGGAGTTTATTATATGGGTGAACCTAGTGTACGTACTAGTGATAGTCTCATCTAGAGTCATCTTAAAGGCCTCATACTCGCTTGTGAGAATGTTGATTCTACTATCTCTAACATCAATCGTTCCTTCATAGGTTACCTCTAATTTATCCCATATTTATTTGGATGAATTACATGTTATGACCCTATTGAATTAATTTACATCAAGAGCACAATATAGAGCATTCATAGCACTTGAATTTACCTATAACATTTTAAGATCATTATTAGTCATCTCTTTTTCTTCTTTAGGTATTTCTTTACCATCTGTTGTTTTAGTGGGGATAAGGTCACCATGTGTGACAACTTTCCATGCTTTTCAATCCATAGTTTATAAGTAAATTCTCATTCTTTGTTTCCAAAAGGTGTAGTTTACACTACAAAAAATAGGTGGTCTAGATGAGGATTGACCCTCAGCAAAAGGAGATACACCTAGGTGTGCCATATAAATCTTTATGTAACTTCTAATTTAAGATTTACTACAACCCCCGATCTGATACCAATTGAAAAGTAAGGTGTACTACCAAGAGGGGGGTGAATTGGGATTTAAAATTTTTTTTACAAACTCTTTTTATAAGTTCTTGTAGTTAATTTTGAATCCCATCTATCTTTCTTTTCAAGTGTCACACACAAACACAATGATCAAGATTCTTTTGAACTTTAACCAACAATTATACCAACTTCAATATTAAAGACTAGCTTAGTTAAATTCTCAGATTTTCTCTAATATTCAAACTCAGAATCAATGAATAAATATGAGATCAAAACTTATTTTCGGATTGACAAATAACTAAGTTTCAGCTTTAATATTCAGTTTCAAGCACAAAATATTTTCACAAAATTAATCTCAACTTTACCTTTTAGATTATAACAGAATTGAAGTTCTCAAGATTTATGGCAGTTGAGTAGTAAAAACAATTTAGATTTTAGAGCTATATCAAAAGCTCAATCAACCAATCAATAAGTTAATGAACTTTGATATTTATCAATCAACATACTCCCTTCAATCAAGGTTTTCGCAATTCCTAATGACAAATTAATTTCTAGTAATTAAGTAAACATCCACGCAATTTATATATGCAGAAATTAAAGAGAGTAGGGTAAGGAGAATGACACCGTATTTTTACAAGGTTCAGTCCAAGACCTACTTCCTTGCCCCAAGCAAACCGCTGTGAAGATTTCCCTTTCCAACTTTTTTATTAGGCCAAAGTTACAACCTCTCTAACAAGAATCCCCTCTCGTTAGTTAAACTATCCAATTTCCTGAACAGTCGACAAATCTCTCTAGGAAGAATCCCTTCTTGCTAGTCCAATGATTCAATGACCTGAACCGTAAACAATCAACAAGAAAAGATTTGGTGTACAATGACACTCTCAAAATAGCTGATTAGTACAATTAAATGCACAATAAATATACTTAAATTAAATATCAATATAGAAAGAATTGAAGCTCAGAAATTTATCACTGGGTTCTTTCTTAGATTTGAATTTCTCAGTAATTGAGCAATGAACCATGTGATTTGATCAGCAAGAACCTCAGCAGAGTATTTGCAATAAGGTTTTGAAGAGTATGAACAATATAGCTTGATTGCTGATTGTAATTGTTGGTGTATAAAATCTTTACGTTTTTCCATGTATTTATAGATAGAAAAAGCTTCTATTTTGTGTTCCCTAAGTTGCTTTAAGTATTTCCCAAGTTATTACAAAATTTGGGCTCCAAGTAATCAAATTTGGAAACTTTTCTTCACTATTTAAATTTGACCGCTACGAAGTTCAGTCGACTGGACTATCAGGGTCAATCGCCTGATCTTTTAAAATCCAGTGAAATTATAAAGTCAGAATGGGGTCAGTCGACTGGGCCTATTCCATTTTCTAAATTTATTTCAGCATAAAAAAGTTAGTCGCCTGACTAGAACAAGTCAGTCGCCTGATCGTGCAACAACATATGCTTTTACAATTTTGTTTCTAAGAACTTTTGTTAACTTTTATATTTGCCATATGGCTTTGAGACTTTTGAAAATATTTCTAGGGTTTTCAAAATTTGGTCTCTAAGTCAATAATGAAACCTAAGAGCTTCAATGCATCCATATTGATATCAAATGAAGTACTTACATAAGACTTCTTAAGACTTAAAACATTCTAAGCACTAAGTCTTCATGCTTGTCTTTCTTTGAGTCCATCTTGTCTTCAAGCTTTAATATACTTTAAGCTTCATTAGATTTTTCTATCTTTGAATCCAAGCTTTAAATATACTTTAAGCTTTCATTTGATTTTTCTATCTTTTAATCCAAGCTTTAAATATACTTTATGCTTTCATTTGACCATTTGCCTTTAGAGTATAAATTTTCAATAAAGCTTGTGAGCACTTGATCTTAAATTCATATACTTGATTCTTGAAACATCATTACTTAACCAAAACATGTTAAGTTCCCTTGATTTTTTTATCATCAAGATAAGATTCGTAAGCCTTGTTAGGCCAATAGTTAGTATATTGCATAAGTTGATCCAAAGATTGAACGTATTCTACTAATGGCAATATTTTACATAAAGCATTAATGTTGTGATCATTTTATCACAGTGTTTGTTCTAGTTTCACTACATTAGCTAGCTTCTTCTGTTCCTATCTTTAATGGGACAAATTTCTTCGATTGGAATGAACAAATTCAGTTTCATCTTGGTGTTCTAGATCTGGACTTAGCTATGCGAATAGATAAATCGACTACTATTACTGAAACAATTAGTTCGGAGCAGTAAGCTTTGTATAGGTCATGGTAAAGGTCGAACAAATTAAGTATTATGTTCATAAGAATGTATAAAGCAAACAATATTAAATCAACACTTCCTCAACTACAAAATGTAAAGGAATATCTTAAGGCTATGAAAGATCGGTTCCGTTCAGCAGACAAGTCCCTTGCAGGGAGATTAATGGTTGAACTTACCACAATGAAGTTTGATGTTCACCAAGGAATGAATGAACATGTCCTTGATATGACTAATCTAGCTACTAGACTTAAAACTTTAGGAATGAATGTTGATAAAAGTTTCATTATTTAGTTTATTTTGAATTCCCTGCCTATTCATTATGGGCCTTTTCAAATTCACTATAACACTATTAAAGAAAAGTGGAATGTGAATGAATTGGCAAGCATGTTAATTAAAGAAGAGGCAAGACTTAAACAACAAGGACAACATTCAATCAATATCATGAGTCATGCAATTGGAAGAAAAATGAAAGAAATCAAAGAAAAGTCTAAAGAAAGATCCATTGAAGGTAGCGGGTACTTCTTATGGCAATGAAGCTCGCAAGAAGGAACATAATTTGTCAAAGTGTTATTTTTATTGTGGCTATGGGCATTTAAAGAAAATCTACCCAAAGCGTAAAGTTTGGTTTGCAAAGAAAGGTAAACTTTTAGCTTATGTATGTTTTAAATCAAACATGACACAAGTTCCTTTGAACACATGGTGGATTGACTCCAGTTCTACTATTCATGTTTCAAATTCGATGCAGGGATACCTTACGATCCATAGTGTAAAGGAAAAGAACACTGTATATTCTTGGGGAATGGAAATCAAGTACCTGTTGTTAGCGTTGGAACCTTTCGATTGTATATAGAGTCAGGTCATTGTTTAGATCTGTTGGATACTTTTTATGTTTCAAATATTTTTAGGAACTTAGTTTCTATGTCCAGATTAGACAATGACGGCTATGATTTGTACTTTGAACATAAAAGTTTTCATCTAATGAAAGGTGGCATGTGTGTTAGTTCTGGTCTTTTTTTATGAGGGGTTGTATAAATTTAATCTTAATGAAAATTTTACTGAAACACTCCTCTCCTTGCATCATAATGTTGGAATTAAACATAGTAGAGTAAATGAAAATTCTTCTTTCTTGTGGCATAAAAGACTGGGTCATATATCCAAAGATAGAATTGAGAGATTAATAAAGGATGAGATTCTAACAAACCTTGATTTTACTGATTTCGATGTATGTGTTGATTGCATTAAAGGAAATCAAACCAAACATACAAAAAGAGGAGCCACAAGAAGTGGAAATCTTTTGGAGATTGTTCATACTGATGAATGTGGACCTTTTGACTTACTGTATTTTGGTGGAGAAAAGTATTTTATCACCTTTATTGATTGATTTTTCACGTCATGGTTGTAGACACCCCATTTTTTCCCAGGCACAATACAACAAAAGTTGTTATTATTATTATTATTTCTATTATCCTTATTATTATTTTTACTATTATTGTAATTATTTTTATTATCTTACTTTATTATTATTATTATATTAGTTTTCTTATTATTATTGTTATTAATATTATCTTTATTTTTAAATATTATTATTATTATTATTATTATTATTATTATTATTATTATTATTATACTACTACTATTATTATTGTTATCATTGACTTTATTATCATGGTTTTTATTTTGCATTATTATTATTATTTTTAAATATTACTTTATTATTATTATTATCGTACTATTATTATATTATTATTATTTTCAAATCTTGTCATTATTACATTACTATTATTATTATGATTATTATTAGTTGCCATATTCATTATTACTATAAAAGTATTAAAAAAAAAAAAAAAGGGAGCTTTAGGGTTTTGATTTTTTTATAAATAGGAAGGAAAAGAACACTCTTATGGCGGGGGAAGCACAGACCAAAGAAAAAAGAAACCTTATCTTGCAGTCTCGTGCTGCAGCAATGGAGTCGTCGGCGTGTGCGCAGTCAACTAGATGAAACCAATCGAGCAGTGATTTCTTATCCGATCAATGCGAAACTTTACGAGATCTTTTCTAACCCTTTCATCTTAATTGTCACCGTTCAGATTCTTCTTTTGAGTTCTCTCCCTTTGTGTTAATTTCTTACACAGCCGTATCACCGCCGCAGCAGTGGAGTCATCAGCGTCTGCGCATCCAACTGGACGAAGCCAATCAAGTGGCGATATCTTATCCGATCAATGCGAAATTTTACGAGGTCGTTTCTAACCCTTTTTTCTTAATTGTCACCATTCAGATTCTTCTTTTGAGTTTTCCCCTTTCATGTTAATTTCTTGCACAGCCATATCACCGCCGCAGCAGTGGAGTCATCGGTGTCTGCGCATTCAACTGGACGAAGCCAATCGAGCGGCGATTTATTATCCGATCAATGCGAAACTTTACAAGATCGTTTCTAAGCCTTTCTTCTTAATTGTCACCGTTCAGATTTGTCTTTTAGTTTTCCCCCTTTGTGTTAATTTCTTGCACAACCGTATCACCGCCGCAGCAGTGGAGTTATCGGCGTCTGCACATTCAACTGGACAAAGCCAATCGAGCGGCGATTTTTTATCCGATCAATGCAAAATTTTACCAAGTCGTTTTTGACCCTTTCGTCTTAATTTTCACCATTCAGATTATTATTTTGAGTTTTACGACTTCATTTTAATTTATTGCACAGCCGTCTCACCGCCGCAGCAGTGGAATCATCGGCGTCTGCGCATTCAACTAGATGAAGCCAATCGAGCGGTGATTTCTTATCTGATCGATCTGAAACCTTATTCGGTTGTTTTCTGACTCTCCCTTGTTAATATTTACTGGTTTGATTATTTTCTTTGAGCTTCGTAATTTTATCTTCATCTCTTGGACAGTTTGTCCACACACCCACTACACACACTCAGCACACGCTAAATATAGGCTGTATATTATTATATTTATTATAATATTGTCAAGTTCTTATATTTCTATTATATGGTATTATTCATAAGATCTTTTAAGGTGTATATGTTAGTAAGTTAATTGCTTTTTAGTCATAGTATCACTATATATATTTATCTTGAGTTTTGGGTTTTTATTATTGTGGTATTTATTGTAGACATTAACTAGCCTATTCTCGTTATGGTAGGATTTTAATAATTTTCTTGTTTACATATATTTGTTGTAGATGTTAATTGATTTATTGTTATTCTCCTTATTTGTTTTATTATTTATTGTTAAAGTTCTGTTTGTTCGTTTTTCCCGTATTGTCATGTATTTATTACTATTATAATATGTGTTGATCATTTTGCGTTTAGGGTTTTTGTCATAATTAAGGTTCACATGTGGGGTTATTATTATTTTGTATATTTAGTGTTTATATCATATGTACATTAATTTTTGATTTGATTTTTTTCCATAATTTCCCTTTTGATGGTCATATTGGATATTTACATATTAGTATTAGTTTTAAATTGTTTCCATAGTTTCACAGCTTGCTTACCCTTTGTATAATTACCTGCTAGTCTTAGGGTTACTTGATTTAATTTGATGAGTAGATTGTTTCCTTAGTTTTGGTAATTTTGTTTATATATGTATTGATTGTGTGTTCTCATTAGGTAAGTTGCTATTATAATATATAAAATATTATAGTATTAATATTATACTTATATTAGGTATTATCTATTAGGATATTCTTTTTTTTTTATTTCTAATATATATGGTATCACCTTTTATGATGTCTTTAGTATCTTGATACGTATATTATCTTATGATAATTTGTTACTTATTATCCTATTATTATATATTAAAACCTCCCATACTAGTATTTTCCTACAAAAAAATTTAATACAATTTCAAAATTTGGGAGTGTATTTTCTTACGTATTTTCTTAATTTTTTATCCCTATGATTTTAATGTTAGGGTATGAGCTTTCGGGCTTCACATACCTTAAGCTCTGAGGGAATATATGTGTATATATTACATTTATTTATTTATTTATTTTTCATGTGCATTTATAAATTCATAAAAGGGGTAATTTAAAGACTTTTTAAATTAACTTAGGAATAATTCTAAATTAATTAGGTACCGTTCGTAAGAACGGGTGTGTTGGGGGTGCTCTTACCTTCCCCTCGCGGAACCAAACTCCCGACCCCAATTCTGGTAAAGTAGGCCCATTCTATCCCTAATGGGATAGTAATCATGTGTTCTAACCACACTAAAGGTTAGTGGCGACTTCAAAATTCCCTATTTTTCCTTGAAAATTTAAAACATATTTTAATTTCGCCGCCCGGGGCACTCGCATTCCGGGACGTTGCGACAGCTTGGCGACTCTGCTGGGGACATTAGAGAGTTAAGCTAGTAATTAATTCAAAATTATCCCAAGTTCAAATTTAATAAATCTTTTAATTACTTCTTATTTTGTGAATATTGTAATTTGTAAATAACCTTGATTAATTGTAAATATTTTATTTTCATAATTTACAAAAAACCTTAATTAATTAAAAATATTTTGTTTTCTAATTTTTTGAATATTAATTATAGATATTTTGTTTCCAAATATTCTGAATAAAGCATATTAATTGTAGATATTTTGAATAAGCATATTAATTATAGATATTTTGTATACTAATCGTAAATATTTTGTTACCATATTTTTTTTAAGCATATTAACTAAAAATATTTTGTTTCCAAATTTTTTGAATAAACATATTAATTGCAGATATTGTGTCTCCATACCTTTTGAATAAATATATTGATTGTAGATATCTTGTTTCTATATTTTTAATAGCATGTGAATAAATGTGGGGGTAGCGGGATTAGGTTAAGATTGAATTCACACACTTTCACACTCTATACCCGAGCTTTCCTTGTTAGGATTAAATATGAGTGTAATAGCGTCAGTCCCTTCGTGGCAAAGCTTGATGAGACCCGCGAACCACTCCGCTCAGTGCGGGTTTTATCCGGACCCCTATGGAGGAGGATGGAATTCCAAACTGGGGACCTTTTGTCAATAGGGTTAGAGCCTACCCACACATGTTTGCATATAGTTTTCCTTAACCAGGATAGAGTCATGAAGAACCCTATATATACATACCTATCCTGGGTCGGGACATCCTTCTTCCCATACCGTCTGTTATATATATGTTGTGAGATACTTTGTATTATATCATACATTTGGCATCCATTTTAAACATACATACTACTTAGCCAGTATTCTTGAAAAGCCTAATAATGAGACCATGACCCATCCTTTCAAAAAAAATAAAAATAAAAAATAAAGCACTTGGGCCAAGTATTTTAAAATATGGGTCGGTCCAACCTTTTTCAAATAACTCGGGTCCAATTTTTTTAAAAAATAACAAGCATAGGCCCGACCTTTCCCCAGACCTGATTTTCAGAAAAAGGGTCAAACCTAGATTTCGAAAATGGGCTTCGGCCCTATTACCTAAAAAAAATTCGGGCAAACATTTTCTAAGCAATCCAAGCCAAAGTCCTTTTAAAACTAGGGTCTGATCCCATCATAAAATAACTTGAAGCCTATATTTTAAAATACTCAGGGCCCAAGTACACACTAAAGCAGTCCACAAGTTTGCATTGAACAAATCCAACAGGTTGACTACCTTGGGTCAACCTCCAACCTCAGATCATAATCTGACTTTTCATAGAATCTGAGGTACATGGACCATCAACAAGGAAAGGAATGGTTGAGGAAAGATTTGAACTAAAATTGTGGCCCATCAATGGTCATGTTAATCTTGAAATCTTTCATTAGTGGGATTTTTCCTGAATTTTGGCAAAGTAGTTATTTAGGTTACATTGCATTCATGCATTCATGCATAATTTCACATATAGCCATACACGATAGGTTGCATACATATTCATATCCCTATTTGTATGTATTTGTGCACTAGGTACACCCATGCATAAACACCCATTGCATAACATAATCATTCCATGTTCAATTTCATAACCATGATTACATAGTCATCTCCAATGGGTCAATAATCATATTCCAATTGTCTGCAAAATCATGGGCCAAGGTGGCAAAGTTAAAGATCCGGGATTCCAGTATTGAGTGGAGCAAGATGATCTCTCTATAGAGAAAAGTTAGGATCATGGGAACTCATTGCTTGATCATAGTAGGAATGTAATAAATGTCATCGGGTTGGAAGATTGATTGGTTTTCAACTTCAAAAGTGAGCTCACATGATACAAAATGATGTGCTTGATCACCTAAGGGTGATGACAAGAGTAATGCATCCATGCTTTTCAGTTAAATCATTTTGAAATTGAATGAAATAAGAATGTCTTTCAGTCTCAACTCATTTCATCCTCCTTGAACCACTACCTTGTGCCAAATTTTGTCCACTTTTTCTTGTATTTTGGGTAAGGGACATAGGAAATAATTTTATCAGTACAAAGGACTTGGAGCCATAAGTTGATTTTAGGGGTCTATTCAATGGGGTAAAAAAAAAAAAAAAAGAAAAAAAAAAGGAAAAAAAAAAAAAGCCTCCAAGATGAAGTTTAGTAAAAAAGGTCACTTCAAGGGGTTGTCAAGGAGCTTTGTGGCATGTGAATTTCAAAATGAAGAAGATTCGTAAGAGAAATATACAAAAATGACTTCTCAAGCTTTGTCCTACATTTATTTGATGAAATCGATGAAAAAGTCTCTTATCTTTGTATCTAAGTTATGATTGGTGTCTTAAAGGTGTGATGATTATATTCTAATCAAATGAAGGGTGGTTATCTTTGATCGATTAGTTTTCCCATAAAGGACCAAACAATGATTTACCATTTGTTAACCAAGTTGAGCCTGAATGTTAAACCAGTTTTTTTCTTAAAAGTCAGTTCACCAAAAATTCAACCTGGGTTTGGGTTTTCTAGTGTTTGACAAGTCATTTGAGGCAATGATCACTATAAAAATGATGGCAGACCATTTTTCTTCTATCCAAAAGAAAGTAAAAAAAAAGAAAAAAAATCCCTTGCAAGCCCTTTTGTGCTTGAAAAATTCATTTCTTGATTAACCTATCAAAGGATCACACCCCACACTGGGACAGTTTTGAAAAGATCAATCCCAAATGAAGTTCAAATGGAAATGAAGTTAAGATTCTTTCGTAAAAGGAAAAGGAAAAGTTGAAGTAAAAGAAGAAGAAAATGAAAAAATGAAAGAAAAAAGGGAAAGAGAAAGAAGAAGAAAAGGAAGAAGAAAGAAAAATATGGGACATACTACATATGTGATCTTTGACCAAATTATTCTTCATGAAATCGATAAATTTTGAGCCTTATTTAAATCTTTCTTTCTTCAACCCATACCTTTAGCCTACGTAATGGTCCAAATGAAAGTCCTGACCAAATTGGTATATGTTATTGTCTCAAATGATTTGTCAGACTTAATATTGGGTTTGAACTACGTAATGACCTGATCCTGCAAAGGTACATAGGCAACTTGTTCAAATGATAAGTTTGGTCAATATTTCGTGAATACTGCACCACTGGGGCAGAAATCTTTATTAGGGGATGGGATTTTAAGCCTTAGTTTCCTTATTCTTGGTGAAACCTAAATCCTAAGCTTACGTGTCGTCCCATGTCTTAAAGTCTACCTTGAGATCAGAATATTGATCAGACTACCTAATGAGATACTAGTTATAATTCAAGACAGGGAGTTTGAGACAAGCTTGAAATAAGCAAGAAAGAACCTCTAAGTGGTGATACAGTGGAGAAGTTATGGATATGAGGCTAAAAAAAAGAAAAAGAAAAAAAAAGGTTTTGCCCATTGATATGATTCTCTAAGCTAGCAAAGTTACATTAGTGTCAAAGTACTGGTAAACTTTGTCTCCTATTTAACAAGCACAAAAATTCAAGCAAAGTCAAGCAAGTTTGTGCATTCCATCCATATTCCCATTGAGATTGAGTTATCTGATTGCATGCTTATTCATTTAAATTTCAAAGAGATTTTAAAACATTAAGGATGCAATCCAAAGAACGTCCTTGTGGAGAAAATATAAGATAGACAGGATCAGCTACAAATGCATCTACTAGGGTGGGTGTCATGCCGAGTTTCAGAAGAACACATTTAGGGACGTCTATGTTAGTTGGGAATTCAAAAATATGGCCAAGATTAGAATTGGGTTTATTACAAGCTCGTTAGTAAATTGGCACGTCATCATGTATTATATAAAAACAAAAAAAATCTCCTTGCCCTTCAAAGTTTTAAAGGAGGATGGATAGTCAAAGGGTTTCAGAATCACCAAAAATTTATATAAAGAAGATCCCTGTAGAGAAATAGCAGTTTAACTGGGGCAGATGTCATGTCAAGTTTTAAAGATCCGCTTACTCAAGAAGAATTGAGTTTCAATGGGACCCATTTAAGCATCTTCTTACCAAATTGGAATGTGAAAACAGGGTCAAGATCAGCTATAGATCCATTCAACTGGGGCATATTTTGCGGTCAAGTTTCATTTGAGCCAAGCCAATCACCTCCATGGCCGGATTAGTCAAGAAAATTGAAGCCAAGATTAGTAACAAACGATGGTAACTGGGGCAGATTTTGGTTTGAGTTTTGTCTGAACTAATTCCGATGCCTTCATATCAGAGTGCACGATGATGACATAGCCAAGATTAGTGGATGAGGATCGAAACTGGGGCAGTTTTTAAGTTCCATTGGAGCAAATTCAAGAGCTTTCAGGATAGAATAAAAGACGAAAACAGAGCCGTGACCAGTGGCGTGTAAACACTGGGGTAGATTTTGAGCGCCTTTTAGAATTTGAAACATGGCCAGAATTGGCGGCAACTTGGAATTTGAAAGCACACCCAAGATCAAAGATTGGGTTGTCGATTACAAGCACGTTGGAAGGAGAAAAGATTCATGCATTACCATGCATTTCATGCATTGCATAAGAAGGAAAATATAAAGGGCATCTCATTCAACGTGCATACATCTTTGCATTCACGCATCATTATGCACACATAGCAACATATCACTGCATTCTAGCATCTTAGGTAGCAACATGCATACATATAACAATAGAGCACCATTCATTCATACTTGTCTGGTTGAAGAAACTTCTGAATAATTCTTTTGCATCCTTGACTGAGCCATTCTTTGAAACTGGGGCAGCTGGCCCCCATGCACAGATTGACATACTTTGAAACTGTGGCAGTTGACCCCAAGAAGCAATTGATGCATTGGTTGTTGAGTCTTAAAGAGGGTGATCTATGGACAGCCAAAGAAACTCAGGTTTTTGTTCTCGATCGATAATCCTCGATAGAATAATTTTGAACCTTACACTTGAGGACATTTTCCAGAAGAACCTTGTGGTCTCGCACCCGATTGATCACCCTCACTAGGGTAACCATTTTCCAAAATACTGACTGTTCAAAAGATCTCGGGACCTGGCACCTAATTGATCATCCCTAGTGAAGCAATTTTTCAGGACTTAAAACCCATATGAGCTTATTCTTCAAAGAGTCTCAGGATCTTGCACTCGATTGATCATCCTCAGTGGAGCAAATTTTCAGGACTTAGAACCTTATGCTTGAGGACACTTTCCAAAAAATCTCAAGACTTCGTACCCAATTCATCATCCCCCATACAAAGTAACCATTTCCCTGGTCCAAATTGAGTCATCTACCTTAAAATTAAGGCATCGACCCTCAGATTCAAAAAAAGGTGTTCACGACGAAACCGAGGTGTTGGATCACCTTAAAGCATTCTTCATTATCTCATTCATGTGAGTAGTTTCATCCAAATTGTTTTGATTATCATATTCACACTTATTGACCCATCATGGTCCCATTCTTATTGACCCTTCGTGGTCCCACCTTATTGACCCTTCACGGTCCCACCTTATTGATCCTTCGCGGTCCCATTCTTATTGACCCATCGCGGTCACACCTCATTGAATCTTTGCGGTCCCACTTTTATTGACCCATCGCGGTCCCACCTTATTGACCCATCACGGTCCCATCTTATTGACCTTTCGCGGTCCCACCTTATTGACCCTTTGCGGTCCCACCCTTATTGACCCTTTGCGGTCCCACTTTTATATATTGACCCTTCGCGGTCCCACCTTATTGACCCATCGCGGTCCCACTTTTATTGACCCATCACGGTACCACTCTTATTGGCCCATCGCGGTCCCACTGTTTTTTACCCTTCGCGGTCCCACCTTATTGACCTTCCATGGTCTCACTCTTATTGACCTATCGTGGTCCCACTCTTATTGACCCATCGCGGTCCCACTATTTTCTTTTTACCCTTCGCGGTCCCACCTTATTAACCCATCGCGGTCCCACCTTATTGATCCTTCGCGGTCCCACCTTATTGACTATTCACGGTCCCACTCTTATTAACCCATCGCGGTTCCACTTTATTGACTCTTCGCGGTCCCACCTTATTGATCCTTCGTGGTCCCATTCTTATTGACCCATCGGTCGCACCTCATTGACCCATCGCGGTCCCACCTTATTGACCCTTTGCGGTCCCACTTTTATTGACCTATTGCGGTCCCACCTTATTGACCCATCACGGTCCCATCTTATTGACCTTTCTCGGTCCCACCCTTATTGACCCTTTACGGTCCCACTTTTATATATTGATCCTTTGCAGTCCCACCTTATTGACCCATCGCGGTCCCACTTTTATTGACCCATCGCGATACCACTCTTATTGGCCCATCGCGGTCCCACTGTTTTTGACCTTCGCGGTCGCACCTTATTGACCTTCCACGGTCCCACTCTTATTGACCCATCGCGGTCCCACTATTTTTTTTGACCCTTCGCGGTCCCACCTTATTGACCTTCCACGGTCTCACTCTTATTGACCCATCGTGGTCCCACTCTTATTGACCCATCGCGGTCCCACTGTTTTTTTACCCTTCGCGGTCCCACCTTATTAACCCATCGCGGTCCCACCTTATTGACCCTTCGCGGTCCCACCTTATTGACCCTTCACGGTCCCACTCTTATTAACCCATCGCGGTCCCACCTTATTGACCATTTGCGGTCCCACCTTGTTGACCAATCGCGGTCCCATCTTATTGACCCATCGCGGTCCCACTCTTATTGACCCATCGCGGTCCCGCTCTTATTGACCCTTCGCGGTCCCACCTTATTTCTCATTATGGTCCCACTCTTATTGACCCTTCGTTGTCCCACCTTATTGACCCTTCGCGGTCCCATCTTATTGACTCATCGTGGTCCCACTCTTATTGACCCATCGCGGTCCCACCTTATTGCCAATTATGGTCCCACTCTTATTGACCCTTCGCGGTCCCACCTTATTGACCCTTCGTGGTCCCACTCTTATTGACCATTCGCGGTTCCATCTTATTGACCATTCGCGGTCCCACCTTATTGACCCATCGTGGTCCCACCTTATTGACCCATCGCGGTCTGACCTTATTGACCCTTAGCAGTCCCACTCTTATTGACCATTCGTGGTCCCACTCTTATTGACCCATCGCGGTCCACTTTTATTGACCCTTTGCGGTCTTCTCTTATTGACCCTTTGCAATCCACTCCTATTAACCCTTTTGCGGTCTCACTCATGTTGATCCTTCACTGGTCATTTTTGGGAAGTCACACTTTCGTCTCTTTTGATACATTGGCCTGGTCCAAAATCAGCGTCTTTTGTCTTTGCAGGTTTGTTGCTACAAATAAAGTAGGAGAGTTCCTACTTTTACTTTAAAGCAACGAAACCTACAAAGAGGGACAGTTGTAGACGTCCCATTTTTTCCCAAGCCCAATACAACAAAAGTTGTTATTATTATTATTATTATTATTATTATTATTTCTATTATCCTTATTATTATTTTTACTATTATTGTAATTATTTTTATTATCTTACTTTATTATTATTATTATTATTATTATTATTATTATTATTATTATTATTACTTTACTATTAGTTTTCTTATTATTATTGTTATTAATATTATCTTTATTTTTAAATATTATTATTATTACTTTATTATTATTATTATTATTATTATTATTATTATTATTATTATTATTATTATTATTATCATTGACTTTATTATCATGGTTTTTATTTTGCATTATTATCCTTATTATTATTATTATTATTATTATTATTTTTAAATATTACTTTATTATTATTATTATCGTACAATTATTATATTATTATTATTTTCAAATCTTGTCATTATTACACTACTATTATTATTGTGATTATTATTAGTTGTCATATTCATTATTACTATAAAAGTATAAAAATAAAAATAAAAAGGGAGCTTTAGGGTTTTGATTTTTTTATAAATAGGAAGGAAAAGAACACTCTTATGGCGGGGGAAGCACAGACCAAAGAAAAAAGAAACCTTACCTTGCAGTCTCATGCTGCAGCAATGGAGTCGTCGGCGTGTGCGCAGTCAATTAGATGAAACCAATCGAGCGGTGATTTCTTATCCGATTAATGCGAAACTTTACAAGATCTTTTCTAACCCTTTCATCTTAATTGTCACCACTCAGATTCTTCTTTTGAGTTTTCTCCCTTTGTATTAATTTCTCACACAGCCGTATCACCGCCGCAGCAGTGGAGTCATCAGTGTCTGCGCATCCAACTGGACGAAGCCAATCAAGCGACGATTTCTTGTCCAATCAATGCGAAATTTTACGAGGTCGTTTCTAACCCTTTCTTCTTAATTGTCACCATTCAGATTCTTCTTTTGAGTTTTCTCCCTTCGTGTTAATTTCTTGCACAGCCGTATCACCACCGCAGCAGTGGAGTCATCGGCGTCTGCGCATTCAACTAGACAAAGCCAATCGAGCGGCGATTTATTATCCGATCAATGCGAAACTTTACAAGATCGTTTCTAAGCCTTTCTTCTTAATTGTCACCTTTCAGATTCGTCTTTTGAGTTTTCCCCCTTTGTGTTAATTTCTTGCACAGCCGTATCACCGCCGCAGCAGTGGAGTCATTGGCGTCTGCGCATTCAACTGGACGAAACCAATCGAGCGGTGATTTCTTATCCGATCAATGCGAAATTTTACCAGGTCGTTTCTGACCCTTTCGTCTTAATTTTCACTATTCAGATTATTATTTTGAGTTTTACGACTTCATTTTAATTTATTACACATCCGTCTCACCGCCGCAGCAGTGGAATCGTCGGCGTCTGCGCATTCAACTAGATGAAGCCAATCGAGCGATTTCTTATCTGATCGATCTGAAAACTTACTCGGTTGTTTTCTAACTCTCCCTTGTTAATATTTACTGGTTTGATTAATTTCTTTGAGCTTCGTAATTTTATCTTCATCTCTTGGACAGCTTGTCCACACACCCACTACACACACTCAGCACACGCTAAATATAGGCTGTATATTATTATATTTATTATAATATTGTCAAGTTCTTATATTTCTATTATATGGTATTATTTATAAGATCTTTTAAGGTGTATATGTTAGTAAGTTAATTGCTTTTTAGTCATAGTATCACTATATATAAAGACTTTTTAAATTAACTTAGGGATAATTCTAAATTAATTAGGTATCGTTCGTAAGAACGGGCGTGTAGGGGGTGCTCGTACCTTCCCCTCGTGTAACCGAACTCCCGACCCCAACTTTGGTAAAGTAGGCCCATTCTACGCCTAACGGGGTAGTAATCATGTGTTCTAACCACACTAAAGGTTAGTGGTGACTCCAACATTCCCTATTTTTCCTTGAAAATTTAAAACATATTTTAATTTCGCCGCCCGGGGCACACGCATTCCGGGACGTTGCGACAATGGTTATGTCTATTTGTTGCCTGAAAAGTCTCAGGCAATAGATGCTTTAAAAACATATATTGTTGAAGTTGAGCGACAATTAGATAGAAAGGTGAAAATCATTCGATCAGATAAAGGTGATGAGTATTATGGTAGGTATGATGGAATTAGACAATGTCCAGGTCCATTTGCTAAATTCCTAGAAGAGCATGGTATTTGTGCGCAATACACAATGTCTGGTATGCCTCAACAGAATGGTGTAGCTGAAAGGCGTAACCGTAGTCTTATGGAAATGGTTAGGAGTATGTTAAGTAACTCTTCAGTACCCATTTCATTATGTATGGAGGCCCTTAAAACAATTGTTTATGTGCTTAATCGGTTCCTAGTAAGGTAGTTCAGAAAACTCCTTTTGAATTGTGGACGATAAGGAAACCGAGTTTAAGGCACTTTCATGTTTGGGGTTGTCCAGCAGAGGTTAGAATCTATAATCCACACGAAAAGAAGTTGGATTCTAGAACTGTGAGTGGGTACTTTATTGGTTACCCAGAAAAGTCAAAGGGGTATAGGCTTTACCATCCTAACCATAGTATGCAAATTTTTGAAATCGATAATGCAAAGTTCCTTGAGAATGGTGAAATTAGTGGGAGTGATATAGCACGTAATGTGGTCATTAAAGAAATTCGGGTTACTATCCCGATATCTAGATCTTTAACGAATATTGTTGTTCCTCTAGTTATTGAACGATATGATAATATAGAACAACAATCTCGTGATCTGTCACTTCATAATGAAAATGTCACCATTGAACCAATTACAGAACAACCAAAGGAAATAGCATTAAGGAAATCTCAAAGAGTAAGGAGATCAGGTATTTCATATATGATTATTTGGCATATCTGTAAGAATCTGATTATGATTTAGGGACTAGTAAGGATTCGATTACATATTCACAAGCTATTGAAAGTAATGATTCCGAAAAGTGGATAAATGCCATAAATGATGAGTTGAAATCCATGGAACAAAATAAAGTCTAGGACATTGTTGATTTGCCTAAAGGTTTTAAAACAATTGGGTGTAAATGGGTCTTTAAGACCAAGCACGACTGTAATGACAATATTGAACGATATAAAACTAGACTTGTAGCAAAGAGTTTCACTCAAAAGGAAGGTGTTGATTATTAAGAGACGTTCTCTCCAATAACTAAAAAGGACTCTCTTAGAATCATAATGACTTTGGTGGCTCATTTTGATTTAGAGTTACACCAAATGGATATGAAAACTTCTTTTCTGAATGGGAATATAGACGAAGAGGTGTATATGGATCTTCCTGAAGGTTTAATGATTGAGGGAAAGGAGTATATGGCTTGTAAATTAAAGAAATCAACATATGGACTTAAACAAGCTTCCAGACAATGGTATTTTAAGTTCCATGATACCATCATGACATTTGGATTTAAAGAAAATACCGTTGATCGGTGTATTTATCTAAAGGTCAATGGAAGTACATTTATCTTTTTGATTCTATATGTTGATGATATTTTGCTTGCCAGTAAAGATCTTGGTTTATTAAATGACACCAAGAGATTTCTTTCTATGAACTTTGAAATGAAAGATATGGGTGAGGCAACTTACGTGATAGGGATTAAAATATTTCGTGATAGATCATGTGGATTGTTAGTGTAACGCCCCAAATTGGGTCTGCCAGGGAGCACTGCATCTCTCCTCCTCCACCTAGACCAGACAACAGGGGGTGGTCCTTATTGGACTAATGACTAGCCCACAAACCAACACATCCTTTTCAGTGTGTTTTTGTCCTCACTCACACACTTCATGGGAAAACTTCCCAGGTGGTCACCCATTCCAAGATTGCTCCAAGTCAAGCACGCTTAACTATGGAGTTTTTATGGGAAAGCTCCCAAAAAGAAAGGTGCACCTTGTTGATATGGGTAGTAACATCTAATCTTCTTAAATCTTTCATCCATGAGGTATCACAGTTAGGGTTGTCTCAGAAGGGATATATCGATAAAGTTCTAAAAAGATTTCAAATGGTTGACTATAAGGCAACCCCTGCTCCTATCTGTAAAGGAGACAAGTTCAGTGCAAAGGGTTGTCCACAGAATGAATTAGAAAAGAAAAGAATGAAAAATATTCCTTCTGCATCTGTTGTTAGAAGTTTGATGTATGTGCAGACTTGTACAAGACCAAATATTAGTTTTGCAGTTGGGATGCTTGGATGATACCAAAGTAATCCCAGAATGGAGCATTGGAAAGCTGCCAAAAAAGGTTTTGAGATATTTGAAAGGAACGAGACACTGTATACTCAAATATCAAAGATCAGATTAGTTGGAGGTGATTGGTTACTCTGACTCAGATTTTGCTGGATGTGTTGATAGTTGAAATTTAACTTATGGTTATTTGTTCCTATTAGCTGGAGGAGCAATATCATGGAAGAGCGCCAAACAAACTATCATAACAACATCTACTATGGAAGCCGGATTTGTGGCATGCTTTGAGGCCACAATTCATACTTTGTGGTTGCGTAACTTTATCTCAGGACTTGGAATTGTCGATAGCATAGCCAGACTGCTGAGAATTTATTGTGATAATTTCGCAGCAATCCTTTTCTCCAAAAATGACAAATATTCTAATGACGCTAAGCATATAGAGCTCAAATATTTGGCCGTTAAAGAAGAAGTTCGGAAACAGATAGTGCTTAGAGAACATATAAGGACTAAGCTCATGATAGCATATCCTTTAACTAAGGGGTTGGCACCGAAGACATTTAAGGAATATGCTTATCACATGGGTCTTTGTTGTAATCCTCGATGTATAATTGTGGATCTTTATGTTTTGTTCTATAACATGTATAATGATATCAATAACGGTGTTTCTGAACATTATTCCTATTTACCATCAATTACATAATTATGGAGATGGATTATTGTTAACAGGAATGGTCTTTGACAAAGACATTACAGGGATAGTATGGTTACTTCCTATTATGGATTGTAGTTAAATGATTTACTAGCATTTGTAGTACATGGAAGGGAAAATGTCGCTTTAATGATATTTACCGCCATGACTTGTTAGTGAGTTGTTTAATTATGATATTATGGTAATCTCACTAAAGATATGCATAAGCTAACAATTGTGCACATATTATGGTTATATTGTTAATCCAAATTAAAGTCATTCATATGGGTCAAGTGGGAGAATGTTGGATATATTCTAAAGAATATGTCTCACATGAATGACATAAGTCCCACATGAAGGGTATGTGTCTTATGTGATAAGAGATGGAATAATTATCTTACTTTGAAAATGCATGTGAGATTAATAACTGGAAGTTGAAAGGATTCCAATATATATATATTAGCTACTGTTATAGGGAGAAGTTGTAAGGAATAAAAGAGTTCATTTTCCTGCATGTTTATGGAATGAACTGAAAAGAGATATAGGAAGGATTGTCCTTTCTCTACCTTAGTTCTCTGTTCATCAGTTATACTCCCATAAAATTTGGTGAAGGATAGATAAGAGATAGGAGTAAAGCAAGAGAAACGATTCTTGAAGCGTTTTACTTGGTTTGTATACACTATGAACGATCTCGGTATGTTTACGTTATGATTTATTTTATTTTTCCACATCAAAGATGACATGCATATGTGAAAAACATGATAATTAAAGATCCTATGTTCAACAAGTAACAGCATATAAAATATCTTACAAGTAACTCATAGTTCCACTGCCATTGAATTGGATGGCTATCATGAGTGCTATTTATGGCTCTTATACTTCTATTTTTATAAGCGAAGAAGGAAGGAGGAAAAACATGAAGGGGACAGCATAGTGTGACTCGTCGACAAGGGAACAATAGAGGTTCATCAACGAAGGCTCTAAAGCTCGTTGACGAATAATTACCGAGAGCAGGAATATTTCATATTTCTGGCATCGTTGATGAGAGCCCTGTATTTGTCAACGAAGGGTCTTCTTGGTCTCGTTGACGAGGCCCTATGTTCGTCGATGAGAGGCACCTGGGCTGCAGCAGTTTTTTTTTTTTTTTAATTTTTAATTTTTGAACATTGAGTGACTAGGCAAATGGGGGGAAACCTTCGAAAAACTTCTATATATGTCATCTGGGCATATTTTGAGAAGAAGGGTAACCATTGAAGAAGTGTATTGTGTACATTTTTATTTCTTTAATGAAATTTGTGTGTCATTACTTCCGTGGATGTAGGCTTTGCCAAACCACGTAAATCTTTGTGTTGATCTTGTTCTGGTTGTGTGTGTGTTATTTATATTTACTTGTTGTTGTTTATTGCACTGTGCATCTTCATTATACGATCCATATCACAACAAATTGGTATCAGAGCGTAGTTGTTATGGCATCGGGATCGTCCTCTGCAAGATTTGATGTTGTCAAATTTGATGGAACCGAAAATTTTGGTTTATGGCAGAGGAGAGTGAAAGATATTCTAGTACAACAAGGAATGACTAAAGCATTGCTTGATACTCAACCGAAAGGAATGGATGAAACAACATGGGTAGATTTGAAAGCAAAGGCAGCGTCGACAATACGCTTGTTTTTGGCCGACGAAGTTCTATTAAATTCTTTGCCCTCAACTCATACCTATGAAAATCTTGTGACCACTCTTACGTGGGGAAAAGAAACACTTGATTTGGAAGAAGTAACAAGTGCTTTGTTAAATTTTCATCAAAGATTGAAAATATGTGATGAAGGAGGACTTGTGGTAAAAGGCAGTAATGTGCGAGGTAAAGGAAAGTTTAAAATTTGGTCTAATTAGAAATCCTGGAATCAATCCAAGAAGAAGAAGAAGGAAATTTAGTGTTATAAATGCGGTAAAAAGGGGCATGTGAAACCGAAGTATCCAGATTGGAAAAAGGGAAAAGCTAATAAGCCTGAGGGGATTTCTAAATCTGTGAATGTTGTTCAAGAAGAGAATTCAGCAGATGGTGATGTTCTATCAGTTTCAGTGGACTCAGATAATCTAACGGACTTTTGGATACTTGACTCAACATGTTCTTATCACATGACTCCAAACAAGGAGTAGTTCAACACTTACAGGTTAGTAAATTCTGGATCAGTTCTTATGGGCAATGATGCTTCTTGTAAGATCGTTGGTATAGGAAAGTAAGAACATTGTGTAATGTAAGACATATACTTGAGTTGAGAAAGAGTCTGATATCTCTTGATACTTTGGATTGTAATGGCTTTAATTACAAGTCCAAAGGTGGAGTCTTAACAGTATTGAAAGGTAATTTGACTGTGATGAAAGGGCAAAAACTGGATGGGAATATTTACACGTTGCCGGGAACTATTGTTGTAGGTCGAGTTGCAACCATGGATGCTGAATTAGGTGAGACCGTCTTGTGGCATATGCTTCTTGGGCATATCGGAGAATATGGCATGAAAGAACTACACGAGAAAATTGTTGAAAGGTTTAAAATCATGTCAATTGGAATTCTGTAGATTTTGTGTTCTTGGAAAACAAAACAGGGCAAAATTCAGATTAGCTATTCACAAGATGAAAGGAATTCTTGACTATGTACATTCAGATGTTTAGAGCCTAGTTAGAGTTGCATCAAAGGGTGAACATATGTACTATGTGAGTTTCATTGATGATTACTCATGGAAGGTTTGGGTTTACTTCATGTGTCACAAATCTAGTACGTTTGGCAAGTTTAAGATTTGGAAGGCTGAAGTGGAAAACCTGACAGGGAGGAGAATCAAATATTTAAGGTCGGATAATGGGACCGAGTACGCTAATTCTCAATTTATGGAGTTTTGTGCGGAGCAAGGCATCAAGAGACATTTTACAGTTTGCCGGACACCTCAGCAAAATGGTGTGGCAGAACGGATGAACTGGACTCTTGCTGATAAGGTTCGGTGTCTCAGATTGAATGTAGGGCTACCGAAGAACTTTTTGGCTGAGGTAGTTAGTATGACTTGTTTTCTAGTTAACCGATCACCGAGGGCATCACTAGCATGTAAAGTGGCGGAAGAGGTTTGGACGGGAAATGCAGTAGACTACTTCGAATTGAAGGTATTCAGGTGTCCAGCCTATGTCCACATGTCTAGTGAGGAGAGGTCTAAGCTTGACTTGAAGTCTCGTTGTTGCATCTTCTTGGGATATCTAGAGGGTGTAAAGGGGTAAAAGTTGTGGGACCTAATGGAAAATAAGGTGGTGATTAGTAGAGATGTAGTCTTTGATGAGAAGGCAATGGTGAAACGTACTGAAAAGTTTGATGAACAGAAATAGGAGCCGGAAAGCTAGGGCAGTGATGAACAGTTGTGCAGGTGGAGTTGGAAGCTTAAAGCAACGAAAATGATCATGGTCCCGTGGTTGCAGGGAGCGCTAGCTTGGAAAGCCAACAAGTCGACGATATTCCATTAAGAAGATCCAGACGTACTATTCAACCTCCGCCAAGGTATGGTTTTGATGAGTTAGTATCTTATACTTTCCTTACTTGTTGCAACGATCCAACTTCTTTTCAAGAGGTAGTGCACGGCCAGAAGAAAGATAGGTGGATGGGAGCTATTATTGAGGAGATGGACATAAGAACCTAACTTGGGATTTGGTGGAGCTTCCAGATGGGAAGAGACCGATAGGTTGCAAATGAGTGTATAGGAAGAAGGAGGCAACTTTAGAAAAGGAAAGAGAAAAATTCAAGGTACAATTGGTGGCAAAAGGATACTCACAAAAAAAGAGGATAGATTATGATGAGATCTTTTCTCCAGTGGTCCGACATACTTTAATCAGAGTTGTGTTGGGCTTGGTAGCTTATTACGATCTTTATTTGGAACAAATGGATGTGAAGACGATGTTTCTTCATGGTGACTTGGAGGAACAAATCTACATGGTATAGCCGGAGGGATTCATTGAATTAGGAAAAGAAAATTTTATTTGCAGGTTGAAGAAATCTCTTTATGGGCTGAAACAGTATCCAAGGCAATGGTATAAACGATTTGATTCGTATATGATGAAGATTGGCTACAAACGGAGTGAGTATGATTGCTACGTTTATGTGAATCAACTTGAGGATGGTTATCTTATTTTCTTGTTATTGTACGCCAATGACATATTGATAGCTGCAAGAGATTTAATTGAGGTGAATCAATTAAAGGACCCGTTGCATAAGGAATTTGACATGAAGGATCTTGGTTCAGCCAAGAAAATACTTGGGATAGAGATTTTCCGAGACAGGACTACAGGAAAATTATGGTTATCTCAGGGCGGTTATGTGCAAAAGGTGTTGGAGAGGTTTAGCATGACTGATGCAAGACCGGTGTGTACACCTCTAGCGAATCATTTTAAGTTGTCTACTGCAGATTGCCCAAGTTCGGATAAGAAAATCTAGGACATGTCAAAGGTCCCCTATGCTAGTGTTGTGGGGAGTTTAATGTATGTCATGGTATGTACGAGGCCAGATTTGGCTCATGTGGTAAGCGTGGTGAGCAAGTTCCTCTCTAATCTAGGAAGGCAACATTGGGAAGCTGTCAAATGGATACTTAGATACTTGCGGGGTATATCGAGATATGACATCATGTTCGGCAAGCAACAAAGTTGTCCTTCAGTTATGGGGTTTGTTGATGCAGATTATGCTGGAGATATGTGTGACAGAATGTCTACAACGAGATATGTGTTTACCCTTGTAAGAGGACCGGTATGTTGGAGATCTATGATACAGTCTCCGGTTGCATTGTCCACAACTGAGACGGAGTATATGGCAGTTGCTAAAACTGCAAAGGAAGCCTTACGGGTTACTAGTTTAGTCAGAGAGCTAAGGTTACAGCAAGATGGTGTGGTGCTGCATTGTGATAGTCAGAGTGCCATTTACTTGGTGAAGAATTAGGTATATCATGCTAGGATCAAACACATTGATGTGAGGTTCCACAAAGTTCGGGAATTGATTGCTTTGGGTGAACTTGTGTTGGAGAAAGTTCACACATCTGATAATGCAGTAGATATTTGACCAAATCAGTTACTATAGAGAAGTTCAAGCATTGCTTGGATTTACTCCATGTCTCCAAGTGATAGAAGGGAGACATACCCAACCAAGTGTTTTTAAGTTCAAAGAGAAACAGTTCATGTTTTTGAGATGCTCCTAAGGGGCGTATAATCGCCAAGGTGGAGATTGTTATTTATGACTCTTATACTTCTATTTTTATAAGCAAAGAAGGAAGGAGGAAAAATATGAAGGGGGAAGCACAATAGGACTCATCGACGAGGGGCCTATGCTCGTCGACGAGGGAATAGTAGATGTTCGTCGACGAAGGCTCTAAGGCTCGTCAATGAATACTTACCAAGAGCAGAAATTTTTCAAGTTTCTGGCATCGTCAACGAGAGCCCTGTATTTGTTGACGAGGGGTCTTCTTGGTCTCGTCGATGAGACCCTGTGTTCGTCGATGAGAGGTGTTGCTGCGGCAGTTTTTCTAGATTTTGAATTTTTGAACGTTGAGTGATTGGGCAAACGGGGGGAAACCTCCGTATATGTCATCTGGGCATATTTTGAGAAAAAGGATGATCATTAAAGAAGTGTATTGTGTATATTTTGATTTCCTTAGTGAAATTTGAGTGTCATTACTTCCGTGAATGTAGGTTTTGCCGAATTATGTAAATTTTTGTGTTGATCTTGTTCTGATTGTGTGTGTTATTTACATTTACTTGTTATTGTTTATTCCGCTTTGCATCTTCATTATACGATCCATATCACAACAATGAGATTCCATTTCTCTTGTTCTTTTCCTTGGGGCACTGCATGGAATTTTTTTTTTACAAGAATTGAAATGTTGGGAATTATATTGGATTTATGGATGGATTAAAGAGAGTGTAGAATGGCTTGTGAAAGTTATGGGGAGCAGCAAGAAAACTGAAATGTTGAGAGTCAGTGGAGGTGTGGCTGGTCCTGCCACTGCTTAAAGAGATACCAAATTATCTCCATTAGAAAGAAAGAAAGACATTTTTCAACTGGGATGGAGTGGAAAGCCAAGCAAATTTACCAGTAATCAGAGAACTTGAAACAATTAGGCCTAATTAAAGAGATACCATACAGATATTTAAAGCATCAGTTACAGAGAAGCAGGGGAAAATGTCAAACTGAAAGACCTGAAAGCTTCTATATACACAGCCTTCTTATTTTTTTACAATTTGAGGTCACTCACTGCCAGCATATTCATGTATTTGGCAGTCCTCAGTTTCTTTCTCTCTTCAACATGCAGGTGTCGACCGATTCGCTTGTGACATTTCTGAACTTTGCATGCACTAAAGATCATTTTGGCATGAACCATCTAAATCTGAAGTTACATCTGGCAATGTCAAGCCATCTTCCCACGAGTTTGTGATGAGCCAAGCTGCTGCTGGAAAAAATCTTGATACATACCAATGCCCTCTTCAACTGGAATTGCACCTGTGAGAGTTTTTACGGCAAATTCTATGCATGGGTCTGGCCATGAATCTCCAAATGGCAAGCAGGCAGGTGATCCCAGCTTCTCGTTGGCCTTACTCTCTGCTCCTACACTTCCAACACCCTTTTCTAGAGTAGTAAAGTTGTCAAAAGGATTAATCTCTGGATCAGCAAAGTTGCTGATTTGTTTCTTGCCATTGTCAAATGGCACTTCAGTGCTTCTATAAGAGGCAAACTTTGGGGGTCCAGGTTCAGCCCTATGCTGATCAAGCCAAAGGGGTGCTCCATAAGCACATCTATTGGAGGCAAAACCATTATATTTAGTTTTTTCTTGCCCACTGAACCGTGTAGCTGCAGCCACTCGACAAGCTTGATTACTGGTTTTCAGTTTGATTGTTGGATTGACTTCAGGATGAGCAGGGACTTTCAAGGCCAGTTGAGGCACGTTAGGATCCTTTATGTTCTTGGATTCACACATGTCAAGTTGGGTTACTACCTCTTTTCCTAATGGTGGCTTTGCTTGAAGGGCACCATAAGCAGGGAGGAAAACAATGGCACTTGTAGGAGGATTACTCCTTTCTTCTTTTTGTTCCAAACTCTTCGCCTCTGCAAAATTTAAGATCATCTGTCCGATGCCTTCCTTATCTGCAGATTGTAATACATTGAATTAGGAAGTCATAGCATAATTAATCTCATGTTTCCAACTGAATGTTCTTTAAGATATTAAGACACAAAATTGTCCCACTTGGAACTTTTCTATATTCTCTTGGCAAGGAGCTATGGGTTGTTCATCATTGCAGAAGAGGCATTCTAATTTAAGTTACTATTGATTCTATAGCAGCTTGTTGAGCTTTCATGTCTCATCAAACCCCAAGATGGGCCTGAAAGTTACCCAAAGTATAAGGAGAAAGATGAGGACAGAAGAGAAAGTGAAAGAACAAAAGAAAATAAAACTGGCCTTTATTATTTAATCTGTGTGTGTGTGTGAGAGAGAGGGCAGCACTAATCATGGTGGTTTAGGCTTTTGAACTTACGCTTATAAATGGATCTTCTTCCTTTTGTATAGGCATTTTTGAAGGCGTGTTCATCCTTTACCATCTCATTCCACTTTGGGCTCTGACCCGTAATATGTTTCATTCCTCCACAGCCTGCTGATGCCTGTCTTTAGGGCACAGAATATGAATAATTGAAAAACAGGAGAAAGGGAGGGGTGAGGGGGGAGGGGGAGGGGGAGGGGGTTACAGATGAATCCAAGCTGTTCATGAATAACTCCCTCCATCCACCCCACTCAAAATCTATGACACCACTAAGCTTCAAATGGGAAGTGCAGTACAATAGCAAATATCCTCAAGAAAAAGAAACCGAAATAAGTACTCACATAGCCTACCAATTACATAAAAATATGTATGCAGCAGATCAAGCAAGATGTTTAAATGGTTGCCCCACTTTTAACATTATTTTCAAGGTTAAGAGGGGCATACAAGACCCTGAAACAAATAAAATGTCCTGTCCTGGGAGAATGAACTCTTGAGAATGTGAAAATATTTGAAAAACAAAAAACAACCATGAGAGAACATGGATATGACACTGTAATCTTTCCAACTTCTATTGTTCTCTCTCCTCTCAAGGAACCACTGGTGCTCTCACCCTGATGATGACATGATAGGCAATTGGAATCCACTGCTTTACAAATTTCAGCAGTATCTTTTGAAACAGGCAGTCCAATTTCTTGTCCTGCACCCTTAAGTTCCACTTGTAATTCTTCACAGGATGGGCTATGACATGTTGTTCATTTGTTACTGACTTATTGATCTTAGGTCAGATCAAGCATCTCAGAACAAAAAGCAATCATCTTAAAAATGGGTAATTCTAGAAAGGAAAGTAGAGTAAATAAATTGCAATGGGCAGGCAAAATTGAATATAAACTTACAGAGTTATTTTTATCTTTCAATCTCACATCATCAATGCCTTTATCCCTGGGCTTGGTGTTCCTTCCCCGCTTTCCAGTTGCAAGATAGTGAAAAACTTCCTTCATAGAGCGGAACATGTATCCACTAACCGGATCAATGTAGTACTGCAGAAATAGGATATCAATTGTGCTCATTTTTCTGGATTAACTACTATCTATGTAAACCAAGGAGAACATTATGGAAAGTTATCAACACAAGCACCCCCCAGCACATTATCAGTTTGAGAGCTACCTTTGGCATTTATCAAAGTTCCCATCACAGTGCTCGGGCTATTTGGCTGTTAAAAATGACATCATCTCTTTTTTTTTGCCCCCCCAAGTTCATTGCTGATTCAAATTAAATGGCATAATGATAATTGCTCCAGGGGGATACAACCACGTGTTATCCATGCACACTTGTTTAAGCCAACATGGTACTTTTTCCTTACTAGATATGGAAACAAGCAAACTAGCTAAACATAGCAATGGTATGGCAATGAGAATTCATTTCCTTCTATGAAATATATACAATCTACAGATCAAAATGACTATGATCTATGCTGTGTTGCAGCACATATATTGAGACAATGCAGCAAGCAAAATTCACAATAATCTAGTTTGAGATTAATAACTTTGGAACTAATTTGGGTAGTTCATCGAAACAAACAGTGAGCGAGTGAAAATAAGCCCAGCAGAAGGAAATAGAGATCGAGTACCATGTCCATTCTGATTGTACTGGCTTTTTTCCTGCTATTTCCTTAACCATCTCTACCGTGATCTAGGTGGTTAAAAACTTAAGATAGTATTTTGATCTCATCTGAAGTAATAAAAAGAGATTAAAGAGTAAGGAATACTGTCCCAAGAAAAATTTTCCTCTTCAAGGATAATCAATAGCATCTTTTCCTCCAATGCTTCTACTCCTCTGCTGAATTCTTTCATTTTTTTCAACTTTATATTGATTATCAGAATATAGTAAAAGACAATTGCCAAGCTTATACACATCACCAGTGGAGAAAATGTAGAGTTGCTTATCATAATTAGATGTTGTACATTGATTTTTCCCCCCTTGTAGAAGGCATTTCTTTTTTTCTATGTCCAAAATTGCTTTTCAAAAAGCGCAGTAGTTCAAACACTGCTCCCCACGTCTTATAACAACCTTTTTGCCTAAAAGTTTAAGCTTGTACAGAAGATTTATATACATGTGAGTGTGCGTGTGCTCACGTGCATGAAAAATAACCCGACATTTTTTTTAAAGAAACACATCTACAAGTACATAAACCAACATTTTTTTTAAAGAAATTCTTTAAATAACCCAACAAAGAAAATGCTTCTGGAAGTACATCAACCCAAACATTTTTTAAAAAAAAATCTCTAAATAACCCCACTAAAACTCGTACTAATGCACACTCATCAACCATCATTTGGCTAGTATTTTCGAAGTACATCTCATCCCCTCCCCCCCAAAAAAAAACAGACTTGAGTAAATGATTAGAATACTAGGAATTCAAAACAATACAAGTTAAAGTATATTATAATAAAAAATATAAATTAATTACAATCACTTTATTCAATTATTATAGTTTAAACTCATCTTTTGGTGCTCCAAATATTATTATTGTACATGAAGGTTGAAAAGTAGAAGAAATATTTTTTTTTTTCTGATTTTTATTATTTTTTTCAAAATTTTTAGAGAGTTTAAAGATATTTGACTTTACTTTTTCTTAAATACATGCGACGATTGTATTTTATTTTTTATTAAAAAATTATATTCACTATTTTTTAAATTTATAAAAGTGAACTGTGGGTGTTTAAGTATTGTGAAAATCGATTGCCACGAATAAATAAATAAAAGGATGTCGTCACCATCTGCTTTTTTGCCCTAAGTAAAAAGGGTAAAATTGAGAGACAACCCCCCAAGTTTTTAGAATAAGACGCTACATCCCCTAACTCTAAGTTTAGGACGACTACCTAAAAACCCTATAGATAGTGTTTGAAAGTATAGATAGATAGTGTTTGAGAGCATAGATATTAAGACTTGGATTGAATTTGTATTATTAAAAAGAAACTTAATATAATTTTATAAATCCACACAGATCTAAATTCAAGAACCGAATTTCATGCTCCCAAATATAGTATTAAATTTGTAGGATAAAAGATTAAGTGGAAGAGAGTTTTTCTTTGCAATAAAAAATTTGATGTCAAGAGTTCTTCAATGTTCATCAAAATTTAAGGGTGTCTTTGGAACTCAACCTAATAAAAAAAAGATCATGGGTCAGAAATTAAAACTATCAAACACAGCTTCATGACCAGGCAAGTCATACTCTGTTCTTAACAATGGAAAATCAATCAAGAACTAAAGAGGTTAAGGTAAACAAGATATTTAAAAGTTGAAGCACTACTCTTCTCAGTTATTACCATTTTTCGAAGTACTTTCTTGTTTCAAACAGCTAAAACAACTACAATATTGCTTTCAAAAGCAGAAAGAAAAAAAAATTACTTCCAAACTGCACCTTAGAATCAAAATCACAAGCATAGATAAATGACCAAAATTAAAATAAATAAATAAAAAAACAGGGGAACATAACCATAAGATTGAGCCTTGGTCAGGCGACTCAAGCTTGATTCTCACCCTGTCTTTCTTGCCGGTCTTTCTGACTTTCACCTCCACAGTCCACCCCGCCGGAAGCCCATCTGCCATTTCCGCTGGAACAATGAGATATTCCGACAAGGTCGCCGGAAAATGACAACTTTCTCCGAGTACCCAAGCTGCAAAAGCTCTGTCTCTCTCTCTCTCTCTCTGTGACTCTGAGTTGCTTCTCCTTTTTCTATAATTTGGTTGTTCCCACTTCCCCTCTCGGAGTTTGGAGCGAGGGACAAGAGGGTCTTCCAAACCACGTGGTGGCAAGCACTTTTGTGATGGTAACCGGAGATACGGCAGACGTGTCATGAAAGAGAAGTGAATAAAATGTTTCCTCTGTTTTTGTTTTTAGAAAGTATTTTATTTGTTGCAGCTGTTAGTGGAATTTTTGCAGGCAAAGATGATGGCGTTGCTGAAAGATGGCTCAATTCACTGGACTTATTTATTGACTTCATTCTCTTCATTTAGATTTTCCATTTCAGTTTATTATTATCCCATTCTATTCTCTCAATTTCCTTTTAACCCTAACTAATTTAGGCGAAAATATTTTTTGCTTTTAATTTTTACCTTTTTTAAGGGTAAGGAATTCGATCTCCCTTCCAATAATATGCATTAATGCTCATCCTTTTGTTAGTAAAGACACAGAGAAAAAAATAATAAAATTGTTAAGTGCATTTATGCTGTAAATTTTACTTTTAAAATATCAATAAAATTAGTGTATTAAATTGGAAGGTGAACCTCTTAGAAGTGTTTTAAGCTTATTTTCTTGAATTTATATAAATATATATATATATATATAATATTCTTTGCTCAAATTTTGTGGTTAATTACATAGCATTTAATTGATAATTGCCTAAGAATTATTATATTCATTTATGTAAAATAGATGTTGATTCTTTAAATTTAAAAGATAAGATTTATAAAATAGCGCATTAAGTGTCACATTAAGGAGCATGGTAAAATACTTGAAAGAACTTTGGTAATGATGGAGTGATGCTTCGGAGAGATTTGATATTTATTTAATATTAGACCGAATAAGTCTAAAATACAAAAATCTTGAGCATGTTGTTTAGCATATTTTTAATATTCAAATTTTCCAACAGAAAGAAATAAAAACACAAAAAAGTCATTTTAATCACTTCAATTAGTATGGTCATTGCATGTGTACAATGATTTCAACCCACAATTCTTTTTTTATTTTAAAAAAATAATTGATAATGATGCCCCTAATAATTGAAATTCTCATGTTTGATGTTTTAGATTCTAACTTTTGAAAATTTAAAAATGAGTATGGAATGGGATATGTTCTACATCGAATTGTGTAGCTCGGGTTCAAATAAATTTTCAATAAACTTAAAAAAGGTTAATTATATCCAAATAAAAAGCTCATTTATTTGGAAATGCGGAAAAGAGTATGGAATGAGATATATATGTTTTACGTCCCCTTGGATAATTCATATTTAAATAAACTTCAAATCAATCTAAAAAAATTAATTATATCCAAATTAAGGACCCCTTTTGTTGCGAAAAATTATTTTCATTTTTCAAAAAAATTATAAAAATTACACTTTATTTTTAAATTTTGTAAGGTTCATATTTTAAAAAGTAGAAAATCAAGTGCTTTGTTTAGCTTTGAAAAATAATTTTTTATTTATAGATTTCAAAAAAATAACTACAATAATATTTGTTTTTCAATTTTTTAAAAATGATATTTGATATGTAGTGTTTTGATGCAGGATTTTTTGACTTGAGAATAAGATGTTGGTTTTGTGAAAATATTTCTTATTTGATACGCATTACAAAATCTTTAACCCTATATTTGGAGAGGTCTTGAATTTGGAATTGTATAATTATAGTGTTTTGAATAAGATGTAAGATAAAATTATGTTGAAATTTGTCCAAATTCACCCAAATCTAAATTTAAGGTTCAAAAAAATCTATACTCCCAATTGCAGCATTAGAATACACTTATGTTGTATTTGGAAGCATGAATTTTGGGTCTTGAAATTGGATTTCAGTGGATTTGGACATTTTATATTACATCTTTTTCAAATTCATATAAATTCAAATCCCAAATCTCTACCAAACATAAGGTTAGAATATATGTAAATGTTTCGTTTAGGGGCAATTTATTGAATTTAATCTAACAAACAAAATTTCAATGAAAATTCTCGTAAAACTTATCTATGGGTGCAATAGGAGCATGAAGGATTATTTTATGAGAAATAGTCGTTGCATATATTCCAACCCCAAAACAAATGTTGAAAAGATTCTACGAACTAAAACGCCCTTAATAGATATTTTTTGAAGGTTTACTAAACGTTTGATGTTTGTAATTATTTATGGTGAAGTTTGAAAATAGTTAATGCAATTATTGCTATTTCAAGAGAACTCACTTGTGAGTTTGTCCTACATTAAAAAAAATTGTGTGGATGATGAGTGCTTATATACATGGTTGTACCCAAGACCCAATAGCCTTAAACTTTTGGGTCAAGTTTGTTAGTTTTGGTATATTCCCAAAAGGGGGGGTGAATTGGACATTTAAAGCATTTAAAAAATTTATCCCTAGGTCAACCAATCTAACAGTAGTATTATACAAACATAGGGTCTTTCTATATAATCATAAACTCAATTAACACATGTACATCATATAATGAATTAAAAAAAATACATACATATGCTGAAAATGAAAGTACGAAATATAAATTGCGAAAATAAAAGGTACACGCACGATATGTTATCAGGAATCGACTAACTGTGCTTACGTCCCCGCCTCTAACTTGCAAGCCCGAGGATTCCACTAATGGCTCACTTAACGGGTGGAGCGGCACCGGTGTATTAAGCCCACCCATGGACTCTTCTGGTGCTAATAAGTGGTATTAGAGCCGATAGTTCGTAACTCTGGGTGAGCGACATCGTAAAAGTCAAGATGTGGAGCTAATACTCCTGACATGCTAATGGTTGGAGGATTAAGTGTGTGACCGATGCCAATAATCTGAATAGGGTCACTACGTGGGAAGTAGGATTGATTTGGAGGCACGTAGAATGCAATCTAAGGTGAGAAGGTTTGAAAACCATCACACTTTTGAAGTAGTGAGGAAAGGGTTAAAACTCAAACCGTCGACGGTTTTGTCTGGCAGTTGTTTATATGTAAATCTTACTGTTCATTTTCTGAAAGGGAAAATCAAAATTTCCTCTTTCTCTCTCTTAGGGCTGTGACTCTCCCTCATTCTCTCCTCGATTTCTTGACTAATTTTAGCCCAAATCAGCTGATAAACATGATTTTGAGATCCCGGTGGCGATTCTCTACAGTTTAACCGGAGTAATTTTGTGAATCAGACATTTCAGGCACCACTCCAAAACCAGGGTAAAGAGGTTATTTTTAAAAGTTTAGCTAGTTATTGGTAATATGTGGGCCTAGGAATGTTGAATGGTTGTTATTCTAGGGTTAAGTTGATTGAATTAGGGTTTAGGGATACAGGCTTTGTGTGTGCGCTGTAGGCATAGTATTAGATTCCCTGCAAGCATAGTTCCAGGAAGCAGGTAAGGGGATAGATTGTGTCAGGTATTTTCAGAAAGTTTACCATTTAAAATATAGTACTTGATTCAGAAATTATATATATGAATTAATGTAAGTTTTTTGGAAATCTGATGTTTGAACTGAGAAAACCTTAGAAACAGATTTATTGTTATTTTTCAGAAAAATATAATCTTCCCAGACAGTCAACATATTATAGAATAGCACTCACTTGTGTAGCATGAGTATAAATACTTTATTACAGATATTAGCATGTCAGATTATTTTATGGTTACACAAAACAAACATGTTTTTATAACAAATTTTCAGAAAATCTATAAACAATACAAAATTTATGATATTTTTAGTATATTGTGATAATTCAGTCGGCCCAGATGTCGTGATAATTCAGCCGGCCTAGATGCCGTGATAATTCAGTCGGCCCAGATGCCCTGATAATTCAGCCGGCCCAGATGCCATAATAATTCAGCCTACCTAGATGCCGTGATATTTCAACCAGCCTAGATGTCGTGACTAGATATATTTATAACAGTTTATTTAGAAACATTATTATGACAAATTTTACACAGAACCATGAAACAGTTATATTACAATTATTTATGAAATGTACTATATGATAGCATAACTCAGATGACTTAATTTAATTTCAGAGCACGGTACCATAGCTATCAGTTCAGGTTAGTGCCACCACACATCTCAGATAGAGTGTCGGTGAATGGATAGTCAATTGAGCCCAGTGTAGAAGTGTGCCCCCCTGGCAGTCCGGACTAGGATGGGCAGGCCAATCATACTTACAGACGAGTCAGTTTTGGCTTAGCATGGTAGGCCAACCATTTCTAGGTTCTGCCTACAGGCTACACAACCCAATCATGTGGGGGTAATACAAGATATCAGCTAACTATCCATCCAGGGAAAAATTTCAATATTATACAAATATAGCAGACAATTTATATGCATACAAAAATTTATTATGACACAGTATGTTTATGTTGAAATACGATTTCTTTAGACTTGTATAAAATAGATTTTTCCTGACTTATCAATTATAGTAAATTATGTTACAATTAATTATGTACAGTATATGTTTATAACACAATAGAACTCATGTGCCACACACTGATGCTACTTTATCTCACTTACTGAGAGGTGTCTTACCCCAGAATTCATACATTTCAGGAAATCCAAACAGACGAGTGGAGCGAGCTCCGAGATAAAGGAGGTTTTAGTACCGCCCTTGTAACGACCTGATTTTTCATGCCATTATATATATATATATATAACTGTAAAATTTCACTGCTCTGATACCTTCTAATATAAACCAAACCATCATCACGGACCAGATAATCTGAAACATAATAAACTACCTATGCAGCGGCAAGAAAAATACATACAACCATGTTGATATATATACAATACCAAAGTGTCAAAATTTTTAGAATATACATACATAGTCATTCCCCAAGATGCCCTCATCTAGACCTGGGGACAACTCAAAAATGACTTTCCAAAAACACTCACCCTACTGACAGGGCAGTACTGTAATCCCCTCTATCTGCTTGCCTGATTTGCTCGCCTAACTGGATCACCTGAAAATTGTTAAATCACTGGAATGAGACGACGTTCAGTAAGATGAAATATGTTATTATTAGTGTGTGACAGATGAGTTAACATAATTGTAAAATCTTTCTTAAAAGTACTGTAGATAACTGAGTCTAAGAAAACACATATAATTAATACACAATATAGCTCATACCTATGTTGCTTAGCATAGACTATTTTTCTGGATATTTTAATCATAATACTTCTAATATTCATAGGTATGTCTACGGTTTATGGAAATCTGGATACATATATAATAACTGAGAAAACTTCCTTGAATGGATAACTGAAAGTCATGATTTAACCCCTCATGACAGGGTTGTGTGGCCCGCAGGTGGGACCTATCACTGACTAGCAGACTAGGATAAGTCAACTGAATTTCGAAAGTCAGATCGGCCTCCTTAACCCTAACTAATGGGGAGCCTATCCACAACATATGCATGATCGACTGCTGAAAATCCACATACTATCTGAGTTTTGTGGTTGCGTTTTGAACTAAAAAATAGCTACGGTACCATGCTTTGCTGACTAAATTTGGTCCATCAGGGTTTGATACTATATAAGTAACTAATATTTCTATATTACTGTTTTACCATGAAATAACCATAACACTGCAAAACTGATATGAATAATCTGAAATTCTGAATAACTGACTGAATATTTAATATCTGTATATCTGAATATCTGTCTGAATATTTGAGTATTTGGGTGTTATGGTTATGAAATCATAGTATTTTGAAAATGCTGAAAATATATGTTTCTGTACATATACTGTAAATCATGGTATCTTGGAAATTCTATAAATCATGATTCTGAATATTCTATAAAATTTCTATCTGTATATATACTGAAAATTCATCATTCTATAAAACATGTATATTTCATGATATTTTCTGCTAATATATTGTAAAACATGGTATCTGTAAACTACATAAATATTGTACTAATCTATTATGAACTCATGCCACACAATTTAAATAAATAGATTCACATGCTCTGAAATTTGTAATTTCTGTTGTACTAATATTTTATGATCTGAATAATAATCTGGTAAAACATATAATTTCTACTGATAACCATACTAAAAGTTCCTAACATAACATATTTCCCTTACTTGACAATCTGAGCACTAGATGCTATTCACAACTTCACACGTGCGACATTCATAATTTCACCATCCTAAGATAATACACGTATAATTTCCCAATCAAACAACTGAATTCACCTAAATAATTAACACATATATATCCTCCCCAAATCCTTGTGTGCATAATTTCTAGACTACAAACCATGTATCATTTTACATGGGTTCCTGAAATATGACCCACTGGGGTCCCCAAAACACCCTATTCCTGAAAACATAATACCCTGATTTTTACTTCACAAAATTTCAATATATTCTTATATAATACAAAATCTATGCTCAAATAAACTTGGTAATACTGACAAAACACAAATAATCTACTTACCCTGGTTTCAGGATCGTTCCCAAACTTCTCAAATCAACATTTCGCTCCGGTTATGTTGTAGAGAATTTCCCCAGAATCATCGTGGTAGCTTCTGATTGTCGAACCGGGGAGAGACAGAGTCGAAAACCTAGAGAGAAGTGAGAGAAACCCATTTTTAAAGAGAGAAAATGAGAGAGAGAGAGAGAGAGAGAGAGAGAGAGAGAGAGAGAGAGAGAGAGAGAAATCTTTTTGCTAAAAATCCATTTTGGGCTTTATATAAAGTGTTGTCCACATGGACTTGTCGATGAGACACGTTGCCTTGTCGATGAGTCAATGATGGGAGCTCGTCGATGAACACTTTCTCCTCGTTAACAAGTTTTAGGTTCTGAAACAAGCCTCTCGGTAAGTTCTCGTCGACGAGATGAATGTCCCAGTCGATGAGCCCAAAAAGGATACTCGTCAACGAGCGCCCTGCGTTCGTCGACAAAACCCTGCAGAAATCCTTTAGAATTTTCTTTTCTTTTATTATTTAATTACCAAAATTCTTCGAGTCTCTACAGCCCTAGCTGTAGGGTAAGTGTTTGAGTTGGAAGAGGAATTTTGTGTGAGTCCCTAGAATATTTCTATGGATTTTTGGGGATGTATATGTATAATTATGAAGTTAGTAGGACTCTAGTATTGTGTATAAGGTTCAGGTATATCATGTTTTTCGCTACACAATTGATATGTACTTGTGAACATGTATATCCCCGGTACCCCACTTTGGGTCTGGGTTAACTTTGTTTACAGTTTATGGTATCAGAGTTTATTAAGTAAAATGGAAAAAAAAATATAGCCAGAATTTTGGGGGCGTTACATTGTGGTATCAGGGCCTAGGTTGTTAGGTTCTGTAGACTTTAGTATACAACGGAAAACAATACCAGAGTATAAGAATAGATCTTGAAGAAGACAGGAAATGAGTAGATTAGGATTTTAGTAAGTCAATGTTGGAAGTTAAGATGAGAATTTAGGGTTTTGTTCCGCAGTCTAGAGGCAGGAACCTGGTGGTGGTTTTTGTGATTTTCCTAGAATGGGGATTTTAGGAAAACCATGGTAAACTATCTTCGGGTTTTGTTTCTAAATTGTAGGATTGAATCTTAAATTGAGAATAAGGACATTAGGTTAATGGGTTATATAAGGTTCTTAGTTAGATTAATGTATTAGTCATGTTATGAAGTTAGGATTCTAAGATTATGTTGTTTTGTTTTCAGGATGGACCCTGTGAATAGCGATGCTCATGCTGGTGGTAATGATGCGGGGCCCTCTAGTATGGGCGGCAGCGATTCTGATACAATCTTGCGTAGTATTGCTCAGTAGGTTATCACTGAGATAGCATGGGGTTCTAGGGAGTAGGGATGCCCGTCAATGGACCAGGGTTGCACTATAGATGTCACGCCCTGAACCCACCATGTGGGGCCCGGGGTGTGATGAGACCATTCACTGTCTCTGATACCATTCACGTAGCGAAAAATAATGAACAACCTCAAATAAAAATACTAGAGTTCTATACTATTCAACCCAAAATATATATCCATATGCCCATACACTTCATATTACATAATTAGAAATTTAAAACATAAATTGTACATATAACTGTTCCAAAATTACCAAAAATTCTAAACCCTGTCCTAGAGCCTTCTAAGGTTGATCACCTGAAGGACCTGAAAAGTCAATAATTCGCCGGGGTGAGACACCTCTCAGTAAGAAAGAATAAACTATAACAGTATGTGGCAGATGAGTTTTAATATATATAAAATATAGTCGTTTCTTAATCCACCCCAACAAAGAATACATATGCATATCCACACACACATACATAAATATTTACCAGCGAAAGTTACACGCCCATACATGTACCTTCCCCCAGCTCTGATACCGTTTGTAACCGTACCCTTTAATCGGGATGTGGTTACAACTGACACTGATCAGGGCACTCACCTTACTCAGTAAGCCCTCAGATGGAAAGTTTTATTTTGCCATAAATATTTATACATTTAAGTTCACATACCAGTATTCACACACATCCACATCAATCATCCCACAAAGTCTGCAAACATATACATCACAGTTTATCCACACAAGATACAATACAAGCTACACATCCACACAAAATATCCATCCACACAGGATACCACATGTATACTTCACACATCCAATATTAATCATTCCACAGAGATCCACGTATACGCACACATCACAACACATCCTTGTTGGATACAGTACATTCCATTGATCTCAGTATGTGGCCCACACAGGGCAACTACATACCTCTCAGTACGTGGCCCACATAAGACTACTGCTTATTACCCAGTATGTGGCCCACATAGGGCAACTGCATACTACCCAGTACGTAGCCCACATAGGGCAGCAGCGTACTTCACTGTACGTGGCCCACGTAGGGCAGCTACGTATTTCACTGTACGTTTATGTTCACAATAGACACTATTCACACAAATAGGCAATATTTACAACCGAACAGTATTCACCACCAGGTAGTATTCACTACCAGGCAGTGTTCACAGCCAAGCAGTATTCACAATCAAACAATATCTATAAGCAGACAATATTCTCAACTAAACAATACTCACAAGCAAACAATATTCACAACCAGTTAATTATAAAGGTTATTCTCATGTCACACGAGTTTTTCCAAATATAACTTATATTCAAAATCATCATTTTTCAAATGCCTAAACTGTTCAAAAAACCATATTATAATTATACGGCTCATATACTCAAAATTAACCATTCAAATTTAATAAAAGTCCTAGTATAATTTTATTCCCCTTACCTGCTCCTCGAAATTCTGCCTAAATCAAACGAAAAATAGAACCCCGTAATTCGAAAATCCTAACTTAATTAGTTCAACCCCTAAAATATTTATCATTTAACATTTCGTATGCCCACACACTCCTAATAATAAATTTAATATTAAAAATATATTACTTACCCTGGTTTTGGATTAGTGCCCAAGAACTCCAAATCAAGTTTCTGCTCAGGTTAACTTGGAGAGAATTGCCCCAAGAACCTCGTGGTGGTTTTTGATCATCGAATCAGGCTAAATTCGAGCCAGAATTGAAGAGAAAAGGTGGAAGGGCCAAAACCCTAGAGTGAGAAAGTGAGGGAGAGGAATTTTTCGCAGATAAAATGATCCAAGGCCTATTTATAAGCTGGCATTTGTTGATGAGACACGTGTACTCATCGACAAATCAAAGAAGGGTATTCATTGATGAAGGGAATGGATTTGTTGATGAACCCTTAATGATCTGAAATCCCACCCTCGGGATCTTCTCATTGACGAGTCGCTGCTGATCCCCCTTTTAAATTTCTCTTCTTCCTCTTTATTTATTTCCCCCTTTTTCTTTTATTTATTTTTATTTTATTTTCTGGGTTCGGGTTATTACAATAGAGCAGTTCACCAGGATAAATCCTTCGGCCTTTTTAGGGAATGCAAACCTGATTGTGGCCAGAGAATTGGATACAAGAGATTGAAAAGTTCCTAACTGTACTACACTATATCGACGAGCAGAAAGTATTGTATGCCACATTCAGACTAAGAGGAGAGGCTGAGCGTTGGTGGTTTGCTGTGAGACTCCTGGAGGAGCAAAGACCAGTACTTATTGCCATGACCTGGAGCCGGTTTAAAGAGATATTTTTAAACCGATATTTCCCCGCCACCACTAGAGAAACTAAAGTGGAGGAGTTCTTGAATCTGACTTAGGGGCACCTGACAGTTCAGCAGTACGCAGTAAAGTTTGTTAAGCTGTTCTTCTTTGCCTCGTACATAGTTCTAGATGAGGTAAATAAGGTAAGAAAATTTGAGAGAGGCTTGAAGCAAGAAATTTATGAACAGGTGACAATTTTGAAGGTGTAGGATTTTGAAAAATTGGTAAATAGGGCCGCCATAGCGGAGATGAGCAGGCAGAGGGGTGTCGAGGTGTAGAGTTAGAGGAAAAGGCCCCCGCCTCCTGAATTTTAGGCGGTACTAGCTAAGGCCCGTGGACGAGCCCAAAAACACCACTTGTTGACGAGATCGAGATCTCGTCGATGAAATTCAGGTATTCAAAACCCTCTCTCGGTAAACCCTCATCGACGAGACAAACATACTTGATGACGAGGCTTTGGAGACTGCTCGTTGACGAGAAAATCCAGCCCGTCGACGAGCTCTAGCTTATTTTCTTTTCCAATTTCTTTTTCCATTTTCTCCTGTTTTCCCTTTTTCCCTTTTATTATATTTCTTATTATTTTAAATAGTCAAAATTTTCTGAGTCGTTACACGCACCATTTTCGACAATAACATAATCCTTACCCGTAGAGGAAGTGGACTGATTCAAGTTGGATTGAGCTGGGGTCATGTGGGCCGAGGCTCCTATATCTAAATACCAATCTAAGGCCTCATATCCGGAGATGGAACACAAGGAGGTGAGGGCTTCAGCAAGCTGAGCTTTAGAAGCGTGACCATGTCGATCATACCTTTTGCTACATCAATCTGCATAATGACCCTCCACGCGGCATATTTGGCAACACGGGGAACGTCAGCCAGAGGAGAAGCTCCCCCGTCCTTGTTCATAGCCGCCTGTTCGGCTTTATTGAGGGCGAAAGAAATTGGACCTTGGGTTCGGCTTCATAGGGTGGCGATGGGTAGAAGTGAATGTTGTAGTGGGTGGGGCAGTACGTTCCTATGATTTCAGAAAGAGCTCAAAGCTTTCAAATTTGGGCACCAAGTTGGAAAAACAGGGTAACAGAGAGATTGCATACATGAAGTTGAGCACAGAGAGCCTTGAAGGCTCAAGTGTACTCCGAAACAGACTTGGTGCCGCATTTCATCAGTTGCAAATCATCTTTGAGATGGAGTTCACGAGCCTTGGAGTGATGGCTGAAGGTGTTCTCTAAGGTAACCCAGACCTCGCGTGAAGTAGAGAGACCCATGACTTAGCCATGGCCTCTTCAGTAAGGGAGGACAAGAGAAGGCTAAGGAGAAGTTTGTGTGTATTTTTCCATGCCACATGTTTGATGTTTGATGTCTGAGAATCCGTAGGGTCTTAATGGGGTGGGGGTTCAAGAGTGCCATTCACATGGCCGATCAGCTCTTGGCTCTCTAAGAGAGGAAGCAATTGGGTTTTCCATAGGAGATAGTTGGATGAGAAGAGTTCAATTGTAAGGGTATTGAAAGGAAGAAGAGTGGAGGAGGTTTCCGCACCCATGGGTGGGGTAATGTGTAGCGTCAATCGAGATGAGAAAGGAAGCAACTAGTGAATGGCTTAAAGGCTCTTAAAACTTGAAATGTGTTAGAGACCAGATGGTGGGTTCGAAGAATGGATGTGCGACGGTTCAGGTCCGTCGCCGCCGGGGATGGTAGCGAACAGAAACGACAAAGATTGGATGTTACTCTACCGTCGCGAGTGTGCAAGAAAAAGGGTTTTTGCGCGGAAAAGGGGTTCTGCTCGAAAAAAGGGGTCTTCTTGGTTCTGATCGGAAAAAGGACTCGTAACGTGAGGGACTCACATTCACGAATGGGGCTCTGCATGGGGTGTACGATTAAGAGAGTAAAAAATAAAGGCTTGGGCTGCAGGGATTTGGACGACGTTGTGATGGTAGGGCGGCGGCTTAGGGAAGGGAGGCAGCTCACGTTCGCGAAACAGTAATTCAGGTGTACGAGAAACAAGGATTCAGGCCGCTGAGATTTGGAACTAGAAATAGAGGTTTAGGCTGCCGAGATTTGGGCAATGCCGCGATGGAAAGGCGGCGACCAGGATGTTGATTTCGATCACACAGTGGGGCGGAGGCTGGTGTCGTAGGAAGGAAAGGAAGGCGGCACTGGCAGTGTAGAGGAGAAAGAGATTAGGGATGTGACAGGTGGGGTTGCGGCAGCAGCGCCTAATAAAAAATTAGGGTAGATCATTTAGGCTCTGATACGATCAGAAGGTTTGATAACCTCCAGAAAAGTGATGAGTGTCATCTATTTATAATCAATTAAAAATTACATTTAATAATTACATAGTAATTCCCTATTAATTAGACGATAGATAAAAGGAAAGTATATATATAATATCTTTCCAAAATTGAGACAGAGAATCTTCAATCCCTATTTCAAGAAAACTCACTTGTGAGTTTGTCCTAAATTGAAAAAATTATGTGGATGATGGGTGTTTATATATATGGTTAGACTTGAGATCTAATAGGTTTAATTTTTTGGATTGAATTGGTGTTCCTCCATGTGTATCAAGCCCACCTATAGACTCATCCGGTGCTAACACGAACTTAGTATTTAGAATATTAATCATTCATTTCATTTTAATTTAAACAATCAAGCTTAAGATTGATAAAGAGAGTTGTTGCTTTCCAACTCCTTTTTGGCTGCTTTTTAATATTTCTTTCTTCCTTCAGCATTCTTGTGTACCGCTCAAGGCTCTCATGTGCTTGAATAACTTTGTTTTGTCCAAAATAAATAAATAACATAAAATTGATAACAAGGAGGGGAAATCATATATACAGAGAATCTTTCTTCTTCACATGTCAAAATATTTGCATTTTAAATGTTAGATATGTGATAAATTGTTCTTATATTTATTAATATCAAACACGTAAAAAGAGGACGCAATTTTAATATGTGTATAATTTAAGAAACATATATACGAACAATAAAGAGGGTGTAAGTACGTAATAATAATAATTGAACAATAAAAATTGGTCATCTAACATGTTAAATAATAATGTGATTAAATTGGGGCTAATGAGTCTCAAATGAGAAAATAGTACAATTGCATAATTGAATTAATGAACAGCGATTTTTTATATAATAATAATAATAATAATAAAAAAGATAGACGGCTCCTTAGGAAAATACAAGGGAGAGGAAAGCCAACAGAAGATTCACAGAAAATATACACACACACACACACAGATATATAATATATAAGAATTAGCTTCATGATGAAAAACTTGATTACATAATTAATTTGTCATCAGCCGCAGTCTGCAGACAGACGCCTTGCGGTGGAAGATAAACTGATGATCCCGGCCGGCAATTTTTCCTGGAAACAAATTTGGAGACCTTGAGGTACATATATCCATTAATATCAAATCACATGCATACATATATGTACATATATATATATATATATATGATCAGTTGTGAAGAGGGTTTGGTCCGTTGGGGACAAGTCGGCGGGAAACCGAGCGCGTCGACTTGGCGGCGTGGTTGCCCAAGTTTCTTCCCTGCCGCCCAAAGAAACTGCGCTGCAGTGAGAACATTGCAGAATGAGATATGGTGAATAATTTCTCAGCACCAGGATAGGGTGCTTCTCCTTCGTCGATGGGTTGGTTAAAATCATTAATATTGTCTCTACTGGAGTTGGAAACCTTTACCAGTACTAGTACTGCGACCACAATTACCATGAAGATCATCAGATGTGGCCGGAGTTGTATCGCCGGAGAGTTTTGAATGAGTCTCATGGTGATTCAAACACTAATTATGAGAAACAAGAAGAAGAAGAAGAAGAAGAAGAAGAAGAAGGGTTCTTTGTAGTTTGCCCGTATGTGCTAGGGAAGGTAGGAACTTGGAAGTATATATATATATATACATATATAAAATGTAGAAAGGGAGAGAGCAGGGGTAGACTCGGAGAGGCAGCCTAACTCAAGACACATATGAAACATGGTCGAGAAATTAATATATTAAAAAAGGGTTGGAGCTAGTCTTGATTCTTGTGATAGGCAAGAGCCAAAACCCTAAATTAAATTAAATTAAGTTAAATTTGCTGTCAATTTTATCCACTTCTTTAGTTTTGTACATAAAAGTCTTTTGATGTCCCTATTTTGCTTGGATTTTGTTAAAAAAAGACTTTATTATTTTTGATTGGAACAATGTCTTCCCTTGCTCAGCAATGTTCTCATGCTATCTTTTTTTTTTAAAAAAAAAAAATTAATTTAATATTGAGTAATTTTGAGATGTTTTTTCAATACATTATGTGGATGAAATATGGGTTACATAATCGTATCTCCAAATTTAAATACAAAACTTTTAACACGCAATTTGAATTCATAACTTTTAATATACAAGTTTCAAATTCTTAACCCTAGAGTTAGTATTCTTGAAAAAGAAGAGACTGACAAATACTAATTTAGGACAAAGAAAAATTGTATATTTAAATTTTTAGTTCATTGGGAAGCTAACAAGCCTTGAACTAGAGTGATCCTGAATTTTTTTTAAAAAAAATTGAAATCTTCATTAATATGTCCCCACTTTTGAGGAATACCGTGATTAGCATTGAGAGATTACAGATCATGAAAATAAAATCCTCTCAAAAACTATTATGCGTATATATACACAA